>NC_084602.1:8782785-9101118 GCF_033807715.1 Cololabis saira
TGACTGAATCAGTGAATCGGTCACGTGACAACTGACTCTTGAACTTGAGTGACGTATGAAGCAGTTCAACACTTCAGAGAGCGGAGAAAGGACCGAGATGGTGCTGGGGTGGGTGGTTTTCTTCAGGGGGTGTTAGGTAGGGAAGTGAGGGTGCTGGGGTGCTGCTGGATTACTGGGTGTCACAGCCTCCGCCCCTGGCTCCGTCCTTCTCCCGATGGCCTTTAAAAGAAAAACATTTCCATTTTCAAGTGTGGACCCATCGTGCCATTCATTCACCAATATCTTCTAATCAGATGCATCAGATTTTAATTTTATTTATCAGGATATTTCATTGTGCAGACAGAGTGAGGTGCTAAAAACAGTGGATCCATCACCAGTTGGATAACAAAGAGCACAGCAGGAAGCACATGTACCAGTTATTTATGTTGATTAGATCTGGAATGTTTTTCTGTCATTACTTTAGTTTTGATTATTGGGTATCCATAGTTATTATAGTTTTGTATTTTTCCATTAGTTTCAGTATTAATTTTAGTTTGTTATTATAGTACGTGTGGTTTGTGGGTAAGGTTTAAGAAGTTCAGAGCAAGTATTAGAATACAACACACAACAGTGTTTTGTATTTTAATGTAACAAAGTAACAAATGTAACAAAGTTATTGTTGGAAAGTGTTAAAGTTGTGTTCCATGTGTCCCTTTTTAAATTTCAGCACCAGCCCCTCCAAAGGTCTCTGCACATCCCTGTTGCGCTGTAATGTAACGTAATGTAATGAAACTTATTAGGTGCACCTTCGTGGTTTCCACCTGGAACTAAACTGAACCCAAGCTCCCACCACCCTCAAGTAAGTAACACAGAGTGGCTGTGTGGGTGCTACAAAATAAGATCAAATACATCAAAAAGATAAGAGAAGCCTGTGATTTTCATCACAATTATATCTCAACTATGAGAGACAGAATGAAAAAAAAATCCAGAAAATCACGTGGGATTTTTAAAGAATGTAATTGCAAATTATAATGGAAAATAAGTATTTGGTCAATAACAAAAGTTCATCTGAATACTTTGTTGGCAATGACAGAGGTCACATGTTTTCTGTAAGTCTTCACAAGCTTTTCTACACTGTTGCTGGTATTTTGGTCAGTTCCTCCATGATCTCCTCTAGAGCAGTGATGTTTTGGGGCTGTCGCTGGGAAACACGGACTTTCAACTCCCTCCAAAGATTTTCTATGGGGTTGAGATCTGGAGACTGGCTAGGCCACTCCAGGACCTTGAAATGTTTCTTACGAAGCCACTCCTTGGTTGCCCGGGCGATGTGTTTGGGATCATTGTCATGCTGAAAGAACCAGCCACGTTTCATCTTCAATGCCCTGCTGATGCTTACCTATTGCAGATTCAGTCTTCCCAGCTGGTGCAGGTCTACAATTTAGTTTCTCTCATCCTTTGACAGCTCTTTGGTCTTGGCCATAGTGGAGTTTGGAGTGTGACTGTTTGAGGTTGTGGACAGGTGTCTTTTATACTCATAACCAGTTAAAACAGGTGTCTTTTATACTGATAACCAGTTAAAACAGGTGCATTAATACAGGTAACGAGTGGAGGACAGAGGAGCCTCTCAAAGAAGAAGTTACATGTCTGTGAAAGCCAGAAATCTTGCTTGTTTGTAGGTGACCAAGGCCCAATCCCAATTCAACTTCACTCGCCCTTCTTTTCTCCACTCGCCCTTCTTTTCTTCCCTAACCCCTAAAAAAGAAGGGGGAGATTTTAGGGCACTTGAGATCTAGGGCAGTGATTCTTAACCATAGGGCCGCGGCCCACACTTGGGCCGCGAGCGCCATCTAGTGGGCCGCGAAAAAAAATCAGTTTTGTACGTGTGGGCCGCGAGGGCCGCGGGACTGCATAGCAACTCCCAACCAAATGAGGAGAAGAAGACACTCAGCTAGCTGTACGTGTAATAGTAAGAGAAATGGTGTGTATTTATAGAGAAAATCCTTCATTTTGCACGTTTAGAGTACGTTTAGATCCGCCAGGATCAGGGATCGATTACTTGGGTCTGCGCCCAGAGCGAGCGAGCGCGGCGTGATCATTTATCCCGGCGCGTCCCCGCGGCCGGGGAGGTCGGTGCCGCTCGGGCGGCGGGCTCCGTCGTTACTGCTGAAGGATGGTAGATGCGTGGGCTGTTGTGTCTGCTGGACTGGACTGTTGTTCGGGCTCGCAAAAGCATCGGAAATTGACTCGGCTGCAGCGGCCAGAGCTGCGGTGCGGGCTCTGCCCGCTCAGGCTCGGATGAAACCCGACACGCGCAGTCCTGACAACTTATTAATGTAAATAAAACTTAGTAAGTTACTTAGTAAGTAATTAGCTTGACTCTTACAGAGATGAGAAACGTAACAGGTGGAAAGGAAAGTTCAACCCGGAATGGACAGATTCATCCTAGTTCAGTCTTCCCACTGGGACAAAACCAGTGTTTCATACGTTCAGAGACCGTGGCGTTCAAAGTGCGAAAGTGAAACATCACTGAAACAAAACACAAAGTTTTTCATCAAACATATCCACTCAAGTCTGAACTGAAGTCACAGAAAATAAGCTGACCATCTTAAAACATGTTTGGGTCCACATACAGCTGTGAAGCAGCTTTCTCCACAATGAACAGAATTAAAACTAAATATCGTTCCAGGCTCAACAATGAGCACCTTCTCATGTGCATGAGAACCTGACAGCATCCAGCCCAGATTTAAAGTCCTGGCAGGAGAAATTAGAGCTCAGTTCTCTCACTGAACGACAGAAAGTGGGGGCACAAGATTAAGGGGAAGAAAGAAAAACTGCAAAACTGTTCAATTGTTAAGATGTGTTTATATTAATTTATTATACAAATGTGTTGACAATTAACAAAGAAAAGGGGAAATTCAAACTGCTGGTAAAGAAATAAAATAAGATAGCATTTGAAAAATAAAATAAAATCTATTTTATTTTTAAGAGAAAGAAATATGTGTAATTGAAGTTACACATGTTAATGGGCAAATATGTACTTTTTTAATATAACAGTCAGATGCAGATGTTGATACAACTATGAGGCTACTTGAATATATATATATATATATATATATATATATATATATATATATATATATATATATATATATATATATATATATATATATATATATATATACATATATATATTATGATGTTCTGGACCTTCGCTTGAGTACATTTTCTCTAAATGGACCTCTTAAAGTTGAATACCCCTGCTATACAGTGTTAATATTTAACGGGCCCCGGGCCACTCTGTACTGAAAAAATTGGGCCCCGAGGTCAGAAAGGTTAAGAACCCCTGATCTAGGGCACTTGGCCCAGGTGCCTGTCCCAATTCTCCCCCTACCCCTCGTTTTCATCCCTACCTGATCAGGAAGCTGAGAGCCAAAAGCTGTTTTAATTTCAGCTGTAGCGCTGTTAATATGGCACTTTATTAAGTTTTAATATTTTTTCAGGTATAAAGGTAACCTTTAAGATCCCCAACCTGGGCTCAGTTTATCCAAATAACGCCTGTTAAGAAATTTGCTCCGAAATTTTGAGATTTCTGTCTGCCGGCTCCGGAGCTTGGGTCCGCGTTAAATCGACGCAGAGCCTATGGCATACGGTACGGCGTACGGTACGGCGTACCGGGTACGGTACGGCGTACGGGGCGCATCGCCGCGTACATCGACGCAGAGCCTACGGCGTAGCTTACGTAACCTACGCCGTAGGCTCTGCGTTGGTGTAACGCGGAACCATAAATCAGCCTTTATTCCGGCGTGATCTTCGGCAACTTTATCTGAAAGTGTGTAAATTACCCAGATAACAGCTGGATTACTTTGTGGTTTCTGAAAACTATTATATCAGAAACATCCAAAACAAATCTGACGAGTCACAGGATTATTTCTCTCTATTTCCCACAAAAAAAATGCTTGCTCCCTTGGTTACAATCTGAGACGAGTCTGCCTGTTTGCCCTCGGTCGGCGAGTCAAATCGACGCAGAGCCTACGGCGTAGGTTACGTAGCCTACGGCGTAGCTTACTTAGCCTACGGCGTAGGTTACGTAGCCTACGGCGTAGCTTACTCAGCCTACGGTGTAGGTTACGTAGCCTACGGCGTAGGTTACGTAGCCTACGGCGTAGGTTACGTAGCCTACGGCGTAGGTTACGTAGCCTACGGCGTAGCTTACTTAGCCTACGGCGTAGGTTACGTAGCCTACGGTGTAGCTTACGTAGCCTACGGTGTAGGTTACGTAGCCTACGGTGTAGCTTACGTAGCCTACGGCGTAACCTAACAGCCTTTACTCTGGCGCGATTTCCGCGAACAACGGACAAAAAAGGGATTATGTACATTCACTGAGTGAATATTATGAAAGTAAAATATATATTTCTCTCTAGAAATGTAATCAAAACGCTATTTTATGTAGAAACTAACTCAAAATATTGATTTTATTCACTAAAAAATAAAAAAATGTCCGCCATGTTTTTTCTTTTTGATTCAGTCCGCAAATTACGACGAAAAGCATTCTGGGAAATTTTTATAACCCCTCGCTCGCGAAGTCAGCATGTAAAATCACTCGATATGAAGGGGCTATTTTCAGCCCCTAGCCCTCGTTATGCCCACTCCCCCTAGGTGAAAAGAGGAATTGGGACACCACTACCTTCACGGGAACGCGCAAAATTTAGGGGGAGTGAAGAAAACGAGGGCGAGGGGGTCAATTGGGACGCAGCCCAAATACTTATTTTACTGAGGAATTTACCAATTCATTCAGTAAAAATCCTACAATGTGATTTCTGGGATTTTTTCCCCCATTCTGTCTCATAGTTGAAGTTACCTATGATGAAAATTACAGGCCTCTCTCATCTTTTTAAGTGGGAGAACTTGCACAATTGGTGACTGACTAAATACTTTTTTGCCCCACTGAACGTAAATCTTTGTTAAAGACAGGAAGTGAGATTTTTGCAGCAAACAACTGTTTCTGGAATTAAACTACTGCAAAGACTAGACATTGATCTGCTTGTTTTATGTTATCTCCATTTAAACTCACTGCCTGTTGTACATCAGAAGTAATCTCACAGATGACTCATTGAAAGTCCCAGCAGCAGTAACGATTTTCACATTGGATGGTTATGTTTTCATATTTGTCTGTTTTCTGATCAGGAAATTTGTTTTAAACCAGTTTAATTTCAAAAGTGGTGAGAAGTATATCTTAATCCAAGTTTTTCTTGCAGCTGTGAAAGAGATGGACATCCCTGCGACCCTGGAGCCCGTCCGAGACCAGAGGCCTGGGATGGGGCACCAAGGTGAGTTTGAACCCCCAACTGGACAAACCCTCCTGTTATGTCATCCAGTCATTCTTCTTTTGTAAGCCTTATTTTTTATGTTTTTGCTGCACCATGTTGTAATTTGGCAGGAAAAACAGATCAGGCAGCTGACTGGAACCTGCTCACCTTATGTAAATCTCTCTCAGCTATTTTAGTTTGGCTGACTCTTTTCATGCTAACCTTTGATGCTAATATGACTGTATCCATCTGCTCTGTTCAAACCTGTCCAGACCTCCTCATTTCAAGTGTTGCTACAGAAATATGTGAACGAGCTTCCAGACAGGAGCGGGGACTGGCAGACTCCGCTGGGACTCACACATTGTCCCCACTGATAATACAATGAATATCTGCTTGCAAAGCTTTCTGGCGACCTCTCCTGGATGAAAAAAGGTACTACAACTGTGAATTCACCATTGTCATATTCCACTTACCATGACTGGTCTAACTACAACGCAGCAGGTCACCTGCAGGGGGCAGAGTGGAGCTCCTCCAACCCTGCAGAGTCTGAACAGATGATGAGGAGAACCAGAAACAACGATGAAGAAATGCTGCATCTTACAAACTCATCTCATGTTACATCTCTGGAAGTTTAAAAGCAAGTCTGGACAAAAAATGATAGTTTATTGTCTGGTGTCGGCTGGTTTAAACCTGCGTGCTCGTGATGAGAGAGAAGATAGTTAGAAATAAAGACAAACAACCTTTTCTTATTGGAGATTCCAAGTAAACTTTCATACAGACCGTTCGGTTCCCCTGACAACCTCCCAGAAAAGAACAGATCAAGAATGTGCTTCATAGTTTTCTTCCGACAAAAATGTAAATATTTAGATAAATATTTCAAAATAATTGGCTAAACTGGGGAGGAACCGCGGTTTAGACTTGGCCTCACTTCGTTGGAGCCTTGATTGGTCCGATCACTCTGGTCTCTTCGTCTTCTTTGGCTCCAAACATCGTGGATTCAGTCTTGAACTCTAGTAACCGCTCTGGGCTGCTGCTCTCCGTCGCTGGTTTCCTGAGACGAGGGAACCACTTCCAGTGATGAGGAGTTAACCTACGAGAGCCTGGGATACCTGAATGTTTGCAAGGTCACAAATGATGTTTAGCCCTTTTTAATCTGTGTTTTAGTTCTCCTAGTCCTGCAAAGGCTAAAATAAGTTCCCAACAATTCCCTCCTTTCACAGCTTTCAAGGTGTGAAGATCAATGAACTCAGATAATCAAAAGCAGATCAGTAAAAGTGATTAAACTCCTTTAAACAACACCAAGTCATGACAAATAGAACATTTCCTATTTCTCCCTCCTTTCACTCCCTAAAAGGTGTGAAACTATCATGAAGGTTCTGCTCTGGTCCCAGACCGTCCCGGTCCTCCTGGACCGCGGCGCCGCCGGTTCCCTCCCATCAACCTTCAGTCTCGTTGGTGGGACTTCACTTCCATCAGCATGGAATTGGTGCAAATTAAAAACACACCTGAAACGCAACTTTATCATCCCAGCAGTCTGGGTGAGATGAGGCGGTCAGGACGTCCCTGGACAGGTCGCCCGTTGCACCGGTGAATTACCTTGTGTTGAATTGTGCTCTACAAATAAACTTGCCTTGCCTTCTGATTCCGATTCTGAGTCTTCTGATTCTGATCATTTTTCTTAATTGGAAAAATGTCGACGCTCCAATAACTTGGAGCCAAATAAACCTGATTCTGATTCTAATTCTAATGAGCTGCAAATATGAACGCATGCACATTCACTCCCATGCATTTATGATTCTGTAGTCTGGTGTATGCTTTCACTGTACCGTAGATTCTGACACTAGTGGTTGCAAGATTTCTTGTAATTTTTCTCTGCATGTTGTGCATGTGGCAGACCGTGCATACTTTTGATGGGTGTTTAGAGGCCTGGATGGTGCGGGCTGTTCTGCTTGTGCAGTGGTGTGACGTCACGTGGTGTTACATGGAAAACATGGACTGACGTGGAAAGGAAAAAAATAAGAGCCACAAATTGCCTCTTTTATGTCCATATTACAGGGTTATGTCCATTTAACTCTTCAAGGATAGTTCTCAATGACAATTTCCTCTGCTTCGATCAGCATTTGAAATAGATGGAATAATGTCTGACGGATGGCAATTATGAGCTGCAACAGCACATTAAATCCATATTTATTAGACAACATTTATTACATTTCAAATAAATACCTATATCTAAAACTGGCAACCACTAGTGGAGAATCTACGGTATACAGCTCTTATTAACATATATACAATTTTAAAAAAGTGAAAGGTGCGGGCATGTGAGGTAGACATGGTTATTGAAAGGTGCATTGTTGCAGCATATGATTGTGGTTATTATTATTATCATTATTATTATTGCACAGTGATTGATTACTCTGAGAATAAAAAATACAACTGTGCTTTTTGACACTGCATGCCATTTACTCTCCTCCCCCGCCAGCGTGTGTGTGCATGTTTGCATGTGTTTGTTTTCACACCAATAGTTTAACATGTTAATAAGGCAATTACACATGTTATTATGGCTCATGCTGCATGACATTACAAAGTGTGCCATGCATGTAAAGCTTCGTGCTTGGTGGCTATTTTGCAATCAAATTAAAGTTACCATAATTTCACAGTATTGGTGCCAATTTCTGCTGTGTGGCTTATTATGTTGTACTACAATAGAGATTTGAGTTTCTATTGGTCACAAAACTCCAAATACCAGTGATATCAAACTTTTAGTTTTAAAAGACTTGTTCCAATTTGGCATGAGATAAGTAATATCTAATTATTTATTATCTAAATAATAATAATAATAATAACCACAATCATATGCTGTAATAATGCACCTTTCAATAACCACATGTCCACATGTTTAGAGGGTATTGAGACTCTAAACTTGGGCGAGGGAACACAAAGTAATGCACGCACTGCAAAAACTCTAAATCTTAACAAGAATATTTTGTCTTATTTCTAGTTAAAATGTCTCATTTTTAGTAAAAAAAAAATTTCATTACATTTAAAACAAGACTCATCACTGGAAAAAACAACAATTTTCACCTGTTTCAAGTAGATTTTCACTTAAACTAAGTAGAAAAATCTGCCAGTGGAACAAGACTTTTTAGCTTGTAATGAGAAGATAAATCTTGTCCCACTGGCAGATTTTTCTACTTATTTCAAGTGAAAATGTACTTGAAACAGGTGAAAATTGTCAAATAACAAGTTATTCTTCTGGTGATGACTCTTGTTTTAAGTGCAATGACATTTTTTGACTAAAAATGAGACATTTTAACTAGAAATAAGACAAATATTCCTGGTAAGATTTTGAGTTTTTGCAGTGTGGTTGAACCCCACAAACATACAAACGAATATATTCACACGGACAAGGTTGTTGGCACCCTTCCATTAAAGAAAGAGAAATTCAATTCAATTCAATTCAATTCAATTTTATTTGTATAATACAAGACAATAATACAACAAAAGTTTTCTCTAGGTGTTTTCCAGAGACCCAGAACATAAACCCCCGAGCAATTATTACAATGGCAGGTAAAAACTCCCATAGTGGGAGAAAAACCTTAAGCCAAACAGTGGCAAGAAAAACTCCCCTTTAGGAGGGAAGAAACCTTGAGCAGGACCAGGCTCATAAGGGGGGACCCTCCTGCCGAGGGCCAGACTGGGGGGGGGGGGGGGGGGGGGGGGGGGGCATGTGGAAGCAGCAGCCGGATGACCTGGGAGGGGGGGGGACACCACAGGCATGTGGAAGCAGCAGCCGGATGACCTGGGGGGGGGACACCGCAGGCATGTGGAAGCAGCACCAGATGACCGAGGGGGGGACACCACAGGCATGTGGA
Organism: Cololabis saira; assembly: GCF_033807715.1. Classification (NCBI taxonomy): domain Eukaryota; kingdom Metazoa; phylum Chordata; class Actinopteri; order Beloniformes; family Belonidae; genus Cololabis; species Cololabis saira. Next base: position 8,791,943 of record NC_084602.1, read on the forward strand.
AGCAGCAGCCGGATGACCTGGGGGGGGGACACCGCAGGCATGTGGAAGCAGCAGCCGGATGACCTGGGGGGGGGACACCGCAGGCATGTGGAAGCAGCAGCCGGATGACCTGGGGGGGGGACACCGCAGGCATGTGGAAGCAGCAGCCGGATGACCTGGGGGGGGACATGGAAGCATTTTTTACATCTACAAAAATAAAATAATGCAAATTAAAAAAAAAAGGATTTTCCTAATCTTTTTTTTTTTTTTTAAAGATTTGTTTATTCAAAAAGAAATCCTGTACATCATTGCTCACAATAGAGTACAATAGAAAGGATTTTCCTAATCTTTGATGATAACAAAACTTTCTTCTCTGCCTTGTCCACCTTTGTCTTTCCTGCATCACAAGTAAGTACTCGGATCTTAAAAGAGTTCTACGATGTACTGTACTTGTCTCCATGTTCTCCTTGTGTACAAAAATAAAATAAATAAAATAAAATAAAGGATTTTCTAATCTTTAATGATAACAAAACTTTCTTCTCTGCCTTGTCCACTTTTGTCTTTCCTGCATCACAAGTAGGTACTCGGATCTTAAAAGAGTTCTACAATGTACTGTACTTGCAACACACTATCCAATCTTTATGACAGTAGACCAACTATTGATCATAAATGATCTTCCATTCCTCCCATAAAGGTCCAAATTCACGTCCAATTCTTGCCAATCTGGAATTTTTCTTGCTATAGCTCTTCAGGTGCACGAGAATACATCTGGCAACAATTTCATTTACAGCTGATTCTGACACGGCTTGCAGGACTTCCTCTTTTCTAACGTTAAGTGAGATGACAAGATATCGTAGAATTGTCATTGGTAGTTTTTTCCATAAATCTTCGGGAATGTCAAAATATTCTCTGTGTATTTTATCCCAGACTTTCACAAAGAACCGATCAAAAATGTCAAGGTTGCCGTCTGACAGATCTGACATTGGAAGGAGCTGTGCGAGCAGCTTCTCAACCACTTGTTCCACCGATGTTTTGATTTTTTCCTGGACCTGTTGAGATTCTTCCACCCAAGCCTCTCTTCGGGTACAGGATGTGACCATTGAGGGACTTTTTTCTTTTCTTGGGGCTTGACGTGTCGACAAAGAGACCGTTTCCAAGAGGGAAGACTTCTTGAAGTGCTGCTCAACACAGGCTGCAATAATTTTGATGAAAGTCGACCTTTGTAGAACCAAGAAAAAAAGAATATCGCTTTTTGTGCAGGAAAGTTCAGTGCAAAGACTCTTGAAAACTTTCCTGTGTAGTTTTTTGAACGCTTTTTCAGGTATGTGAAAATGTTGGTCCTTTACTTGAGCCCAGACATTTTCAAAGAGCAGATCCGATATTGATGTGAATTCTTCTGCGCCGCAAGATATAGATGAATTCATAGAGGCTAGCTCAGTCAGTTCCTTCATCACAAGTTTAACAGACATCTTGAATTTTTCTTCTTCCACAGAACGGTGGTCGTCGTTCGGTTGAGACACAACTGCTTCATGAATTATGTTCACTGGCTGAACCTTGTTGCTTTTCTTAAAAAACCTCCTCATCTTCCCGAAGGCTCCTCTTCTGTGAGATTTTTGTTGGCAATTCTCCATATCTTTATTGATGATTTCCTGTAAACAAAAAGTTGTAAATGAATCAGAAATTGGTATCTTTGTTTGGGTAAAATATCCAAAAACCCGTCCTGTATCAGCGTTGATGCAGAATGAGCGTCGAAACCACGAGCAGCTTTTATATAGTGGTGACGTCAGCCGTCCGGCGTGACGTCATGAACACCTGCTTTTTGTTTTGTTTCAAATGTTCAAATGTTAAATAAAAACAAAAACAACGTTCCCTACACGTGACTGGTCACGTGGTTCGCTGTCAGCCTCGGAAGTTCTGAAAGCAAGCCGCGCTGTCGCGTTATGGCTGATTTATGGTTCCGCGTTACACCAACGCAGAGCTACGGCGTGGTGTACGCGGTGACGCGCACCTTACGCCGTAGGTTACGCCGACGATTTAACGCAGAACCATAAATCAGGCTTTAGTCTATGGGACAGACAGCAGCTTTTGAACGTAAATATTAAAACAATCCGTACACAGGTACATTTACAACTAATATTGAATCATGTGAATACATCAACACATTCATACTGCCCAGTGTAAACCTGGTCTCACACTGCAAAAACTCTAAATCCTAACAAGAATATTCATCTTATTTCTAGTTAAAATGTCTCATTTTTAGTCAAACAATCTCACTACACTTAAAACAAGAGTCATCACCAGAAAAATAACTTGTTATTTGACTGTTTTCACCTGTTTCAAGTAAATTTTCACTTGAAATAAGTAGAAAAATCTGCCAGTGGGACAAGATTTAAGCAAGCAAAATAATCTTGTTCCACTGGAAGATTTTTCTACTTATTTTAAGTGAAAATCTACTTGAAACAGGAGAAAATTGTTGTTTTTTCCAGTGATGAGTCTTGTTTTAAGTGTAATGAGATTTTTTTGACAAAGAAATGAGACATTTTAACTAGAAATAAGACAAATATTCTTAAGCAGAGTTGAAGATGTTAGGATTCTTGTTTTGTAATTGATGCTATATAAATAAAAACTGAATTTTAATTGAAATAGTAATTATTTCACTCCATCAGTCAATAGGGGGCAGGACTGACTAATTAAGCCCACAGCCAGTAGCCTATTTAGTTTTCTATAGGAGGATGATGATCAAACACTGTCGGCCATAGAGGAGCCACCAACACTCTCTACAGAGGTAAAGCCTTTGCTGTGATCAATTTCAAATTATTCAACCTACAGTTCAGTCTTCACTTAAGTGAAATGAATATGTACTTCAGGCTGATAACGAGGCAGATGCTGAAGACCCTGCTACAAGCTCCAATCAATACAACGTAAGAAATAATCATAGTTTATGCGTAAATGGGCCAAACTCCATCAAATGCTGAGCATGGCTGCTTTGTTAGATGTCGGCAAAGGAACTGTACAGGTCCATCTGCAGCGCCAGATAGCCAAGGCTGATCTGGAGATGGAATATTTAAAACTTAAAATTGAAGTACAGAAATGACGTGCAGAACAACCTGTCAGTGATTCCATTATTGTATCTTTAATACAACGTTTCTCTTTTCAGGCAATGAAGCAAACAGTGGGCAAATGAATTGAAAAAATAACAAATAAAAATAAAAAAAAGTAAAAACTCTGTCAACTGTATTTTTTTAATTGAAATGATTGAGACAGATTTGATCAGGCACTCTGTGACCATCTGCCATGTCAACCTGCTGCTGAAAGGGGAGCAATGTCCTCAATGACTAGTGTTAATTCATTCACAATGTGGCAAATTGTGAAGACTGTGAACATTGTGTGTATTTCTCCCAAACTACAAGTTGTGGAACATTACTTTTTTAAAGATAATATTAAAATAATTTAAGGCAACTGTAAGTTTAATTTTTATTTTATCTAAACTTAAAACATTTAAACATATCACTAAAATATTTTTGGGTAATCAGTTACAACTTATTAGGGTTAGTGATGGATGGAGAAGGTTACTCAAATAAATCAGGGATTCTGCTGAAAAACGCTAGCGCTCTCGCAAATACTCATCAGGGAAAGCCAAAATGTCATACCGTGGTCTCATCACCCTCTCACGGTGAATTTCACGGACAATTTGGGCTTCTATGACTATGTGTAACAAGTTGCAGCAGCCCTCCTGAACTTGTGCTTAAATACCCGAACATAGCTGGGTTATCTGAACAAAACCGGTTCGGGGAAATGTCGCCATCTGCTGGACGAAAAAATGCACCGCAACAACAAACGGAGGGGAGGCTAACAAAGCTCTCAAGTCTCACGCATTGACCGTGAGACACACGCATTTCAACTAGTTCACACGCTCACACGCCAAATAAAAAAAATCCGGGTAGATGGTGGATTTTATCATATGGGGACAGATAATTTGTACTGATTACAAAAAATGTAATATATTACAAATAATAGCACTGACCAAAACATCTGCAGAAATACTGCAGGAATGACATAGCAGCAGTTAAATGCAGCCTTCTGTAAGCTTTAAATATCCACTGGGCTTACATCAAATACATCAAAACACAACAATAAAAAACAGTTTTCTGAACTTATCAATATGACTCTGTCCTTCACAGGATAAGTAAAATGAATCACTGAAAAAACTCAAAATCTTATCAAGAATATTTGTCTTATTTCTAGTTAAAATGTCTCATTTTAGTAAAAGAAATCTCATTACACTTAAAACAAGACTCATCACTGGAAAAAACAACAATTTTCACCTGTTTCAAGTAGATTTTCACTTAAAATAAGTAGAAAAATCTGCCAGTGGAACAAAATTTTTTTGCTTGTAATGAGAAGATAAATCTTGTCCCAACTGGCAGATTTTCCTACTTATTTCAAGTGAAAATTTACTTGAAACAGGTGAAAATTGTTAAATAAATTATTTTTCTGGTGTTATTTTTCTGGTGATGACTCTAAATGTTGAAATAGCAGTAAAACCACATTCATTGATGAAATGACATAAGGGATGGAAAGGAGGGATGGCAGTTTTACAGGGGGGATGATTTTGACCGTTTTTATTTCAGTGGGGGTGCCGTCCCCCCTCATCCCCCTCAACTCCAGTACTGAGTATAGGAGATGCGAAGTTTGCAACCTGGAAAAGATGCAAACGTAGGACCTCTGGATGACGCCTTTATCCAATAAACACGCAAAAAATAAAAAATATTTAATTCCTTTCAAATATTTGTTATGTATTCTTCATTTCAATAATGATAATTCAATAATGTTGAACATGATTTTTCCATGTACATGACCAGTTTTTAGAAAAATAATTTAAAAAAAAAAGCCACAATAGGGCAGATAATTTGTACATATCACTTTCCCACCAATCGAGAATCACAGTATGATGAAAAGATTGATGTAAAAAAAACTCGATTTTAACTCCTTTTATTTATTCTTTACTAGGAATGGACTGATTTCTTGAAGTAAAAGTTAATAATGGGAGGAAACCCAAAACTTTTACTGAAAGTGAACATAAACCTCTGCGATGCTCTTCATCTATAATAATAATACATTGTAATATATGTGTATATTTGTAAAGCACTTTTCATAAAATAATCTCAAAGTGCTACAGATAACAGCAAACAAAATAAACAAAAAGGAATAAAATCAAGACACAAAAAAACAAAAGTAAAAGCATAAAAGCAGAGAGACAATAGAAACATCTATAAAAGACCAGGGAAAGATTTAAATTCAATTGAATTGAATTTTATTTATCATATAAATTATATATATCTAATACAACAAAAGTTGTCTCTAGGATCTTTCCAGAGACCCAGAACATGAACATAAACCCCCGAGCAATTATTACATAAAAAATGGCAGGTAAAAACTCCCCTAGTGGGAGAAAAACCTTAAGCCAAACAGTGGCAAGGAAAAACTCCCCTTTACCCTGCATTCACACTTAAAGCGTCAAAAGTCTCCTGACACCAGCATCGCGCTGCTTGGTGGATTCACACTGAAAGCTGCATGTACTGTCGACACCTGCAGTGAGCGGGATTAAAGCTCCACTGCAGAACTGGAGGGAACAAAGTGTATATAGTCTACACATATTAATATATAGCTGCACATCTTCAGTTTCCTATTTCAACATAGATCACACTTTGGGAAGCCTTCTTTATATTTTGTCGTTATTTCCGCATAAATAAGAGTGAGTTTGATGCTCCTTAACAAGGTTGGTCCTGGATCAACAGCAACCATCGTTGGTCCCGGTGAAGCTGCAGTCTGTCTGCGGTGAACACTGACACACCGGGTCGGAGCGGATTTGGTCATGATGTTTAAACTGTGTTTTGTGATTAATAAGCACGGTTTTTAATTATTCTGCGTTGGATGGATGTAGCAAATAAAATCGTTCGGACCATACAGCTCCTCAACCATTAGTTACGTGTTTCACATGAGCAGTTCAGGTAAAAGCGTCTAGAGACAACATCTGTTGTATTAGACGCTATACAAATAAAATTGAATTGAGGGGGCCCGCGGAAAGTGGCCCTTCAAGACCAGAGGGGCGCCCCGCCGCGGAGGCAGCGGGGGGGACCAGAGACGGGCCCGGAGAGAGGGAACCCCCCAACAGGGCGATACCCGCGCGGGCCCGACAACGGAGGGCCCCAGACCCAGGCATCCCATTCATTCATCCATTCACCTATCCGATACCTATACTAATGATAAGATATACTATACATAATGATAATAGTAATAATAATAATAATAATAATAATAATAATAATAATAATAATAATAATAATAATAATAATAATAATAATAATAATAATAACCATCTTTGTATAATATAATATTGATAAATTATTAAGTTTTGTTGTCCTGCCAATGGAGGCTCAAATCCTCCATGGCAGGACACTTCCATACCGCATTCTCACCGACACAGACACACAGTCACGCACCGTTTCCCCCTCCCCCGGGGGGTCCAGCACCGCCAGAAGGCACCCCAGGCTGCACGGCGAGCCCCGCCAGGCCCGGGCATCACGACCCACCTATCCCAGGCCTGCGAGGGAACGCGGGTGATGTGGGCCCCCCTCCAGCCCCTGGTGTTGAGTGCATGTGATTAATGCCATAAAAACAGGGAGGGGGAGGGCCAAGTATCGATTTGACACCGACCCCCCCCTCCCGAACTACGTGTCCTTGTCAAATGTATTTATTAAGTGTTGAATGTGCAGTGTCTACATTGCTGTTAAAACCGTGAGGCGGGGAGTGCCGGGCCACGCGGGACAATGCCCCCCACGACCCGGACCCCCCGCCCCTTCGCCTATGTGCGTATGAATCGTGTAGGGGGGGAAGGAGGGGGAGAAGAGGCCGAAGCCAGGAGGCAGGACCAGCAGAGCCGGCCCCGGTAAGACACCCACGTTCCCCCACCGGCCATCCAGTAGACGGGGGCTGGCCCTCCAAGCCGGGCCAGGGCCCCACCGTACCTCCACGGGCGCCCCCGGCGCCGCCGGAGCCCCCAGACGGAGGGGGAAACGGTCCAACATCCCCCCATTCATACTGACAAGATAAGACATAGACACCTGGGAATGGTGCCACCCCACCGCCGCGCCCGCCCGTGCACCCCCCGGTCAGGGGAGGCCCGATCCCCGGACCCGGGGAAATGAATGGCAGCCGGCTGCTTATGACGCCCGTGACGCTTTCAATGTGAATGCAGGGTTATGAGGGAAGAAACCTTGAGCAGGACCAGGCTCATAAGGGGGGGCCCTCCTGCTGAAGGCCAGACTGGAGTGGTTGGGGACGTCAGCAGCACACAGCAGACATCCACACAGGCAGGTGGAAGCAGTAGCAGGATGACCAGAGGGGGGACTGCAGGCAGGTGGAAGCAGCAGCGGGATGACCAGAGGGGGGACCGCAGGCCAGCACGCAGCTCCTGAAGCTCCTGCCTGCAAATATGCACAAAAGAGAAAAAAGGGGGCCAGCACAAGAAACTACAGGAACGATGGAAAAAAATTATGGCTGTGAGATACTTATAATAAATAAAAATGGAAATGGAGAAGAGAGGGGAAAAGAAGAAGGGTGAGAGGCACCGCCCAGTGGATCACTTCCTGAACAGAAAAGTTTTCGGCCCCTTTTTAAAAGTGTCCACAGACTGGGGTGGACGTAGGGGTTCAGGGAGGGAGTTCCAGATGTGGGTGTTCAGGGAGGGAGTTCCAGATGTTGGGGCAGCGGAGCAGAAGGCTCGGCCTCCCATGGAGCAGAGTCGTGGGGGAGGTGGTTGGTGTTTTGTGAGCAGAGGTTACGGGTGGATGAGTGAGGGGCAGTGTTGTGCTAGTTACTGAAAAATAGTAACTAGTTACTGTTACTAGTTACTTAATTAAAAAGTAACTCAGTTAGTAACTCTGTTACTTAGACCAACAAAAACAACAAACAAGCTGAGAATGGCCAATGAGCTTCAGCAGCAGCTCAAGAACGGGACCCTTTGATGAATCGTTCATTACAGTCTCAGATATAATCCATGGTGGCATGTCGGTTTATCAGAATCTTTTTGCCCAGAAGAAAAAAGAACGACAACAACGACCCATAACTATTTTCTTCTCTCGAAAAAACACACCTGCACCGCGGGCTTTAGGAGAAAAAGGCGCTACAGAGTCAGGATGCAGCGGCTCAGAAGAGCAGTGAAATACGTGCGAGGCGGTGCTGATCTCCGCAATTTGAAGCCTTTTATAATAATTGTAAATAAAAAATCACTTATCACGGATTCTTTTTGGAACGTGACCCTCGCGAAAAACGAGGGATTACTGTAATGACAATATATCCACGTTGCGAAACTCTCCTTGCTCTCTTGGCTCGCCATGACCGCTCATGTTTTTGAATGCACACACACTACGTTTCCTCCGGTCTCCGCGTGCGGGGAAAAGAAGCTTCACTGTAGCCAGAAATAAGGGAGTAACGCACCGTTTGGTAACGGTAATTGCGTTACTGAATTAAAAAAGTAATGTGTTAGAGTATTAGTTACCGCCAAAACTAACAGCATTACTGTAATGCGTTACTAAATAACGCGTAGGTCCCGACACTGGTGAGCGGTAACGAGGTCTTTGAGATATTGAGGGACATTGCTGTAGATGCAGAGGCGGGTGATGAGGGAAATCTTGTATTGGATTCTTGAGGTTATGAGAAGCCAGTGTAGGTTCTGAAGAATAGGTGTGATATGGTCGCATATACGAGTTTTCATCAGAGTTCGGGCAGCACAGTTCTGAATGAATTGAAGTTTCCAGAGGTGTTTGTTGGGGATACCGATGAGCAGGCTGTTACAGTATTCGAGCCTGGAGGAGATTAGGGCGTGGACGAGTGTTTCTGCATCGGAGAAAGTGAGGAAGGGGTTTAGATATGCTCCTTATGTGGAAAAAGTAAGTTTTGTACAGATGTTTGATGGGGTTTACAAAGGTAAGTTGTGGGTCCAGCTTCACACCGAGGTTGGTAACAGAGGTAGAGAGGGGGATGTCTTGACCGGAGAAGGAGATGGTGGTTATGGGTGATGACTGGACCTGGTGAGGGGTGCCAGTTTGTATGGCTTCGGTTTTGGAACTGTTCAATTTTGTTTCGTCAATCTTGTTTTTGCTGTTTACTTGGTGACAACCCGGCTGCTTTTTCCACTCAATCTTGGACTGTGTTCTTGTGCTTGTACTGACGCAGACATGCCGGGGTGAGGAACTTCTTAAATTGTCTCCACAGTGAAGGATTATATACCATTTTGGTGTCCTCTTTTATAACAGCATCCTTCGGTTCAGGGAGTCCTTCAATTACTTCAAATTGTTTCAAATTCTCAGTAATTACTGACCCCTTATTCCTTCTTGGTCTCTGCTTCTTTGCGTCTTGCTCAGAAACCCCATCGTGTTCGGAGACCAATGCTGTTTCAGTGACCTTTTCATTGGCCCCCACCAGCTCAGAGACGCCCTCTGGTTCTGCAACTCCTACTTTTATTGCCAACTCTTGCAAAATCATCAAGTCTGGTGTTGGTATACCATCTTCTGATTGAGGTAGGTATTCAATGACCTGATTAACATTCTCAGATTTTCCTGACTTCTTCTTTCTGCGCTTACGCTTCTTTGCTTTTTGTCCACCAACCCCATCCTGTTCGGAGACCAATGCGGTTTCAGGGGTTGGTACCGGTTTGGACAACTCTTCTGGTTCAGGGTCTCCCACTTTTGCAGCCAAGTTATCACCGACCTCAGGCTGGTTACTTTCTTTGGTGAGTTCTACATCAATCCCCAAGTCTGCTGTCGGTAAACCATCTTCAGGTTGATTTGCATCGTCAGATTGCTCTGGCTTTTTCTTTTTTCTGTGTCTACGCTTCTTGGCTTTTTGTTCAGAAACTTCAGAAACCAATTGCGATTCAGTGGTCATTTTCAGCTCAGAGACCTCTTTAGGGCCTGACACCCCCACGTTTGCAGCAAAGTCTTGGTTAAGTTCATTGTTGCTATTCTCTACAACAACTTCTAACATCTTGTCTTTGCTGTGTTCAGGCTCCGTTGGTGACGCTTTCTCTGTTTCTATTTGAGAAATATATTCTGGTTTGGAGACCAATTCCTTTTCATTGGCCTCCACCAGCTCAGAGACGCCCTCTGGTTCTGAAACTCCTACTTTTATTGCCAAATCTTGCAAAATCATCAAGTCTGGTGTTGGTATACCATCTTCTGATTGAGGTAGGTAATCAATGACCTGATTAACATCCTCAGATTTTTTTGACTTCTTCTTTCTGCGCTTACACTTCTTGGCTTTTTGTCCAGCAACCCCATCCTGTTTAGAGACCAATGCTGTTTCAGGGGTTGGTACCGGTTTGGACAACTTTTCTGGTTCAGGGTCTCCCACTTTTGCAGCCAAGTTATCAGCGACCTCAGGCTGGTTACTTTCTTCGGTGAGTTCTACATCAATCACCAAGTCTGCTGTTGGTAAACCATCTTCAGGTTGATTTGCATCGTCAGATTGCTCTGGCTTTTTCTTTTTTCTGCGTCTACGCTTCTTGGCTTTTTGTTCAGAAACTTCAGAAACCAATTGCGATTCAGTGGTCATTTTCAGCTCAGAGACCTCTTCTGGGCCTGACACCCCCACGTTTGCAGCAAAGTCTTGGTTAAGCTCATTGTTGCTATTCTCTATAACAACTTCTAACATCTTGTCTTTGCTGTGTTCAGGCTCCGTTGGTGATGATTTCTCAGCTTCTTGTTCAGACACCCTCTCTGGTTCTGAAGGTTCTGATACATTTTCGAAAGAAGCATTGTCAGTTTGTGATGAGACACTTATCATTTCTGAGATGTTTTCTGTTGCAGAAGACTCAGAAGTTTCCAGGGCAAATTTCAATTCCTCTGTGAGTTCTGCAAACTTGAACTCTACACTTGATTTCAATGTTTCCTGTGCCTCCAGTTTAGATATCAGATCAAGATGTGAGTTTGTTTCTTCTTCCAGTTGCTTTTTTAATTTTTCTATTTCATCAAGGACCAACTTATGGGCCTCTTCCTGCTTGGACTTAACCTCACCGTCTTTTTCAAGCGTTTTGGACGACTGAACTAGATCCTCAATAATGCCTTTGCACTGATTGAGTTCTGCTTTACAGTCCAGTGTGAGCTGGCGTTCAGCCTCCAAACGAGTTTCAGCGTCTTTGATTTTTTTCACATATACAAGGGAATCTTTCTCTGCTGATTCCTTAAAGTATTTTTCTTGAGCAAGAAAGAAATCCTTTTTCTCCAGCTTTTCCTTAAACATCTCTGTCATCTCCGTCTGTCTTTTTAGTTCTTCCAGGGTCATTTTCTCATTTGCAACCTCGATCTCTCTTTCCCTGTCCAAGTTCTTGTTGATCAACATCATTCTTTCCATTTCCTCTTCCATTTCCTCTTCCTCTACTATTTCCCACTCCAGTTCATTGCTGCAGTCGGTCAGGACAGCATTTTCTTTTTTGCAGTCTTCAATCTCCATTTGGAGTTGGTGGAAATCATCTGAGACCCGGGACTGAGCTCCATCCCAGGGAGAGCTCACAAATCCCTGTCTGGGTCTTGGACCTCCGTTAAAAGCTCCATCCCTGGGAGAGCTCACAAATCCCTGTCTGGGTCTTGGACCTCCGTTAAAAGCTCCATCCCTGGGAGAGCTCACAAATCCCTGTCTGGGTCTTGGACCTCCGTTAAAAGCTCCATCCCTGGGAGAGCTCACAAATCCCTGTCTGGGTCTTGGACCTCCGTTAAAAGCTCCATCCCAGGGAGAGCTCACAAATCCCTGTCTGGGTCTTGGACGTCCGTTAAAAGGCATTACTGCGATCAACACGGTCGGTAATGTGTCAGTAAATGTAGGTTTGAAGTTCTGAAGCGTTTTCTGAGGTGATTTCCGAGTCGTTAGACGTGGTTTCCACCAGAGAGTCTTGCAACAGGTCGTGTCTTGAAGGATTCAAGATATATACGGTTCGAAATGTGTCAGTAAATGTAGATTTGAAGTTCTGAAGCGTTTTCTCAGTGTTTTCCGAGTCGTTAGACGTGGTTTTCACCAGAGAGACTTGCAACAGGTAGCGTGTTGAAGGTTCAATACACTATGATTCCGTACGGAGTTTTCAGAGTTTTTGCACAGTGCAATAGAATGTTCTGTTGTGATGTCATCATGGTAACCTTGTTGAGCGCTGAGGCTATAGATAGAACATATATATATATATATATATATATATATATATATATATATATATATATATATATATATATATATATATATATATATATATATATATTCAGGGTTTCTCCTGCTGCAGTGGTCATCCAGCCTATGGAGGAAGCAAAGTCCCAAGTCCCCCAAATTCCATCTGAGAACCCTGACAGCTCATCTGACAGCTCAGATGAAGAACCAGTAGCTGGAAAACAGAGGAATTTGTTGATGTTGATGTTGTTCATGACAAAAAAGTGTTTTTTGCACCTTTTGAAAAAGCAGGAGAAATGGCCATTTCAAAAAGTCCAGAGTTACAATGTTCAATGGACAGTTTCAGAACATGTTCAGTTTGCATTCCTTCATCTCCAATTTCTTGTAACTGTGATATAACACTGCTTTATATACTAAAAACCTTTCAAATCTATTTCTGTTTTTTAGTTTTTATTCCATGTAAAGTGTTATTAAGCACTCATTACATTTTGTGAAATGTAAAGGACTCCAGATAATGAAAGTTGAAGTGGTTCTGAAAAAAGGGGGTAAAGCACTTGGTCCTAACACATTTTAAGACACTTTTACAGCCATAATAACACAATAAATTCCAGGCGGATTTTTATTACTTAGGTAATAAAGGGTTAAAGTTGAAGTCCTGCCGCCTTCTGGATTCATAACCAATCCATTGGAAACAATCAAAGAAAATCCCTGTACATTTTAAGTGAAGTTATTAGTGTTGTTTTTGTTATTACATTAGTGGTATTAGTACTGGTTTGAAAAAAGTGCATGATGGGTGAAGATTGTCAAAGCACATTATTTTTTCTTTCATGCATCTCCTTCATTTTTGTGCAGGGAAGGACACATGGATGGTTTCTCTGTTTATCCCTCATTTATACGTCTGGGTCCAGGTATTTTATTGCACACGTATGTTCATTAATATGGACAGGTTTGTTCTTCCTCTGTGTGTACAGCTAACGTTTAATCTGTCAGAACACAACTGCATCCTTTTCCATCAAAGCGTAAATTATATCCCAATTTAAAGAGTCTCATTATCTATTAATTTGCATTATTTCATGTGCATTTCTCAGAATATTTATAAGTGGCTTGTTGGGAAATTTTCAAAATGTACTCAAAAACATCATAAAATATCAGCTCGTAGCAAAGAAGAGACCAGATAAAATGTAGTAAGAAAAGGAAGGAAAACATTCAACGCAGATAAAAACTCTTAATACTTAACATGCTCAGACTCACAGGCAACATCAAACAACCAAAATACCACAGCTCCATCGCTGTTACCACTAAAAACACAGCAGAAACACCAGAAACACTGGATAAAAGCAGGTCCACAAGAGCAAACAATAAACCCAATAAATTCCCTCAATAAAGCACATAATAAAATTCACTCACCCAGTCATATACCAGTGTGTAACCTATTAGAAAATAGAAATAACACAAAAAAACAACAGTCTCACTCAGGAAAGGTCACAAGGATTCTTCTAACGGACATCGGTTGTCTCTCAGGTTGTTCACTCTATGACGGGGGGAAAAATCACGGATGATGTCACTTTGTGGTTGGTAAAACTGTTGGCTTCTCGCCGCTGTGAGCTTGTCATAAGTACACTAGGTTCACATCAATTGTGTCTGTGCATTTGGGTTTAGCTGTCCTACACAGCTGCAAAGATGTGAAAACTGCATGTTATTTTGTTTAAAACCAACCGGCTCTGTTTTGGTAAAACCCCAGTACTGGTGACTCCCTGTGTCGCTCCTGCACCGAGTCCTCACACGTACATTCAGGCTTTTTGGATGCAAAAGAAGATTAAATATTCACAATCTGGAGCTTTCTTTATTATAGTGTTACTATATTATTTAAGGCTTATTCAGATATTGCAATAGTGATTAAAATTTACTATACATAGGTATCCACAGCAGGTTTGACTGAAGGGTCTGAAAATAAAAAGTTAGTGGCAGATGAATTACTAAATAATATTTTTGCTTACCGAGAGTTTCCTGCATCTGATTTTTCACCATAAATGAGAAGAGAAATACAGGTTTGCTATTTTCATTCTCTACCACAATTTGGCCAGAAGAGGATTCTTCTATGGTGATAAGATAAAAAATGAAGATATATTTTATTGATCCCACACGGGGAAATTCATGATTAAAAGGTAAAATCCAGATAAAGTGCCTGAGCGTGTGGCAAATATGTTCTTGATCTGAGCTATTCGCTAGTTTACCAGTATGGATTAGTGTGTTAGGTGCAGGACACATATGGAGGCACACAGGAGGAAGCAGGTTGATTTAACATGTTACATATACAAAAAAACAAACAAAAAAATCTGCAAAAAAGAAAAAATATCAATGTTCCAGCTTAGAGCAAAGTAAACTTGTGAGCATAGTCACTGATGGATGTAATAGTAGAGTCAGTAGCCAAGTGTCAGCCACAGACAGGAAGCAAAACTAGACAGAATAAACACAGGAAAAACTAAACAAATCAGAGGAGGATCAATGATCTCTATGTATAAAACATTAAAACAGCTGAGTTGACAAAAGCCCCTGCGTCTCGCCTGTAACAAGCTGCTCCAGCAGAACCCTGAGAGCCTGCAAAGGTAAAACAGGTACAGAAAATGGATGGATGGATGGATGGATGGATGGATGGATGGATGGATGGATGGATGGATGGATGGATGGATGGATGGATGGATGGATGGATGGATGGATGGATGATGGATGGATGGATGGATGGATGGATGGATGGATGGATGGATGGATGGATGGATGGATGGATGGATGGATGGATCAAGTTGATAAAGGTGTTTTACATTTTTATCAATCTGCAGTTTTCTGCACAGATTTCACATTTTTTTCCCTGTTCTGTCATTCACTGTTTTCCATGTGTTGATTAAAGATCATAGATAGAATAT
The DNA here is from genome assembly GCF_033807715.1 of Cololabis saira. NCBI lineage: Eukaryota > Metazoa > Chordata > Actinopteri > Beloniformes > Belonidae > Cololabis > Cololabis saira. The sequence continues at coordinate 8,807,053 of NC_084602.1, forward strand.
TTCGTCATGTTAATAATCCTGCTATTTTCTCTTCTGAAATAAAAAAAAGTGTTAATGTGAGAATAAACTCCCCTTGTTGACCTACTGGCCTTGCAATACTATGTTTCTTTAATTCCTTCCCATTAAAGAAAGTAAAACCCACAATAGTCACTGATGTAATTAGAAAATGACCAAACTAATAATAAACAGTAATTTACTGAACATTAGACATTTATTTTAAATTGTTATTAAATAAAATAATATTAATAATAAAACAACTAACTTAACTGGTCTGGACAGAGTAATTGATGCCCCTAGAAAAGAGTGAAAATAATTTGATCATGTGACATCACACTGATCGGATCTGAGAAAAGAAAAGGAGAGAGTTGTCTGGGGAGATCAGGAAGAAAGATGTGGACAAGCATGATAAAGGTGACGGCTGGAAGACCAACATCTCCAAGCGGCTCAGAAGTTTGGGCTCTGCAGGAAACCTCTCTGGACGAGAGGAAAACTGATGACAAACTGAAGAGATGGATAATATCACATAGTAACCAAAGAGTCCAGAACAAAGTTCCAGAGATTGAAGGTGAGGTCCACATGTCAGACCCTTCAAAGCAGAGACAGCAGGAGCAGTTTGTTCATGGGGATAAATACGTGTCTGCAGGTGCAGACGCCTCAATGAGACACCAATCACCTGATCACGGCCTTCACTCAAAAGGTTGAGCTGCAAAAGTTAAGGGTGCCAACAAGTTTGTAAACAGACCATTATTTATTTTTTTATGATTGTATTGATAAACAATTTAAAAGCAATGTCTGATTTTGATCAGTCAGTGAATAATCATTCGTCGTCAGCTTCAAGTTATTTCAATGGCTTGTGGGATTCACAGATGTGTCCATGTGTGTATCTTTGATATGATTTTATTCAAACTTGGAAAGTTGGAGTTGGAAGTTGGAAAATCCCACACTTGCTCCAGTCTCCTGTGCACAATATTTATATTTTAAGCTGCAATGATATAGATATCAATTGATTAATGGATTGGTAGTAGCTGGATCAAAAAGCAAAGTAAGATATAAGAATTCTCACCTAAACATAGATTGTAAAAAGCAAGTTTCAAAGTGATTAATCTACTTAGGTACATTTCTCCTAAATACAGAAGCAGACCCATTTGTCTTTTCTAACGTGGTATCTTCATTTTCCAGTTTAAAACAAGAGTGCTATATTTTCAACTGTGGCTCCTGCAGATCTGCAGACACGGAGACTTGTGCATGAGGAGGAAGGAGGAGGAAGACTTCCCTCCATGAATGAATGAACAGAAATAATTTTTTGTTTATTGTTTATTGTTAGCTTTGTCTCTAACACAACAAAAACCATCAAATTAAAAGCATCAAAATATAAAAAAAGCAAAACAATTTAAGAGTCTCATTCAAAAATAAAACACACAGCAAAACAATGTGTTGGAGAGGGAACAGGAGGAAGCAGAACGCTTATTCAGTCCTGTCCCTTCCTCACAATATCATATCATATATAACCTATAAAAATTTAAAAATTAAAAGAAAAGAAAAGAGACAAAATAACAAAAAATAAATACAACACAAACAACCAATAAACAAGATCAGGCATAATTGAACCGTCTCCTACAATATCCTAAATTCAAAAATCCAATCTCCCAGTCACCTCTCCATGAACAGCCATGAATGCAGGCAGTTATATTTGTATCGTATATAATCCATCCCACAAAGAACAAAATAACAATCAAAGAAATACATGGAAGGTAAATTGCGTTCTTTAGAGGTCCCCATTTTTATACTTGTCAAGAATTGCTTTCTTGTATGTGTTTTTAAACTGTATAAAGTTTGTTTGATTTAATCATCCAGACCATTCCAAATGATGAAGGTGGCATCAACTTTTATTGACTTCGACTGATCGATGTCTCGATCTTTCTGTAAGCGCCTTCTTGTACGTGCCCAACATGCTGCGGGTCCAGAATAAAAAAGACACCCAGAACAATCCTTTGAGTCCTTTCAGAGATTCTTTTTTTTTTATTTTTTATTTAACATTTGCAAAAAGTACAATGATTACAAATCATGTATCAGTCATAAATGGATAAACTATTTAATCAAATTATCATTCAGTTATAAAAGGTATTTTATTCCATATATATATATATATATATATATATATATATATATATATATATATATATATATATATATTAGTGCTGGCCAACGATTACAATTTTTAATCTTAATTAATCCATGATTTCTGTAATTAACTATGCGATTAATTGCGATTAATTTATTCACACATTTTGTGCTGTTCTAAATTACCTCAAGGTATTTTTTTTTATGTTTTTAATACTGTTAACAACCTGAGAAAGGGCAAATAGGCTGCTTTATGCCAATGTTTATTCAACTTTCCACAAAAAAAGCTTTTGACCTGAATGTAACATTCCTTCATAAATACAAACACAATGTAGTCCCCAACTTTACACTTGTAAAGACTAACTTAAGATTCCTTGTTTTTTTTAAGCAGCATGCATCAAAAATATGGAGGAAAATAAAAGGCTCAAAAAATATCCCCTTCTCCTAAGCGGGATCAAAACAGGGGGATACAAAAAATAAATTACAAGCAAATAAAGTGCACATGTAACAGCAGGGAGTAACTCAACCTATGAAGTGCAGCCGTTTCCTCACCTGATCCTCAGTGCTCAGCCATAAACTCGTGCGCCCGTGTGTGTGTGTGTGTGTGTGTGTGTGTGTGTGTGTGTGTGTGTGTGTGTGTGTGTGTGTGTGTGTGTGTGTGTGTGTGTGTGTGCAGGGGGGCATGATTGAGTTTTATGTTTTATGTAAAGCGCTTTGCGTTGCATTTCTTATTTTGTAAGAAAAGCGCTTAACAAATAAAGTTTGATTTGACTGGTCATTTTTTACAAGCTGCTCCAGCGTTGTCTGCTTTTGACGAGGTGGGGGGGCGGAGCGGCGCGGAGCGCTGCGCTCTTTAGGCTGATTTATGGTTCCGCGTTACACCAACGCAGAGCCTACGGCGCATACCTGCCAACATTGGGCTGTGAAAAAGAGGGAGATTTTCTGGGGTAGTGGTTGGAATGCTCCACTCACAACATCCCCACCCTGATATAAAAAAAGACGACTTTTAATGAGCTTTAAATCCATAGCTACAATAAAAATGTGCTAAAATGTACCTCCCAAATGATTCTACAGCCTTCTTGGAGCCAAATAAGTTTAGTATTAATAACAATAAAATACAATATTTGTAGAATTTTCCAGGTTCCCTTTGTCACCCAAGGACCTGTTGTAATTGTAGGTGTCAGACTTTGCAGCTTCAATCACTTTCTTGGAGGGTACATACTTGTGGCCAGGGCTGGTATGGTTAATCTCGTTAATCTTGCAAGAAAGGAGTGCGCAAAGAGTAGAATTATCCATACTCATTGTGTTTTCTGTGAGGATCTTTTCCACCATGCTGAATGAGCTCTCTGAGCTTCATTGCTGTGAGGGATGCAGAGCATTGATGAATCAGTGATGCCAGATTTGTAAAGCTCTCCTCTTTCCCTAGAAGAACCCAGAACCTTCAACTTGCTTGCTATGACTTGATTCTCCACCAACTCTTCCCTCAGCTTTTTTTCAAAGCATTTTCTCAAACAAAACAAATTTTCAAATTTTCAAATAACAAAAACATATTTTAACCATTTTCCAAACAATAAAATAACTGAAAAAATCTGAAAAATGGTTCAAATATGTTATTTTGTAACTTGAAATTTTTAAAATATGTTTATGTAATGCTTTGCTGATGAGAAAATATGTTTCTCTATTTTTCTTGTTTTTGTGAGGGGGGATATATATTGTTTTTCGGCACTACCTTGTTCTCTATAGCTGATATAACATGAATTACTCCTATGTGGGATCAATAAAGTTCTTATTTTTGCCATCTGAGAAAATTAAACATATTATATTTGGTGCCTAACTGTTTCCCAAGTATATTAGTGCGCGTGTGAATGAATAAATGAGACGTAAAACGTAAATTTCTTTGTAGAAAGGCGCTTTATGAAAATAAGTCCTTTCACTTGTATTAGTTTACAGCGCAGTCTTGAACATCCAATATGGCGGCGACGTTGACGTATTGGCAGCTCCATGGGGCGGAGCTTGGACGTAGGCAGTGCTTTTGGGTTGGGTTGCCAGGTTTGTCAGGAACCCGTTAATATAATACATCCATGCAGGAACCCCGACACCTGAAACACCATTGACCCATTTCACTTTAAAATCGGGAGATAAGCGGGAGAAATTACAAATCGGGAGCAGGGCGGGAGAAATGGTTGAAAATCGGGAGACTCCCGCTTAAATCGGGAGTGTTGGCAGGTATGACGGCGTAGGGTACGGTGCGTGTCGCGGCGCTCTCTGCTCGTGTGTTTGGCTGCAGGTATTTGAGACTCGACGTACTTCGATGGTAATTCATTTCAAATCGACAGAACATGCAAATAACTTTAGTCTTGTCCAGCGAACCATCTGCATCTTTTTGAAAGTGAACTAACCGTTCAAAAGTCCCTTTTAATACTCCATCTTTCAATCCACCATACGTTTCCTCAGGCTACGGGTGCCGACGAGCGCCAGAAATGTTGCGCCTTTTTTTTTTTTAAATCTGATGCGTTAAAAAAATTGTCGGCGTTAAGAGGACGTTAAGTTAACGCATCGTTAACGCATTAAGTTGGACAGCACTAATATATATATATATATATATATATATATATATATATATATATATATATATATACTAGGGGTGGGACGATACGGGTAACTCACGATTCAATACTAAGGCGATATGTGGTCCACGATAACAATAATATCACGATACACGATATCTATGATAATCAATATATTGTAAGAAATTTCATCAACGATATATCACGATATGTGTGACTGAAAAAGAAAAAATACCCATAAAAAGGAAAACGTCTGTAGTTATGCATTTATTCAAAACTTCATACAATGTACAAAGAAAGTGCATTTGTATATTTCCTCACTGCCTGCTAGGCTTGTAAATGTAAACACACTGTACAGCTGGATAAATTCAAGTGCATGAACATTAATAACATGTTTTATATAAACCAGGACAGTGCACTGCTTTGTTTCTAATACTGAAAAGTCAGTAAGCAACTTAGTTTTGTATAATACCTCACTGCCTCTTAGTTTAGTAAATGTAAACACTGTACAGCTGGACAAATTAAAGTGCATGAACAATAGTGCAGTGACAGCCGCGTAAATCCATTATGTGTGTTGTAATAAAATATTGATATTTGCTGTCAGTTTATCGATTATTTATTGCGACAGAGAGCGCAACAATATATTGCAATATCAATTTTTTTCCCCACCACTAATATATACACACATATATATATATATATATATTTACGCACACCGGTTGATTTAGTGAACTGGCTTAAATTACATATTGAACCTACCTGTAAAATTCAACATTTTCACTTTTCTTGAACTTTTCTTTCCCCTCATCATCAGGGATAACACTGAAAACAGAGTGAGAGGAGTCAGATCATGAGGGGAGGGTAAAACCAAACAACCAGACAACCAGTCTCCCCCCAAACTGCTCTGCTTTAGCAGACAGGTATCAGCCCCTCAGCTTTACTTTATCATGGACAACAGGTGACTTAACCTTTACAAATAGAAACAAGCTCAGACACACTGAGCACACTTCCCTACATCATCAGATATTGATCCACAGGACAAAATGTCAAAACAAGGTTATTCAAATAAAAGGGGGGACTTTGTTTCTAAGCTGTTTATTATCGTGTCTGATCTTATATGTCAGAGGTCGCAGCAGCAGTGACTCCATAAACATGCCATTTGTACCTAACAACGGGCTGATTTTGTCCCGCCATTTCCAGCAGACATTCACCCAAACAACTGCCTGCCACGGCCGGTAAATCTCCCTCTGTTGACACCGACTTTAATCACAAACTTTAGTTTTATTTTAGAGTCTTCTTGACAGATGGAAACAATTATTGTCTTCTTCTTCGGTTTTCTCTGGAGCCCGTTCCTTCGTCTTCTTCTTCGCCTCCTTCTGTGGTTTGTATCCAGCCTGGCAGGTGAACCAGCGCCCCCTGCTGCTTTTGGGGGGTAGCACGGCGTTTACCGCTTGGGTTTTACTCACGTCCTTAATAAACTAGAAATCTTGGCAAATCGGTCTGACAGCAAAGTTTCAATACAGCACAACTAATGTTCAAAGCAAAGAATAATTAACGTATACAGGGGATATTTTTTGAAAGAGAGGGAGGCTACAACCAGTACTCAAGTTGTAAAAAAAAAAAAAAATCAGGGGGGATGGTGGATTTTATCATATGGGGACAGATAATTTGTGCTGATTACAAATAATATAATATATTACAAATAATAGCACTGACCACAACACCTGCAGAAATACTGCAGGAATGACATAGCAGCAGTTAAATGCAGCCTTCTGTAAGCTTTAAATATCCACTGGGCTTACATCAAATACATCAAAACACAACAATAAAAAACAGTTTTCTGAACTTATCAATATGCCCCTGTCCTTCACAGGATAAGTAAAATGGATCACTGCAAAAACTCAAAATCTTATCAAGAATATTTGTCTCATTTCTAGTTAAAATGTCTCATTTTAGTAAAAAAAATCTCATTACACTTAAAACAAGACTCATCACTGGAAAAAACAACAATTTTCCCCTGTTTCAAGTAGATTTTCACTTAAAATAAGTAGAAAAATCTGCCAGTGGAACAAGATTTTTTTGCATGTAATGAGAAGATAAATCTTGTCCCACTGGCAGATTTTCCTACTTATTTCAAGCGAAAATGTACTTGAAACAGATGAAAATGGTCAAACAAGTTATTTTTCTGGTGTTATTTTTCTGGTGATGACTCTAAATGTTGAAATAGCAGTAAAACCACATTCATTGATGAAATGACATAAGGGATAGAAAGGAGGGATGGCTGTTTTACAGGGGGGGTGATTTTGACCGTTTTTATTTCAGGGGGGATGCCATCCCCCCCTCATCCCCCTCAACTCCAGTACTGAGTATAGGCGATGCAAAGTTTGCAACCTGGAAAAGATGCAAACGTAGGACCTCTGGATGACGCCTTTATCCAATAAAGACGCAAAAAATAAAAAATATTTAATTCCTTTCAAATATTTGTTATGTATTCTTCATTTCAATAATGATAATTCAATAATGTTGAACATGATTTCTCCATGTACATGACCAGTTTTTAGAAAAATAATAAAAAAAAAAAAGCCACAATAGGGCAGATAATTTGTACATATCACTTTCCCACCAATCGAGAATCACAGTATGATGAAAAGATTGATGTAAAAAAAACTCTCGATTTTAACTCCTTTTATTTATTCTTTACTAGGAATGGACTGATTTCTTGAAGTAAAAGTTAATAATGGAAGGAAACCCAAAACCTTTACTGAAAGTGAACATAAACCTCTGCGATGCTCTTCATCTATAATAATAATACATTGTAATATATGTGTATATTTGTAAAGCACTTTTCATAAAATAATCTCAAAGTGCTACAGATACCAGCAAACAAAATAAACAAAAAGGAATAAAATCAAGACACAAAAAAACAAAAGTAAAAGCATAGAAGCACAGAGACAATAGAAACATCTATAAAAGACCAGGGAAAGATTTAAATTCAATTAAATTCAATTTTATTTATATAAATCATATAAATTATATATATCTAATACAACAAAAGTTTTCTCTAGGTGTTTTCCAGAGACCCAGAACATAAACCCCCGAGCAATTATTACAAAAACAATGGCAGGTAAAAACTCCCCTAGTGGGAGAAAAACCTTAAGCCAAACAGTGGCAAGGAAAAACTCCCCTTTACCCTGCATTCACACTGAAAGCGTCAAAAGTCTCCTGACACCAGCATCGCGCTGCTTGGTGGATTCACACTGAAAGCTGCATGTACTGTCGACACCTGCAGTGAGCGGGACTAAAGCTCCACTGCAGAACTGGAGGGAACAAAGTGTATATAGTCTACACATATTAATATATAGCTGCACATCTTCAGTTTCCTATTTCAACATAGATCACACTTTGGGAAGCCTTCTTTATATTTTGTCGTTATTTCCGCATAAATAAGAGTGAGTTTGATGCTCCTTAACAAGGTTGGTCCTGGATCAACAGCAACCATCGTTGGTCCCGGTGAAGCTGCAGTCTGTCTGCGGTGAACACTGACACACCGGGTCGGAGCGGATTTGGTCATGATGTTTAAACTGTGTTTTGTGATTAATAAGCACGGTTTTTAATTATTCTGCGTTGGATCGATGTAGCAAATAAAATCGTTCGGACCATACAGCTCCTCAACCATTAGTTACGTGTTTCACATGAGCAGTTCAGGTAAAAGCGTCTAGAGACAACATCTTTTGTATTAGACGCTATACAAATAAAATTGAATTGAGGGGGCCGCGGAAAGTGGCCCTCCAAGACAAGAGGGGCGCCCCGCCGCGGAGGCAGCGGGGGGGACCGGAGACGGGCCCGGAGAGAGGGAACCCCCCAACAGGGCGACACCCGCACGGGTCCGACAACGGAGGGCCCCAGACCCAGGCATCCCATTCATTCATCCATTCACCTATCCGATACCTATACTAATAATAAGATATACTATACATAATAATAATAGTAATAATAATAATAATAATAATAATAATAATAATAATAATAATAATAATAATAATAATAACCATCTTTGTATAATATAATATTGATAAATTATTAAATTTTGTTGTCCTGGCAATGGAGGCTCAAATCCTCCATGGCAGGACCCTTCCACACCGCATTCTCACCGACACAGACACACAGTCACACAGTCACGCACCGTTTCCCCCTCCCCGGGGGGGTCCAGCACCGCCAGAAGGCACCCCAGGCTGCACGGCGAGCCCCGCCAGGCCCGGGCATCACGACCCACCTATCCCAGGCCGGCGAGGGAACGCGGGTGATGTGGGCCCCCCTCCAGCCCCTGGTGTTGAGTGCATGTGATTAATGCCATAAAAACAGGGAGGGGGAGGGCCAAGTATCGATTTGACACCGACCCCCCCCTCCCGAACTACGTGTCCTTGTCAAATGTATTTATTAAGTGTTGAATGTCCAGTGTCTACATTGCTGTTAAAACCGTGAGGCGGGGAGTGCCGGGCCACGCGGGACAATGCCCCCCACGACCCGGACCCCCCGCCCCTTCGCCTATGTGCGTATGAATCGTGTAGGGGGGGAAGGAGGGGGAGAAGAGGCCGAAGCCAGGAAGCAGGACCAGCAGAGCCGGCCCCGGTAAGACACCCACGTTCCCCCACCGGCCATCCAGTAGACGGGGGCTGGCCCTCCAAGCCGGGCCAGAGCCCCACCGTACCTCCACGGGCGCACCCGGCGCCGCCGGAGCCCCCAGACGGAGGGGGAAACGGTCCAACATCCCCCCATTCATACTGACAACATAAGACATAGACACCTGGGAATGGTGCCACCCCGCTGCCTCTCGACGCGTGTTTTCATAGAAAATGAATGGCAGCCGGCTGCTTATGACGCCTGTGACGCTTTCAGTGTGAATGCAGGGTTATGAGGGAAGAAACCTTGAGCAGGACCAGGCTCATAAGGGGCGGCCCTCCTGCCGAAGGCCAGACTGGGGTGGTCGGGGACGTCAACAACACACAGCAGACATCCACACAGGCAGGTGGAAGCAGCAGCGGGATGACCAGAGGGGGGACTGCAGGCAGGTGGAAGCAGCAGCCGGATGACCAGAGGGGGGACCGCAGGCCAGCACGCAGCTCCTGAAGCTCCTGCCTGCAAATATACACAAAAGAGAAAAAAGGGGGCCAGCACAAGAAACTACAGGAACGATGGAAAAAAATGATGGCTGTGAGATACTTATAATAAATAAAAATGGAAATGGAGAACAGAGGAAGGGAAGAGGAGAAGAGAGGGGAAAATAAGAAGGGTGAGAGGCACCGCCCAGTGGATCACTTCCTGAACAGAAAAGTCTTCGGCCCCTTTTTAAAAGTGTCCACAGACTGGGGTGGACGTAGGTGTTCAGGGAGGGAGTTCCAGATGTGGGTGTTCAGGGAGGGAGTTCCAGATGTGGGTGTTCAGGGAGGGAGTTCCAGATGTGGGTGTTCAGGGAGGGAGTTCCAGATGTGGGGGCAGCGGAGCAGAAGGCTCGGCCTCCCATGGAGCGGAGTCGTGGGGGAGGTGGTTGGTGTTTTGTGAGCAGAGGTTACGGGTGGATGAGTGAGGGGCAGTGTTGTGCTAGTTACTGAAAAATAGTAACTAGTTACTGTTACCAGTTACTTCATTAAAAAGTAACTCAGTTAGTAACTCTGTTACTTAGACCAACAAAAACAACAAACAAGCTGAGAATGGCCAATGAGCTTCAGCGAGCAGCTCAAGAACGGGACCCTTTGATGAATCGTTCATTACAGTCTCAAATATAATCCATGGTGGCATGTCGGTTTATCAGAATCTTTTTGCCCAGAAGAAAAAAGAACGACAACAACGACCCATAACTATTTTCTTCTCTCGAAAAAACACACCTGCACCGCGGGCTTTAGGAGAAAAAGACGCTACAGAGTCAGGATGCAGCGGCTCAGAAGGGCAGTGAAATATGTGCGAGGCGGTGCTGATCTCCGCAATTTGAAGCCTTTTATAATAATTGTAAATAAAGAATCACTTATCACGGATTCTTTTTGGAACGTGACCCTCACGAAAAAAGAGGGATTACTGTAATGACAATATCTCCACGTTGCAAAACTCTCCTTGCTCTCTTGGCTCGCCATGACCGCTCATGTTTTTGAATGCACACACACTACGTTTCCTCCGGTCTCCGCATGCGGGAAAAAAAAGCTTCACTGTAGCCAGAAATAAGGGAGTAACGCACCGTTTGGTAACGGTAATTGCGTTACTGAATTAAAAAAGTAATGTGTTAGACTATTAGTTACCGCCAAAACGAACAGCATTACTGTAATGCGTTACTAAATAACGCGTAGGTCCCGACACTGGTGAGCGGTAACGAGGTCTTTGAGGTATTGAGGGACATTGCTGTAGATGCAGAGGCGGGTGATGAGGGAAATCTTGTATTGGATTCTTGAGGTTATGAGAAGCCAGTGTAGGTTCTGAAGAATAGGGGTGATATGGTCGTATACGAGTTTTCATCAGAGTTCGGGCAGCACAGTTCTGAATGAATTGAAGTTTCCAGAGGTGTTTGTTGGGGATACCGATGAGCAGGCTGTTACAGTATTCCAGCCTGGAGGAGATTAGAGCGTGGACGAGTGTTTCTGCATCGGAGAAAGTGAGGAAGGGGTTTAGATATGCTCCTTATGTGGAAAAAGCAAGTTTTGTACAGATGTTTGATGTGGTTTACAAAGGTAAGTTTTGGGTCCAGCTTCACACCGAGGTTGGTAACAGAGGTAGAGAGGGGGATGTCTTGACCGGAGAAGGAGATGGTGGTTATGGGTGATGACTGGACCTGGTGAGGGGTGCCAGTTTGTATGGCTTCGGTTTTGGAACCGTTCAATTTTGTTTCGTCAATCTTGTTTTTGCTGTTTACTTGGTGACAACCCGGTTGCTTTTTCCACTCAATCTTGGACTGTGTTCTTGTGCTTGTACTGACGCAGACATGCCGGGGTGAGGAACTTCTTAAATTGTCTCCACAGTGAAGGATTATATACCATTTTGGTGTCCTCTTTTATAACAGCATCCTTCGGTTCAGGGAGTCCTTCAATTACTTCAAATTGTTTCAAATTCTCAGTAATTACTGACCCGTTATTCCTTCTTGGTCTCTGCTTCTTTGTGTCTTGCTCAGAAACCCCATCGTGTTCGGAGACCAATGCTGTTTCAGTGACCTTTTCATTGCCCTCCACCAGCTCAGAGACGCCCTCTGGTTCTGCAACTCCTACTTTTATTGCCAACTCTTGCAAAATCATCAAGTCTGGTGTTGGTATACCATCTTCTGATTGAGGTAGGTATTCAATGACCTGATTAACGTTTTCAGATTTTCCTGACTTCTTCTTTCTGCGCTTACGCTTCTTTGCTTTTTGTCCACCAACCCCATCCTGTTCTGAGACCGATGTTGTTTCAGGGGTTGGTACCGGTTTGGACAACTCTTCTGGTTCAGGGTCTCCCACTTTTGCAGCCAAGTTATCAGCGACCTCAGGCTGGTTACTTTCTTCGGTGAGTTCTACATCAATCACCAAGTCTGCTGTCGGTAAACCATCTTCAGGTTGATTTGCATCGTCAGATTGCTTTGGCTTTTTCTTTTTTCTGTGTCTACGCTTCTTGGCTTTTTGTTCAGAAGCTTCAGAAACCAATTGCGATTCAGTGGTCATTTTCAGCTCAGAGACCTCTTCTGGGCCTGACACCCCCACGTTTGCAGCAAAGTCTTGGTTAAGTTCATTGTTGCTATTCTCTACAACAACTTCTAACATCTTGTCTTTGCTGTGTTCAGGCTCCGCTGGTGACGCTTTCTCTGTTTCTATTTGAGAATTATATTCTGGTTTGGAGACCAATTCCTTTGCATCGGCCCCCGCCAGCTCAGAGACGCCCTCTGGTTCTGAAACTCCTACTTTTATTGCCAAATCTTGCAAAATCATCAAGTCTGGTGTTGGTATACCATCTTCTGATTGAGGTAGGTATTCAATGACCTGATTAACATTCTCAGATTTTCCTGACTTCTTCTTTCTGCGCCTACGCGTCTTGGCTTTTTGTGCAGCAACCCCATCCTGTTCGGAGACCAATGCTGTTTCAGGGGTTGGTACCGGTTTGTACAACTCTTCTGGTTCAGGGTCTCCCACTTTTGCAGCCAAGTTATCAGCGACCTCAGGCTGGTTACTTTCTTCGGTGAGTTCTACATCAATCCCCAAGTCTGCTGTTGGTAAACCATCTTCAGGTTGATTTGCATCGTCAGATTGCTCTGGCTTTTTCTTTTTTCTGTGTCTACGCTTCTTGGCTTTTTGTTCAGAAGCTTCAGAAACCAATTGCGATTCAGTGGTCATTTTCAGCTCAGAGACCTCTTCTGGGCCTGACACCCCCACGTTTGCAGCAAAGTCTTGGTTAAGTTCATTGTTGCTATTCTCTACAACAACTTCTAACATCTTGTCTTTGCTGTGTTCAGGCTCCGCTGGTGACGCTTTCTCTGTTTCTATTTGAGAAATATATTCTGGTTTGGAGACCAATTCCTTTTCATTGGCCCCCACCAGCTCAGAGACGCCCTCTGGTTCTGAAACTCCTACTTTTATTGCCAAATCTTGCAAAATCATCAAGTCTGGTGTTGGTATACCATCTTCTGATTGAGGTAGGTATTCAATGACCTGATTAACATTCTCAGATTTTCCTGACTTCTTCTTTCTGCGCCTACGCGTCTTGGCTTTTTGTGCAGCAACCCCATCCTGTTCGGAGACCAATGCTGTTTCAGGGGTTGGTACCGGTTTGTACAACTCTTCTGGTTCAGGGTCTCCCACTTTTGCAGCCAAGTTATCAGCGACCTCAGGCTGGTTACTTTCTTCGGTGAGTTCTACATCAATCACCAAGTCTGCTGTTGGTAAACCATCTTCAGGTTGATTTGCATCGTCAGATTGCTCTGGCTTTTTCTTTTTTCTGCGTCTACGCTTCTTGGCTTTTTGTTCAGAAACTTCAGAAACCAATTGCGATTCAGTGGTCATTTTCAGCTCAGAGACCTCTTCTGGGCCTGACACCCCCACGTTTGCAGCAAAGTCTTGGTTAAGCTCATTGTTGCTATTCTCTACAACAACTTCTAACATCTTGTCTTTGCTGTGTTCAGGCTCCGTTGGTGATGATTTCTCAGCTTCTTGTTCAGACACCCTCTCTGGTTCTGAAGGTTCTGATACATTTTCCAGAGAAGCATTGTCAGGTTGTGATGAGACACTTATCATTTCTGAGATGTTTTCTGTTGCAGAAGACTCAGACGTTTCCAGGGCAAATTTCAATTCCTCTGTGAGCTCTGCAAACTTGAACCCTACACTCGATTTCAATGTTTCCTGTGCCTCCAGTTTAGATATCAGATCAAGATGTGAGTTTGTTTCTTCCTCCAGTTGCTTTTTTAATTTTTCTATTTCATCAAGGACCGACTTATGGGCCTCTTCCTGCTTGGACTTAACCTCACCGTCTTTTTCAAGCGTTTTGGACGACTGAACTAGATCCTCAATAATGCCTTTGCACTGATGGAGTTCTCCTTTACAGTCCAGTGTGAGCTGGCGTTCAGCCTCCAAACGAGTTTCAGCGTCTTTGATTTTTTTCACATATACAAGGGAATCTTTCTCTGCTGATTCCTTAAAGTATTTTTCTTGAGCAAGAAAGAAATCCTTTTTCTCCAGCTTTTCCTTAAACATCTCTGTCATCTCAGTCTGTCTTTTTAGTTCTTCCAGGGTCATTTTCTCATTTGCAACCTCGATCTCTCTTTCCCTGTCCAAGTTCTTGTTGATCAACATCATTCTTTCCATTTCCTCTTCCATTTCCTCTTCCTCTACTATTTCCCACTCCAGTTCATTGCTGCAGTCGGTCAGGACAGCATTTTCTTTTTTGCAGTCTTCAATCTCCATTTGGAGTTGGCGGAAATCATCTGAGACCCGGGACTGAGCTCCATCCCTGGGAGAGCTCACAAATCCCTGTCTGGGTCTTGGACCTCCGTTAAAAGCTCCATCCCTGGGAGAGCTCACAAATCCCTGTTTGGGTCTTGGACCTCCGTTAAAAGCTCGTTCCCAGGGAGAGCTCACAAATCCCTGTTTGGGTCTTGGACCTCCATTAAAAGCTCCATCCCAGGGAGAGCTCACAAATCCCTGTCTGGGTCTTGGACGTCCGTTAAAAGGCATTACTGCGATCAACACGGTCGGTAATGTGTCAGTAAATGTAGGTTTGAAGTTCTGAAGCGTTTTCTGAGGTGATTTCCGAGTCGTTAGACGTGGTTTCCACCAGAGAGTCTTGCAACAGGTCGTGTCTTGAAGGATTCAAGATATATACGGTTCGAAATTTGTCAGTAAATGTAGGTTTGAAGTTCTGAAGCGTTTTCTCAGTGTTTTCCGAGTCGTTAGACGTGGTTTTCACCAGAGAGACTTGCAACAGGTAGCGTGTTGAAGGTTCAATACACTATGATTCCGTACGGAGTTTTCAGAGTTTTTGCACAGTGCAATAGAATGTTCTGTTGTGATGTTGTTGTTGTGATGTCACGCGGACGGCAGATCCAGCATGGAGGAACCGCTCACTGAGGAAAACTAACTGTGTAACACAGTTTGCTGCTTTATAAACTAAACACTGGACTAACTGTTAGAACTTTATCACAATATTCTAATTTCTCAGACAGTCCTGTATCTAAATAGATATGTATATAGATATAAATAAATGTATGTAGATATGTATGTATGTATGTATGTATGTGTGTGTGTGTGTGTGTGTGTGTGTGTGTGTGTGTGTGTGTGTGTGTGTGTGTGTGTGTGTGTGTGTATATATATATATATATATATATATGTATATATATATATATATATATATATATATATATATATATATATATATATATATATATATATATATACATATATATATACATATATTGAAAAAGCAGGAGAAATGGCCATTTCAAAAAGTCCAGAGTTACAATGTTCAATGGACAGTTTCAGAACATGTTCAGTTTGCTTTCCTTCATCTCCAATTTCTTGTAACTGTGATATAACACTGCTTTATATACTAAAAACCTTTCAAATCTATTTCCGTTTTTTTTGTTTTTATTCCATGTAAAGTGTTATTAAGCACTCATTACATTTTGTGAAATGTAAATGACTCCAGATAATGAAAGTTGAAGTGGTTCTGAAAAAAGGGGGTAAAGCACTTGGTCCTAACACATTTTAAGACACTTTTACAGCCATAACAACACAATAAATTCCAGGCGGATTTTTATTACTTAGGTAATAAAGGGTTAAAGTTGAAGTCCTGCCGCCTTCTGGATTCATAACCAATCCATTGGAAACGATCAAAGAAAATCCCTGTACATTTTAAGTGAAGTTATTAGTGTTGTTTTTGTTATTACATTAGTGGTATTAGTACTGGTTTGAAAAAAGTGCATGAAGGGTGAAGATTGTCAAAGCACATTATTTTTTCTTTCATGCATCTCCGTCATTTTTGTGCAGGGAAAGACACATGGATGGTTTCTCTGTTTATCCCTCATTTATACGTCTGGGTCCAGGTATTTTATTGCACACGTATGTTCATTAATATGGACAGGTTTGTTCTTCCTCTGTGTGTACAGCTAACGTTTAATCTGTCAGAACACAACTGCATCCTTTTCCATCAAAGTGTAAATTATATCCCAATTTAAAGAGTCTCATTATCTATTAATTTGCATTATTTCATGTGCATTTCTCAGAATATTTATAAGTGGCTTGTTGGGAAATTTTCAAAATGTACTCAAAAACATCATAAAATATCAGCTCGTAGCAAAGAAGAGACCAGATAAAATGTAGTAAGAAAAGGAAGGAAAACATTCAACGCAGATAAAAACTCTTAATACTTAACATGCTCAGACTCACAGGCAACATCAAACAACCAAAGTACCACAGCTCCATCGCTGTTAACACTAAAAACACAGCAGAAACACCAGAAACACTGGATAAAAGCAGGTCCACAAGAGCAAACAATAAACACACAATACATTATCTCAATAAAGCACATAATAAAATTCACTCACCCAGTCATATACCAGTGTGTAACCTATTAGAAAATAGAAATAACACAAAAAAACAACAGTCTCACTCAGGAAAGGTCACAAGGATTCTTGTAACGGACATTGGTTGTCTCTCAGGTTGTTCACTCTATGACGGGGGGAAAAAGCACGGATGATGTCACTTTGTGGTTGGTAAAACTGTTGGCTTCTCGCCGCTGTGAGCTTGTCATAAGTACACTAGATTCACATCAATTGTGTCTGTGCATTTGGGTTTAGCTGTCCTACACAGCTGCAAAGATGTGAAAACTGCATGTTATTTTGTTTAAAACCAACCGGCTCTGTTTTGGTAAAACCCCTGTACTGGTGACTCCCTGTGTCGCTCCTGCACCGAGTCCTCACACGTACATTCAGGCTTTTTGCATGCAAAAGAAGATTAAATATTCACAATCTGGAGCTTTTTTTATTATAGTGTTACTATATTATTTAAGGCTTATTCAGATATTGCAATAGTGATTAAAATGTACTATACACAGGTATCCACAGCAGGTTTGACTGAAGGGTCTGAAAATAAAAAGTTAGTGGCATATTAATTACTAAATAATATTTTTGCTTACTGAGAGTTGCCTGCATCAGATTTTTCCCCATAAATGAGAAGAGAAATACAGGTTTACTATTTTCAATCTCTACCACAATTTGGCCAGAAAAGGATTCTTCTATGGTGATAAGATAAAAAATGAAGATATATTTTATTGATCCCACACGGGGAAATTCATGATTAAAAAGTAAAAAATTCCAGATAAAGTGCCTGAGCGTGTGGCAAATATGTTCTTGATCTGAGCTATTCGCTAGTTTACCAGTATGGATTAGTGTGTTAGGTGCAGGACACATATGGAGGCACACAGGAGGAAGCAGGTTGATTTAACATGTTACATATACAAAAAAACTAACAAAAAAATCTGCAAAAAAGAAAAAAATATCAATGTTCCAGCTTAGAGCAAAGTAAACCTGTGAGCATAGTCACTGATGGATGTAATAGTAGAGTCAGTAGCCAGGTGTCAGACACAGACAGGAAGCAAAACTAGACAGAATAAACACAGAAAAAACAAAACAAATCAGAGGAGGATCAATGATCTCTACGTATAAAACATTAAAACAGCTGAGTTGACAAAAGCCCCTGCGTCTCGCCTGTAACAAGCTGCTCCAGCAGAACCCTGAGAGCCTGCAAAGGATAAAACAGGTACAGAAAATGGATGGATGGATGGATGGATGGATGGATGGATGGATGGATGGATGGATGGATGGAGGGATGGATGGATGGATGGATCAAGTTGATAAAGGTGTTTTACATTTTTATCAATCTGCAGTTTTCTGCACAGATTTCACATTTTTTTCCCTGTTCTGTCATTCACTGTTTTCCATGTGTTGATTAAAGATCATAGATAGAATATTTCGTCACGTTAATAATCCTGCTATTTTCTCTTCTGAAATAAAAAAAAGTGTTAATGTGAGAATAAACTCCCCTTGTTGACCTACTGGCCTTGTAATACTATGTTTCTTTAATTCCTTCCCATTAAAGAAAGTAAAACCCACAATAGTCACTGATGTAATTAGAAAATGACCAAACTAATAATAAACAGTAATTAACTGAACATTAGACATTTCTTTTAAATTGTTATTAAATAAAATAATATTAATAATAAAACAACTAACTTAACTGGTCTGGACAGAGTAATTGATGCTCCTAGAAAAGAGTGAAAATAATTTGATCATGTGACATCACACTGATCGGATCTGAGAAAAGAAAAGGAGAGAGTTGTCTGGGGAGATCAGGAAGAAAGATGTGCACAAGCATGATAAAGGTGACGGCTGGAAGACCAAGATCTCCAAGCGGCTCAGAAGTTTGGGCTCTGCAGGAAACCTCTCTGGACGAGAGGAAAACTGATGACAAACTGAAGAGATGGATAATATCACATAGTAACCAAAGAGTCCAGAACAAAGTTCCAGAGATTGAAGGTGAGGTCCACATGTCAGACCCTTCAAAGCAGAGACAGCAGGAGCAGTTTGTTCATGGGGATAAATACGTGTCTGCAGGTGCAGACGCCTCAATGAGACACCAATCACCTGATCACGCCGTTCACTCAAAAGGTTGAGCTGCAAAAGTTAAGGGTGCCAACAAGTTTGTCAACAGACCATTATTTATTTTTTTATGATTGTATTGATAAACAATTTAAAAGCAATGTCTGATTTTGATCAGTCAGTGAATAATCATTCGTCGTCAGCTTCAAGTTATTTCAATGGCTTGTGGGATTCACAGATGTGTCCATGTGTGTATCTTTGATATGATTGTATTCAAACTTGGAAAGTTGGAGTTGGAGTTGGAAGTTGGAAAATCCCACATTTGCTCCAGACTCCTGTGCACAATATTTATATTTTAAGCTGCAATGATATAGATATCAATTGATTAATGGATTGGTAGTAGCTGGATCAAAAAGCAAAGTAAGATATAAGAATTCTCACCTAAACATAGATTGTAAAAAGCAAGTTTCAAAGTGATTAATCTACTTTGGTACATTTCTCCTAAATACAGAAGCAGACCCATTTGTCTTTTCTAACGTGGTATCTTCATTTTCCAGTTTAAAACCAGAGTTCTACATTTTCAACTGTGGCTCCTGCAGATCTGCAGACACGGAGACTTGTGCATGAGGAGGAAGGAGGAGGAAGACTTCCCTCCATGAATGAATGAACAGAAATTATTCTTTGTTTATTGTTTATTGTTAGCTTTGTCTCTAACACAACAAAAACCATCAAATTAAAAGCATCAAAATATAAAAAAAGCAAAACAATTTAAGAGTCTCATTCAAAAATAAAACACACAGCAAAACAATGTGTTGGAGAGGGAACAGGAGGAAGCAGAACGCTTATTCAGTCCTGTCCCTTCCTCACAATATCATATCATATATAACCTATAAAAAATTTAAAAATTAAAAGAAAAGAAAAGAGACAAAATAACAAAAAATAAATACAACACAAACAACCAATAAACAAGATCAGGCATAATTGAACCGGTCTCCTACAATATCCTAAATTCAAAAATCCAATCTCCCAGTCACCTCTCCATGAACAGCCATGAATGCAGGCAGTTATATTTGTATCGTATATAATCCATCCCACAAAGAACAAAATAACAATCAAAGAAATACATGGAAGGTAAATTGCGTTCTTTAGAGGTCCCCATTTTTATACTTGTCAAGAATTGCTTTCTTGTATGTGTTTTGAACTGTATAAAGTTAGTGCTTTGTTTGATTTCATCATCCAGACTATTCCACACCATGCACGTGCAGAGGGGGGTGTGGAGGGTGCTCAAGCACCCGCCCCCTTTGCTCAGATGCCCAAAGTGCCCTTCTGTCAAAGGCCTTTTTTCTTTTTGTCATTTTCACTCATGTGGCTCTCTGGTATTCACTGACTGAGTCAGTGAATCGCTCACGTGACAACTGACTCTTGAACTTGAGTGACGTATGAAGCAGTTCAACACTTCAGAGACCGGAGAAAGGACCGAGATGGCGCTGGGGTGGGTGGTTTTCTTCAGGGGATGTTAGGTAGGGAAGTGAGGGTGCTGGGGTGCTGCTGGATTACTGGGTGTCACAGCCTCCGCCCCTGGCTCCGTCCTTCTCCCGATGGCCTTTAAAAGAAAAAGATTTCCATTTTCAAGTGTGGACCCATCGTGCCATTCATTCACCAATATCTTCTAATCACATGCATCAGATTTTAATCTTATTTATCAGGATATTTAATTGTGCAGACAGAGTTAGGTGCTAAAAACAGTGGATCCATCACCAGCTGGATAACAAAGAGCACAGCAGGAAGCACATGTACCAGTTATTTATGTTGATTAGATCTGGAATGTTTTTCTGTCATTACTTTAGTTTTGATTATTGGGTATCCATAGTTATTATAGTTCTGTATTTTTCCATTAGTTTCTATTAGTTTCAGTATTAATTTTAATTTGTTATTATAGTACGTGTGGTTTGTGGGTAAGGTTTAAGAAGTTCAGAGCAAGTATTAGAATACAACACACAACAGTGTTTTGTATTGTAATGTAACAAAGTAACAAATGTAACAAAGTTATTGTTGGAAAGTGTTAAAGTCGTGTTCCATGTGTCCCTTTTTAAATTTCAGCCCCAGCCCCTCCAAAGGTCTCTGCACATCCCTGTTGCGCTGTAATGTAACGTAATGTAATGAAACTTATTAGGTGCACCTTCGTGGTTTCCACCTGGAACTAAACTGAACCCAAGCTCCCACCACCCTCAAGTAAGTAACACAGAGTGGCTGTGTGGATGCTACATAAATAAGATCAAATACATCAAAAAGATAAGAGAAGCCTGTCACTTTCATCACAGGTATATCTCAACTATGAGAGACAGAATGAAAAAAAAAATCCAGAAAATCTCATTGTGTGATTTTTAAAGAATGTAATTGCAAATTATAGTGGAAAATAAGTATTTGGTCAATAACAAAAGTTCATCTGAATACTTTGTTGGCAATGACAGAGGTCACATGTTTTCTGTAAGTCTTCACAAGCTTTTCTACACTGTTGCTGGTATTTTGGTCCATTCCTCCATGATCTCCTCTAGAGCAGTGATGTTTTGGGGCTGTCGCTGGAAACACAGACTTTCAACTCCCTCCAAAGGTTTTCTATGGGGTTGAGATCTGGAGACTGGCTAGGCCACTCCAGGACCTTGAAATGTTTCTTATGAAGCCACTCCTTGGTTGCCCGGGCGATGTGTTTGGGATCATTGTCATGCTGAAAGACCCAGCCACGTTTCATCTTCAATGCCCTGCTGATGCTTACCTATTGCAGATTCAGTCTTCCCAGCTGGTGCAGGTCTACAATTTAGTTTCTCTCATCCTTTGACAGATCTTTGGTCTTGGCCATAGTGGAGTTTGGAGTGTGACTGTTTGAGGTTGTGGACAGGTGTCTTTTATACTGATAACCAGTTAAAACATGTGCATTAATACAGGTAAGGAGTGGAGGACAGAGGAGCCTCTCAAAGAAGAAGTTACATGTCTGTTCTTCACATGACTTCACATCTCAGTGTTGGGGTGATAATGAATATGAACAACTTTGGTACCGTGTAGACTCTTGTAATGAGAAGTTAACTCAGTACTGGTCCGTGCATATTTGTGTTTTGTCTGTTGCACTGACTGCTTCACAGGAAAAGCTGTAAACAGCTTGTGATTGTGAGGATGTTCATGTGTGTTATTCTTGTCTGGATTCAATATTTAATCTGCGGTAAATGAGCTAAAGTGGGCTTGTTAGATCTGGTTCAGAGGTCTGCACGTCCTGGATATTTTTTACATGATCTGAGATTTTGGTGATCTCAGTTTCTATCAACATTGCACCTTCAGTGACAAAAAGAGAAACAGGCTTCAAAAGGACTCTTAAAGCCTGAGTGACGTCACCGGGGGTTTGTCCAGTTTTAGTCGATGGTTGACCCTGGATTTGGACCAGAACTATTGTGCCTTTTTAATAGAAAAAGGATGATCTGTGTTAATTACTTGAGCAAAGATGAAACGAGGACCAAACTCCTGGTGGGGTCAGATGTTGAGGATCCATCCTTGGTGTCTTCCATCAGGGGAAAAAAAGCTTCATCACCTGCTGCTGAGGGTTCATCCAAGTGTAATTAATCTGACCTTTGTTCTCCTTTCCAGGACAGTTTGAGTTTGCGCTGACGAGGTGAAAACTTAATAGAGTCCAGATACTGATTGAATTCACAATGAAAAGTAAAAAAAAGAGGGTTTTTTGTGTAAAAATTTGGATTTGTGGATGTGGAATTTTGCAAGGATAATCAACAAATTAATAATAAATGTTTCTTTTGGCTTTGTTCTAATCGTTACATCGTCAAAAAAAAACAAACACATCCTTCCAAAATAATTTGAAATCAGTTTCAATGCTTTCAGACACAAAACTACACATATTACTCCAAAAAGTTTGAACAATGGGGCACAGCCAGAATAAGTGAGTCATCTTTCACAGATCCTTGACGGTCCCTCTGATCCGTGTAATGACGTGGCACCTGAGCGGGAGCCGCTCGCTGGGTACCTGCCGTCTGCCTGCAGACCCCGCCCCCCCGGAGCTTTTATAGGCTGGACTTCGTCTATTAAAATCCTCACAGTGTCAAATTTGCAAGGTGACAGAGACAGAAGCAGTCTGGCCTGTGAAAACAGGTTCAGACATATTCTCTGACCACAAAGGGAACTGATGTGTTCATCACTGCTAATCAAGCTCAGTGAGGCAGAGAAAAGGTGTCCTTTATGAAAATTATCTGGAGAAACTGCTTGTAGAGTTAATTATTGGAAGTTTCAGATTAGTTACAGTAATTTAACACTTCATGAAAGCCTTTTTTTAAGTGATTCAAATATCTTTTATTGATTTATTTGTGTTACAAAGAATCCAACAAAGGTGCAGCAGTCAGTCATACTGACCTGTGTGTCAGGTTCCAACAGTTCACAATGCGCCCCCTTCTCAGTGAACACCATGGTGTCCAGAAGAGCCCGGTGCCTCAGGTCAGACCCTTGAATATGTCGTCTCAAGAATGACAATAATCATCAGTTTTGTGGTTCAATAAACGCCGCCTGGCCAACTGGCCAATAAATACATTTAAAAAAGCTTATAACAACTTATTTAATTCTAAATTTAAAACTGATCCAGCGACACTGAAACACATGCTTTTGTCATGGAAAGAGATGCTATACTGCTTCAGAAAGGTCAACATTATTAGTTTTTATTATGGCAATCAAATGAAAAAAAGATCGGTAAGAACTACGAAAAGCGGGTTAAAAAAGGTTGAAAAAGAAAGATAATTGCATGTATCAGTCATAAATGGATAAACTATTTAATAAAGTTATCATTTAGTTATAAAAGGTATTTTATTCCATATATATGTATATATATATATAGTAGGGGTGGGACGATACGGGTAACTCACGATTCAATACTAAGGCGATATGTGGTCCACGATAACGATAATATCACGATACACAATATCTACGATATTCGTTATATTGTAAGAGATTTCATCAACAATATATCACGATATATGTGACTGAAAAAGAAAAAATACCCATAAAAAGGAAAACATCTGTAGTTATGCATTTATTCAAAACTTCATACAATGTACAAAGAAAGTGATTTGTATATTAGCCTCACTGCCTCCTAGTCTAGTAAATGTAAACACTGAACAGCTGGACAAATTAAAGTGCATGAACAATAGTGCAGTGACAGCCGCGTAAATCCATTATGTGTTGTAATAAAATGTCGATATTTGCCGTCAGTTTATCGATTATTTATTGCGACAGAGAGCGCAACAATATATTGCAATATCAATTTTTTCCCCACCACTAATATATATATACATATATATATATATATATATATATATACATATATATATATATATATATATATATATATATATATATATATATATATATATATATATATATATATATATACATATAATTACGCACACCGGTTGATTTAGTGAACTGGCTTAAATTACATGTTGAACCTACCTGTAAAATTCAACATTTTCACTTTTCTTGAACTTTTCTTTCCCCTCATCATCAGGGATAACACTGAAAACAGAGTGAGAGGAGTCAGATCATGAGGGGAGGGTAAAACCAAACAACCAGACAACCAGTCTCCCCCCAAACTGCTCTGCTTTAGCAGACAGGTATCAGCCCCTCAGCTTTACTTTATCATGGACAACAGGTGACTTAACCTTTACAAATAGAAACAAGCTCAGACACACTGAGCACACTTCCCTACATCATCAGATATTGATCCACAGGACTAAGGGCCCGATTTACTAAAGGTTTGCGTGTGTTAAAACGTGTGCAAACTTGACAGCACCCGCAAACCAAAGTGCCAGCTGATCTACTAACAGCGTGCAAAGACGACTGCGTCTCTGAAATGCGCAAAATTGCACACGCAATTCAGTTAGTACTTTTGCCCTGATGAATAATCAATATGGGGCGTACCTGCCAGAACGCGCTAAATACTGGGAGGGGAAGATGCAAATTGCTCCATTTACCACGCGCAATGAGATTTACCAAGCCTGAAAGTAATTGCGCGTATTGGGATTGCGTCTGTATTTAATACGTTCGAAAGGAAGGTGCAAATCTGCTGCTGCCGTTATTGTGGCAAGGAGGCGACATCCAAAATCAAAGAATATGCAGAGAGAGAGAGAGTCTTTATTCTGCTGCATGCTATTTTAAAAATGGTTGCACAAGTTTTATTAAAGGCCACTTTTTCTTTAGTTCTTCGCCTTATATATTTGCCACCTTCTCTTATTGTGCCCCCCTCCCCTCGCCCACAAGCAGGCCAAGCCTTTGTGCCAAAACTTTGTATTTTATTGATTACTTATCTTATTGAACGTGAAATCATCCTTCGTAAATGATATTTAATTAAAACCCGTGCTTATTAATCACAAAACACAGGTTAAACATCATGACCAAATCCGCTCCGTCCCGCTGTGTCAGGATCAGCGCAGAGACTGCAGCTTCGCTTGAATTATGGTTCTGCGTTAAATCGACGGCGTAGCCGACGCGTAGGGTCGCGGTGCGGTGTGCGTCGCCGCGTACCCTACGCCGTCGGTTCTGCGTTGGTGTGACGCGGAACCATAAATCATCCTTTAGTGTGCGCTCTCCTCTGTGCGCTGTTCTGAACACTTCTCTTCTCTTCTTTCGGATGATGGTCCCGTCTGTCACACATTTACTGTCAGTGTTTGCTATATAATATATAATATTTGCAATATACTGTGGACATCTGAATAAAAACTTAACTCATAAATAGATGAATCAAAGCGCTCTCCAGCTCTGTGTCTGATGTCTTTTTCTCCTCAGATCATGCCGTGCACCGCGGGGTCACGCAAACCCGACCAATTCAATATTAAAATCAAATTCGGTTCTGTGGCCCGTTTTTCTATTTCGTATTTTTGATCTGTGCCTAAAATTGAAATATGAAAAACCAGACGTTTTTCTGTTTTTTGTGTTACCAACTGCATTTATTCTATCGCAGGTTTTCTCCGATATTGCGTTTCTTTTGGTAATGTTTACATTTCTTTGCTGTAGTTCATGAATGTGTTTATTGCCTCTTCCACTAATATCTCTAACTCCAACTCGTTCAATTTCATTTTGCGCTTGTGACTTGTGACTGTGCTTTCCATCCAGACTCTCCATGGCGCAAACGTAAGACACGCAACACCTCATTTAAATACTGCAGTTTGCACCTGTTATCAATTGCGCAGGCAATCTTAGTTGATCACCCGCAAACCACGCAACAACAGCACGCGCAAACTTTTTCAGTGCACACGCAATTTAGTACTCTTTATTTAGGATCTTAGTAAATCGGGCCCTAAATGTCAAAACAAGGTTATTCAAATAAAGGGGGGGACTTGTATCTAAGCTGTTTATTATCGTGTCTGATCTTATATGTCAGAGGTCGCAGCAGCAATGACTCCATAAACATGCCATTTGTACCTAACAACGGGCTGACTTTGTCCCGCCATTTCCAGCAGACATTCACCCAAACAACTGCCTGCCATGGCTGGTAAATCTCCCTCGGTTGACACCGACTTTAGTCACAAACTTTAGTTTTATTTTAGAGTCTTCTTGACAGATGGAAACATTCGTCTTCTTCTTCGGTTTTCTCTGGAGCCCGTTCCTTCGTCTTCTTCTTCGCCTCCTTCTGTGGTTTGTATCCAGCCTGGCAGGTGAACAAGCGCCCCCTGCTGCTTTTGGGGGGTAGCACGGCGTTTACCGCTTGGGTTATGCGTCATGCGTATACAGGGGATATTTTTTTAAGGGAGGGAGGCTACAACCAGTACTCGAGTTGTAAAAAAAAAATCAAGGGGGATGGTGGATTTTATCATATGGGGACAGATAATTTGTGCTGATTAAAAATAATATAATATATTACAAATAATAGCACTGACCACAACACCTGCAGAAATACTGCAGGAATGACATAGCAGCAGTTAAATGCAGCCTTCTGTAAGCTTTAAATATCCACTGGGCTTACATCAAATACATCAAAACACTACAATAAAAAACAGTTTTCTGAACTTATCAATATGACTCTGTCCTTCACAGGATAAGTAAAATGGATCACTGCAAAAACTCAAAATCTTATCAAGAATATTTGTCTCATTTTCTAGTTAAAATGTTTCATTTTAGTAAAAAAATCTCATTACACTTAAAACAAGACTCATCACTGGAAAAAACAACAATTTTCACCTGTTTCAAGTAGATTTTCACTTAAAATAAGTAGAAAAATCTGCCAGTGGAACAAGATTTTTTTGCTTGTAATGAGAAGATACATCTTGTCCCACTGGCAGATTTTCCTACTTATTTCAAGTGAAAATGTACTTGAAACAGGTGAAAATTGTCAAATAAATTATTTTTCTGGTGTTATTTTTCTGGTGATGACTCTAAATGTTGAAATAGCAGTAAAACCACATTCATTGATGAAATGACATAAGGGATGGAAAGGGGGGATGGCAGTTTTACAGGGGGGATGATTTTGACTGTTTTTATTTCAGGGGGGATGCCATCCCCCCTCATCCCCCTCAACTCCAGTACTGAGTATAGGCGATGAGAAGTTTGCAACCTGGAAAAGATGCAAACGTAGGACCTCTGGATGACGCCTTTATCCAATAAACACGCAAAAAATAAAAAATATTTAATTCCTTTCAAATATTTGTTATGTATTCTTCATTTCAATAATGATAATTCAATAATGTTGAACATGATTTCTCCATGTACATGACCAGTTTTTAGAAAAAAATTAAAAAAAAAAAAAAAAGCCACAATAGGGCAGATAATTTGTACATATCACTTTCCCACCAATCGAGAATCACAGTATGATGAAAAGATTGATGTAAAAAAAACTAGATTTTAACTCCTTTTATTTATTCTTTACTAGGAATGGACTGATTTCTTGAAGTAAAAGTAAAAGTAAAAATGGGAGGAAACCCAAAACTTTTACTGAAAGTGAACATAAACCTCTGCGATGCTTTTCATCTATAATTATAATACATTGTAATATACGTGTATATTTGTAAAGCACTTTTCATAGAATAATCTCAAAGTGCTACAGATACCAGCAAACAAAATAAACAAAAAGGAATAAAATCAAGACACAAAAAACCAAAAGTAAAAGCATAAAAGCACAGAGACAATAGAAACATCTATAAAAGACCAGGGAAAGATTTAAATTCAATTGAATTCAATTTTATTTATATAAATCATATTAATTATATATATCTAATACAACAAAAGTTGTCTCTAGGATCTTTCCAGAGACCCAGAACATGAACATAAACCCCCGAGCAATTATTACATAAACAATGGCAGGTAAAAACTCCCCTAGTGGGAGAAAAACCTTAAGCCAAACAGTGGCAAGGAAAAACTCCCCTTTACCCTGCATTCACACTGAAAGCGTCAAAAGTCTCCTGACACCAGCATCGCGCTGCTTGGTGGATTCACACTGAAAGCTGCATGTACTGTCGACACCTGCAGTGAGCGGGACTAAAGCTCCACTGCAGAACTGGAGGGAACAAAGTGTATATAGTCTACACATATTAATATATAGCTGCACATCTTCAGTTTCCTATTTCACCATAGATCACACTTTGGGAAGCCTTCTTTATATTTTGTGGTTATTTCCGCATAAATAAGAGTGAGTTTGATGCTCCTTAACAAGGTTGGTCCCGGATCAACAGCAACCATCGTTGGTCCCGGTGAAGCTGCAGTCTGTCTGCGGTGAACACTGACACACCGGGTCGGAGCGGATTTGGTCATGATGTTTAAACTGTGTTTTGTGATTAATAAGCACGGTTTTTAATTATTCTGTGTTGGATGGATGTAGCAAATAAAATCGTTCCGACCATACAGCTCCTCAACCATTAGTTACGTGTTTCACATGAGCAGTTCAGGTAAAAGCGTCGAGAGACAACATCTGTTGTATTAGACGCTATACAAATAAAATTGAATTGAGGGGGCCCGCGGAAAGTGGCCCTGCAAGACCAGAGGGGCGCCCCGCCGCGGAGGCAGCGGGGGGGACCGGAGACGGGCCCGGAGAGAGGGAACCCCCCAACAGGGCGATACCCGCGTGGGCCCGACAACGGAGGGCCCCAGACCCAGGCATCCCATTCATTCATCCATTCACCTATCCGATACCTATACTAATAATAAGATATACTATACATAATAATAATACTAATAATAATAATAATAATAATAATAATAATAATAATAATAATAATAATAATAATAATAATAATAATAATAACCATCTTTGTATAATATAATAATGATAAATTATTAAGTTTTGTTGTCCTGCCAATGGAGGCTCAAATCCTCCATGGCAGGACCCTTCCACACCGCATTCTCACCGACACAGACACACAGTCACGCACCGTTTCCCCCTCCCCGGGGGGGTCCAGCACCGCCAGAAGGCACCCCAGGCTGCACGGCGAGCCCCGCCAGGCCCGGGCATCACGACCCACCTATCCCAGGCCGGCGAGGGAACGCGGGTGATGTGGGACCCCCTCCAGCCCCTGGTGTTGAGTGCATGTGATTAATGCCATAAAAACAGGGAGGGGGAGGGCCAAGTATCGATTTGACACCGACCCCCCCCTCCCGAACTACGTGTCCTTGTCAAATGTATTTATTAAGTGTTGAATGTGCAGTGTCTACATTGCTGTTAAAACCGTGAGGCGGGGAGTGCCGGGCCACGCGGGACAATGCCCCCCACGACCCGGACCCCCCGCCCCTTCGCCTATGTGCGTATGAAACGTGTAGGGGGGGAAGGAGGGGGAGAAGAGGCCGAAGCCAGGAAGCAGGACCAGCAGAGCCGGCCCCGGTAAGACACCCACGTTCCCCCACCGGCCATCCAGTAGACGGGGGCTGGCCCTCCAAGCCGGGCCAGGGCCCCACCGTACCTCCACGGGCGCCCACGGCGCCGCCGGAGCCCCCAGACGGAGGGGGAAACGGTCCAACATCCCCCCATTCATACTGACAACATAAGACATAGACACCTGGGAATGGTGCCACCCCGCTGCCTCTCGACGCGCGTTTTCATAGAAAATGAATGGCAGCCGGCTGCTTATGTCGCCCGTGACGCTTTCAGTGTGAATGCAGGGTTATGAGGGAAGAAACCTTGAGCAGGACCAGGCTCATAAGGGGGGGCCCTCCTGCCGAAGGCCAGACTGGGGTGGTCGGGGACGTCAGCAACACACAGCAGACATCCACACAGGCAGGTGGAAGCAGCAGCGGGATGACCAGAGGGGGGACTGCAGGCAGGTGGAAGCAGCAGCGGGATGACCAGAGGGGGGACCGCAGGCCAGCACGCAGCTCCTGAAGCTCCTGCCTGCAAATATGCACAAAAGAGAAAAAAGGGGGCCAGCACAAGAAACTACAGGAACGATGGAAAAAAATGATGGCTGTGAGATACTTATAATAAATAAAAATGGAAATGGAGAAGACAGGGGAAAAGATGAAGGGTGAGAGGCACCGCCCAGTGGATCACTTCCTGAACAGAAAAGTCTTCGGCCCCTTTTTAAAAGTGTCCACAGACTGGGGTGGACGTCGGTGTTCAGGGAGGGAGTTCCAGATGTGGGTGTTCAGGGAGGGAGTTCCAGATGTGGGTGTTCAGGGAGGGAGTTCCAGATGTGGGGGCAGCGGAGCAGAAGGCTCGGCCTCCCATGGAGCGGAGTCGTGGGGGAGGTGGTTGGTGTTTTGTTAGCAGAGGTTACGGGTGGATGAGTGAGGGGCAGTGTTGCGCTAGTTACTGAAAAATAGTAACTAGTTACTGTTACTAGTTACTTCATTAAAAAGTAACTCAGTTAGTAACTCTGTTACTTAGACCAACAAAAACAACAAACAAGCTGAGAATGGCCAATGAGCTTCAGCGAGCAGCTCAAGAACGGGACCATTTGATGAATCGTTCATTACAGTCTCAGATATAATCCATGGTGGCATGTCGGTTTATCAGAATCTTTTTGCCCAGAAGAAAAAAGAACGACAACAACGACCCATAACTATTTTCTTCTCTCGAAAAAACACACCTGCACCGCGGGCTTTAGGAGAAAAAGACGCTACAGAGTCAGGATGCAGCGGCTCAGAAGAGCAGTGAAATACGTGCGAGGCGGTGCTGATCTCCGCAATTTGAAGCCTTTTATAATAATTGTAAATAAAAAATCACTTATCACGGATTCTTTTTGGAACGTAACCCTGACGAAAAACGAGGGATTACTGTAATGACAATATATCCACGTTGCAAAACTCTCCTTGCTCTCTTGGCTCGCCATGACCGCTCATGTTTTTGAATGCACACACACTACGTGTCCTCCGGTCTCCACGTGCGGGGAAAAAAAGCTTCACTGTAGCCAGAAATAAGGGAGTAACGCACCGTTTAGTAACGGTAATTGCGTTACTGAATTAAAAAAGTAATGTGTTAGAGTATTAGTTACCGCCAAAACTAACAGCATTACTGTAATGCGTTACTAAATAACGCGTAGGTCCCGACACTGGTGAGCGGTAAGGAGGTCTTTGAGGTATTGAGGGACATTGCTGTAGATGCAGAGGCGGCTGATGAGGGAAATCTTGTATTGGATTCTTGAGGTTATGAGAAGCCAGTGTAGGTTCTGAAGAATAGGGGTGATATGGTCGTATATACGAGTTTTCATCAGAGTTCGGGCAGCACAGTTCTGAATGAATTGAAGTTTCCAGAGGTGTTTGTTGGGGATACCGATGAGCAGGCTGTTACAGTAGTCGAGCCTGGAGGAGATTAGAGCGTGGACGAGTGTTTATGCATCGGAGAAAGTGAGGAAGGGGTTTATAAGCTCCTTATGTGGAAAAAGCAAGTTTTGTACAGATGTTTGATGTGGTTTACAAAGGTAAGTTGTGGGTCCAGCTTCACACCGAGGTTGGTAACAGAGGTAGAGAGGGGGATGTCTTGACCAGAGAAGGAGATGGTGGTTATGGGTGATGACTGGACCTGGTGAGGGGTGCCAGTTTGTATGGCTTCGGTTTTGGAACTGTTCAATTTTGTTTCGTCAATCTTGTTTTTGCTGTTTACTTGGTGACAACCTGATTGCTTTTTCCACTCAATCTTGGACTGTGTTCTTGTGCTTATACTGACGCAGACATGCCGGGGTGAGGAACTTCTTAAATTGTCTCCACAGTGAAGGATTATATACCATTTTGGTGTCCTCTTTTATAACAGCATCCTTCGGTTCAGGGAGTCCTTCAATTACTTCAAATTGTTTCAAATTCTCAGTAATTACTGACCCGTTATTCCTTCTTGGTCTCTGCTTCTTTGCGTCTTGCTCAGAAACCCCATCGTGTTCGGAGACCAATGCTGTTTCAGTGACCTTTTCATTGGCCCCCACCAGCTCAGAGACGCCCTCTGGTTCTGCAACTCCTACTTTTATTGCCAACTCTTGCAAAATCATCAAGTCTGGTGTTGGTATACCATCTTCTGATTGAGTGAGGTATTCAATGACCTGATTAACATTCTCAGATTTTCCTGACTTCTTCTTTCTGCGCTTACGCTTCTTTGCTTTTTGTCCACCAACCCCATCCTGTTCTGAGACCGATGTTGTTTCAGGGGTTGGTACCGGTTTGGACAACTCTTCTGGTTCAGGGTCTCCCACTTTTGCAGCCAAGTTATCACCGACCTCAGGCTGGTTACTTTCTTCGGTGAGTTCTACATCAATCACCAAGTCTGCTGTCGGTAAACCATCTTCATGTTGATTTGCATCATCAGATTGCTTTGGCTTTTTCTTTTTTCTGTGTCTACGCTTCTTGGCTTTTTGTTCAGAAACTTCAGAAACCAATTGCGATTCAGTGGTCATTTTCAGCTCAGAGACCTCTTCTGGGCCTGACACCCCCACGTTTGCAGCAAAGTCTTGGTTAAGTTCATTGTTGCTATTCTCTACAACAACTTCTAACATCTTGTCTTTGCTGTGTTCAGGTTCCGCTGGTGACGCTTTCTCTGTTTCTATTTGAGAAATATATTCTGGTTTGAAGACCAATTCCTTTGCATCGGCCCCCACCAGCTCAGAGACGCCCTCTGGTTCTGAAACTCCTACTTTTATTGCCAAATCTTGCAAAATCATCAAGTCTGGTGTTGGTATACCATCTTCTGATTGAGGTAGGTATTCAATGACCTGATTAACATTCTCAGATTTTCCTGACTTCTTCTTTCTGCGCCTACGCGTCTTGGCTTTTTGTCCAGCAACCCCATCCTGTTCTGAGACCAATGCTGTTTCAGGGGTTGGTACCGGTTTGGACAACTTTTCTGGTTCAGGGTCTCCCACTTTTGCAGCCAAGTTATCACCGACCTCAGGCTGGTTACTTTCTTCGGTGAGTTCTACATCAATCACCAAGTCTGCTGTTGGTAAACCATCTTCAGGTTGATTTGCATCGTCAGATTGCTCTGGCTTTTTCTTTTTTCTGCGTCTACGCTTCTTGGCTTTTTGTTCAGAAGCTTCAGAAACCAATTGCGATTCAGTGGTCATTTTCAGCTCAGAGACCTCTTCTGGGCCTGACACCCCCACGTTTGCAGCAAAGTCTTGGTTAAGCTCATTGTTGCTATTCTCTACAACAACTTCTAACATCTTGTCTTTGCTGTGTTCAGGCTCCGTTGGTGATGATTTCTCAGCTTCTTGTTCAGACACCCTCTCTGGTTCTGAAGGTTCTGATACATTTTCCAAAGAAGCATTGTCAGTTTGTGATGAGACACCTATCATTTCTGAGATGTTTTCTGTTGCAGAAGACTCAGAAGTTTCCAGGGCAAATTTCAATTCCTCCGTGAGTTCTGCAAACTTGAACTGTACATTTGATTTCAATGTTTCCTGTGCCTCCAGTTTTGATATCAGATCAAGATTTGAGCTCGTTTCTTCTTCCAGTTGCTTTTTTAATTTTTCTATTTCATCAAGGACCAACTTATGGGCCTCTTCCTGCTTGGACTTAACCTCACCGTCTTTTTCAAGCGTTTTGGACGACTGAACTAGATCCTCAATAATGCCTTTGCACTGATTGAGTTCTCCTTTACAGTCCAGTGTGAGCTGGCGTTCAGCCTCCAAACGCGTTTCAGCGTCTTTGATTTTTTTCACATATACAAGGGAATCTTTCTCTGCTGATTCCTTAAAGTATTTTTCTTGAGCAAGAAAGAAATCCTTTTTCTCCATCTTTACCTTAAACATCTCTGTCATCTCAGTCTGACTTTTTTGCTCTTCCAGGGTCATTTTCTCATTTGCAACCTCGATCTCCCTTTCCCTGTCCAAGTTCTTGTTGATCAACATCATTCTTTCCATTTCCTCTTCCATTTCCTCTTCCTCTACTATTTCCCACTCCAGTTCATTGCTGCAGTCGGTCAGGACAGCATTTTTTTTTTTGCAGTCTTCAATCTCCATTTGGAGTTGGCGGAAATCATCTGAGACCCGGGACTGAGCTCCATCCCTGGGAGAGCTCACAAATCCCTGTTTGGGTCTTGGACCTCCGTTAAAAGGTCCATTCCTGGGAGAGCTCACAAATCCCTGTCTGGGTCTTGGACCTCCGTTAAAAGGTCCATCCCAGGGAGAGCTCACAAATCCCTGTCTGGGTCTTGGACCTCCGTTAAAAGGTCCATCCCTGGGAGAGCTCACAAATCCCTGTCTGGGTCTTGGACCTCCGTTAGGAGCTCCATCCCAGGGAGAGCTCACAAATCCCTGTCTGGGTCTTGGACCTCCGTTAGGAGCTCCATCCCTGGGAGAGCTCACAAATCCCTGTCTGGGTCTTGGACCTCCGTTAGGAGCTCCATCCCTGGGAGAGCTCACAAATCCCTGTCTGGGTCTTGGACCTCCGTTAAAAGGTCCATCCCTGGGAGAGCTCACAAATCCCTGTCTGGGTCTTGGACCTCCGTTAGGAGCTCCATCCCAGGGAGAGCTCACAAATCCCTGTCTGGGTCTTGGACCTCCGTTAAAAGGCATTTCTGCGATCAACACGGTCGGTAATGTGTCAGTAAATGTAGGTTTGAAGTTCTGAAGCGTTTTCTGAGGTGATTTCCGAGTCGTGAGACGTGGTTTCCACCAGAGAGACTTGCAACAGGTCGTGTCTTGAAGGATTCAAGATATATACGGTTCGAAATGTGTCAGTAAATGTAGGTTTGAAGTTCTGAAGCGTTTTCTCAGTGTTTTCCGAGTCGTTAGACGTGGTTTTCACCAGAGAGACTTGCAACAGGTAGCGTGTTGAAGGTTCAATACACTATGATTCCGTACGGAGTTTTCAGAGTTTTTGCACAGTGCAATAGAATGTTCTGTTGTGATGTTGTCATGGTAACCTTGGTGAGCGTCTCTTTGATGTACGTGATGACGTCACGCGGACGGCAGATCCAGCATGGAGGAACCGCTCACTGAGGAAAACTAACTGTAACACAGTTTGCTGCTTTATAAACTAAACACTGGACTAACTGTTAGAACTTTATCACAATATTCTAATTGAGACAGTCCTGTATATCTAAATAGATATGTATATAAATATAAATAAATGTATATATATATATATATATATATATATATATATATATATATATATATATATATATATATATATATATATATATATATATATATATATATATATATACATATACATATACATATACATATATACATATATATATATATATATATATATATATATATATATATATATATATATATATCCAGCCTATGGAGGAAGCAAAGTCCCAAGTCCCCCAAATTCCATCTGAGAACCCTGACAGCTCATCTGACAGCTCAGATGAAGAACCAGTAGCTGGAAAACAGAGGAAGTTGTTGATGTTGATGTTGTTGATGACAAAAAGTGTTTTTTGCACCTTTTGAAAAACCAGGAGAAATGGCCATTTCAAAAAGTCCAGAGTTACAATGTTCAATGGACAGTTTCAGAACATGTTCAGTTTGCTTTCCTTCATCTCCAATTTCTTGTAACTTTGATATAACACTGCTTTATATACTAAAAACCTTTCAAATCTATTTCCGTTTTTTTGTTTTTTTTCCCTGATAATGAAAGTTGAAGTGGTTCTGAAAAAAGGGGGTAAAGCACTTGGTCCTAACACATTTAAAGACACTTTTACAGCCATAATAACACAATAAATTCCAGGCGGATTTTTATTACTTAGGTAATAAAGGGTTAAAGTTGAAGTCCTGCCGCCTTCTGGATTCATAACCAATCCAATGGAAACAATCAAAGAAAATCCCTGTACATTTTAAGTGAAGTTATTAGTGTTATTTTTGTTATTACATTAGTGGTATTTGTACTGGTTTGAAAAAAGTGCATGAAGGGTGAAGATTGTCAAAGCACATTATTTTTTCTTTCATGCATCTCCTTCATTTTTGTGCAGGGAAAGACACATGGATGGTTTCTCTGTTTATCCCTCATTTATACGTCTGGGTCCAGGTATTTTATTGCACACGTATGTTCATTAATATGGACAGGTTTGTTCTTCCTCTGTGTGTACAGCTAACGTTTAATCTGTCAGAACACAACTGCATCCTTTTACATCAAAGCATAAATTATATCCCAATTTAAAGAGTCTCATTATCTATTAATTTGCATTATTTCATGTGCATTTCTCAGAATATTTATAAGTGGCTTGTTGGGAAATTTTCAAAATGTACTCAAAAACATCATAAAATATCAGCTCGTAGCAAAGAAGAGACCAGATAAAATGTAGTAAGAAAAGGAAGGAAAACATTCAACGCAGATAAAAACTCTTAATACTTAACATGCTCAGACTCACAGGCAACATCAAACAACCAAAATACCACAGCTCCATCGCTGTTACCACTAAAAACACAGCAGAAACACCAGAAACACTGGATAAAAGCAGGTCCACAAGAGCAAACAATAAACACACAATAAATTATCTCAATAAAGCACATAATAAAATTCACTCACCCAGTCATATACCAGTGTGTAACCAATTAGAAAATAGAAATAACACAAAAAAACAACAGTCTCACTCAGGAAAGGTCACAAGGATTGTTCTAACGGTATCGGTTGTCTCTCAGGTTGTTCACTCTATGACGGGGGGAAAAAGCACGGATGATGTCACTTTGTTGTTGGTAAAACTGTTGGCTTCTCGCCGCTGTGAGCTTGTCATAAGTACACTAGGTTCACATCAATTGTGTCTGTGCATTTGGGTTTAGCTGTCCTACACAGCTGCAAAGATGTGAAAACTGCATGTTATTTTGTTTAAAACCAACCGGCTCTGTTTTGGTAAAACCCCTGTACTGGTGACTCCCTGTGTCGCTCCTGCACCGAGTCCTCACACGTACATTCAGGCTTTTTGGATGCAAAAGAAGATTATATAATCACAATCTGGAGCTTTCTTTATTATAGTGTTACTATATTATTTAAGGCTTATTCAGATATTGCAATAAATGTACTATACACAGGTATCCACAGCAGGTTTGACTGAAGGGTCTGAAAATAAAAAGTTAGTGGCATATTAATTACTAAATAATATTTTTGCTTACTGAGAGTTGCCTGCATCTGATTTTTCACCATAAATGAGAAGAGAAAAACAGGTTTGCTATTTTCAATATCTACCACAATTTGGCCAGAAGAGGATTCTTCTATGGTGATAAGATAAAAAATGAAGATATATTATATTGATCCCACACGGGGAAATTCATGATTAAAAAGTAAAATCCAGATAAAGTGCCTGAGCGTGTGGCAAATATGTTCTTGATCTGAGCTATTCGCTAGTTTACCAGTATGGATTAGTGTGTTAGGTGCAGGACACATATGGAGGCACACAGGAGGAAGCAGGTTGATTTAACATGTTACATATACAAAAAAACTAACAAAAAAATCTGCAAAAAAATAAAAAAATATCAATGTTCCAGCTTAGAGCAAAGTAAACCTGTGAGCATAGTCACTGATGGATGTAACAGTAGAGTCAGTAGCCAAGTGTCAGCCACAGACAGGAAGCAAAACTAGACAGAATAAACACAGAAAAAACAAAACAAATCAGAGGAGGATCAATGATCTCTATGTATAAGACATTAAAACAGCTGAGTTGACAAAAGCCCCTGCGTCTCGCCTGTAACAAGCTGCTCCAGCAGAACCCTGAGAGCCTGCAAAGGATAAAACAGGTACAGAAAATGGATGGATGGATGGATGGATGGATGGATGGATGGATGATGGATGGATGGATGGATGGATGGATGGATGGATGGATGGATGGATGGATGGATGGATGGATGGATGGATGGATGGATGATGGAT
This sequence comes from Cololabis saira, assembly GCF_033807715.1. Classification (NCBI taxonomy): domain Eukaryota; kingdom Metazoa; phylum Chordata; class Actinopteri; order Beloniformes; family Belonidae; genus Cololabis; species Cololabis saira. The sequence continues at coordinate 8,845,099 of NC_084602.1, forward strand.
GGATGGATCAAGTTGATAAAGATGTTTTACATTTTTTACCAATCTGCAGTTTTCTGCACAGATTTCACATTGTTTCCCTGTTCTGTCATTCACTGTTTTCCATGTGTTGATTAAAGATCATAGATAGAATATTTCGTCACGTTAATAATCCTGCTATTTTCTCTTCTGAAATAAAAAAAAGTGTTAATGTGAGAATAAACTCCCCTTGTTGACCTACTGGCCTTGCAATACTATGTTTCTTTAATTCCTTCCCATTACAGTTTTTCACTATTGCTTAAACACATTTCACGATACTGCCCTCACTTTTCACAAAACTCTAAACACAAAACACTTTTCTAAAGCTACGTACACTAAACCTCACAGTTTCTTTTCAAAACCAACCCATCACACCAAAACAGATGCTCATATGCTCAAAAACCAACCCATCACACCAAAACAGTTGCTCATATGCACAAAAACCAACCCATCACACCAAAACAGTTGCTCATATGCTCAAAAGCAAACTCTGACACCAAAATACCACTCAAGGCCTGTGAAAATGTAAACACTACTGAGCATCATTAACCACATTACCAAAAAAATTTAAAACACAATGTTCACAGTGTGAGACTGTTCTTTTTACAGTTTCACAACTGCCAGGATGCATTTGAGCAACCCTTATTTATTCTCAAATATGTTTTGGGCATTAACTATAGATTTGTGCATTTCATGGGAATAGTTACATAATGCAGAAAATGCAGTAATATCACAACTCAATGCAAAAATGAGTACTGTAAACTCCATAGAGGATCCATTACACACAATAGATACAGTAAAGTAACAATTGAGAACACAATGTTCAGGGTGCGATTTCTTTTATTACAGTACGTTTGAAAATTGACACAGTATGTTGTATGTTGACACCGAAATCATGGGGCGTCATCACGTCGGGCTGGGTCGGGCCACAGGACCTCATCAACGTCACAGGCAATATTGTCCATAGCCAAACAACGTGGGAAGAATGCCCTGGCATGCCGCACCCAGCCTTGGAACGCCTCCACAGCCACATCATCACAGGCCAGGTCCATAGCCCTGAGAAGGTTCTCTCTGGTGTAAGGTTGGCGGTCATAGACCTTCCACCGCCATGATGAGAAGAACTCCTCTATTGGGTTTAGGAACGGAGAGTAGGGTGGCAGACACACATCCTTCTCCTCTCCCTCCTTGGCCATTTTTGTTTTTGAGGCTTCAGCAAACTGCACTGACTTATATAGGTGTGGTCACATCATTTGCAATAGGTGTTTTCAATTATGAGTAGTTGTGTTTACTGATTGAAACCAGGTATGTTCATTGTGTTCAAGTTTTGCTGATTGTGGGTAGCATTTTGCATCACATGAGCTTCACAATGGATATTGGAGCAGAGTTATATGCAAAATGTGTTTTAGCACGGTAAAATGTGTTTAGAGTTTTGAGAAAAAGGGGATGGGTTTTGTGAAAAGTGTCTACAGGTGAATTGTGTTTGTGGTTGTGGCAAAAGGGGGGTAGTTTTACTAAATGTGTTTAGGCAACTGGTCATTTGGTTTAGAGTACTGGGTTTTGTGTTTTGGCAATAGAGAAAAACTGTATTAGATAGTTGAATTTGTATGATGTATGTATGTATGTTGACCAGTATATGATATATGCCAAAGGAAGGTTCTAGTTAAATGCATAATGTATAAAGTATAATGTATTGCTGCATGGTGTATATTGAGTATTATAATGTATGGAAAATATGAATATGTGTATGTGCATGTATGTATGTATGTATGTATGTATGTATGTATGTATGTATGTATGTATGTATGTATGTATGTATGTATGTATGTATGTATGTATGTATGTATGTATGTATGTATGTATGTATGTATGTATGTATGTATGTATGTATGTATGTATGTATGTATGTATATATGTATACGGCTTAATTTGGAGTGGCGAATTAGGTTTTGTGTTGTGGATAACCGGGGCAGGGCTAAATACGTTTTTTAACTTCTCCCTGCTCCATTTCGAGCATGCAAAAAAGGAAAAAAAAAAAAAGCCAGTGAGGCATGTTTTTGTTTATGATTGTTATGATTTATATTATACTGTATTTATCATGATTATTATTTAACTATTGTTCTTTGGTTTAAATATATATATATTTACATATATATATATATATATATTTTTTTTAGCATGTTCGAAATAAAATTTTCATTCATTCATTCATTCATTCATTCATTCCTTCATTCATTCATTCATTCATTCATTCATTCATTCATTCATTCATTCATTCATTCATTCATTCATTCATTCATTCATTCATTCATTCATTCAATATCACATAGTAACCAAAGAGTCCAGAACAAAGTTCCAGAGATTGAAGGTGAGGTCCACATGTCAGACCCTTCAAAGCAGAGACAGCAGGAGCAGTTTGTTCATGGGGATAAATACGTGTCTGCAGGTGCAGACGCCTCAATGAGACACCAATCACCTGATCACGCCGTTCACTCAAAAGGTTGAGCTGCAAAAGTTAAGGGTGCCAACAAGTTTGTCAACAGAGCATTATTTATTTTTATGATTGTATTGATAAACAATTTAAAAGCAATGTCTGATTTTGATCAGTCAGTGAATAATCATTCGTTGTCAGCTTCAAGTTATTCCAATGGCTTGTGGGATTCACAGATGTGTCCATGTGTGTATCTTTGATATGATTTTATTCAAACTTGGAGAGTTGAAGTTGGAAGTTGGAAAATCCCACAGTTGCTCCAGTCTCCTGTGCACAATATTTATATTTTAAGCTGCAATGATATAGATATCAATTGATTAATGGATTGTTAGCAGCTGGATCAAAAAGCAAAGTAAGATATAAGAATTCTCACCTAAACATAGATTGTAAAAAGCAAGTTTCAAAGTGATTCATGTACTTAGGTACATTTCTCCTAAATACAGAAGCAGACCCATTTGTCTTTTCTAACGTGGTATCTTCATTTTCCAGTTTAAAACAAGAGTGCTATATTTTCAACTGTGGCTCCTGCATGAGCAGCCATGAATGTGTGACACCTACAAGTGTATGTGCACAATTGTGTATTGGTTTTATTTTAATTTTGAGTTTTAGCCATGTAAAAGGCCTATTTCAGTTGCATTTTGTGTTTCAAATTATAGTAGGAGCAGTTACCTAGTTACGCCACCAGGGGGCATTAAGAAGCGCTGAGTATGCCTTGGGCGTTGCGCAGTGGTATCACCGGTATATGGACCACGGAGGCTACCGTACTTCAGACAGCTTGCAGCCTGTTTGAAGAACGCAACGTAATTCTCCTGTCTTTAATTTCCCCTGTAAAATACAGGTTAGTAAAATGTGCAAAAGCATCACAACTAATGGCAAAGGACTCATAAGCCTTTATGTTTTTGTTTTATCTAAGCAACATGCAGAAATATCATATCATATCAATCATAGTTTATTTTGAGACTTGAAAGAGTACACGTGTTTTACCATTCACAGTTAGCCTACGTTTTGGTGTGTCATTGTACATGTGTTAGAGAGTATTTCATGGTATTTGAGACCAACTATTTTAATTAATTCATTTATTTCTATTACTTTTAAAAACGTTCTAGAAATGCAGTAAGACTGTAAAAAGAGTAAACATGACAGGTTTAAAACTGTATAACAGTATTTACTGAGAAAGCAAACTAAGAGACTGATTAAAAGTAACAGTATAATTGCAAATATGAGTTTTGTAAAACACGGTAAAATGTATTTCATATACAGTAGTTTTGGTACAGCAGAAGAAATATCAAATTTGAAAGCTATAATCCTATAGTAGCAGTTTATTGGGAATTGTGAACATGATTATTGGGAATATGTGATCCGTGATTATTGATTATATGACATGATTGAATGCAAAGAGAGAAAAAAGAGAAAGTGATTGAAAACTAAGATTCTGTGAATAAAGACAGCTTGCAGCCTGTTTGAAGAACGCAACGTAATTCTCCTGTCTTTAATTTCCCCTGTAAAATACAGGACTGATCTTCTGTTACTTGCCTCTCATCTTGAGGCCTGTAACAAATGCAGGCAGTTATATTTGTATCGTATATAATCCATCCCACAAAGAACAAAATAACAATCAAAGAAATACATGGAAGGTAAATTGCGTTCTTTAGAGGTCCCCATTTTTATACTTGTCAAGAATTGCTTTCTTGTATGTGTTTTTAAACTGTATAAAGTTTGTTTGATTTAATCATCCAGACCATTCTACACCATTCCAAATGATGAAGGTGGCATCAACTTTTATTGCCTTCGACTGATCGATGGCTCGATCTTTCTGTAACCGCCTTCTTGTATGTGCCCAACATGCTGCGGGTCCGGAATAAAAAAGGACACCCAGAACAATCCTTTGAGTCCTTTCAGAGATTCTTTTTTTATTTTTTATTTAACATTTGCAAAAGGTACAATGATTACAAATCTTCACATTATGCAATTTCAAGTTGAATTATAACATATAAAGAGTATAAATAAAATAAAAAAAAACAAAAAACATTTATTTATTATTTATGGTTTTGATTTTTTTTGAATTTGTAGAAAACTTAATAGAGTCCAGATACTGATTGAATTCACAATGAAAAGTAAAAAAAGAGGGTTTTTTGTGTAAGAATTGGGATTTGTGGATGTGGAATTTTGCAAGGATAATCAACAAATTAATAATAAAAGTTTCCTTTGGCTTTGTTCTAATCGTTACATGGTCAAAAACACCAAACAACACATCCTTCACCTTTCAAAGATCCTTGACGGTCCGTCTGATCCGCGTTACAAAGAATCCAACAAAGGTGCAGCAGTCAGTCATACTGACCTGTGTGTCAGGTTCCAACAGTTCACAATGCGCCCCCTTCTCAGTGAACACCCTATGTGTTTTGAACTGTAAAAAGTTAGTGCTTCGTTTGATGTCATCATCCAGACCAGGGGTCGGCAACCCAAAATGTTGAAAGAGCCATATTGGACCAAAAACACAAAAAACAAATATGTCTGGAGCCACAAAAAATGAAAAGTCTTGTATAAGCCTTAGAATGAAGACAACACATGCTGCATGTTTCTATATTAGTTAAACCTATACCTATATTAGGTAAAAATTTTGAGAAAAAAGTCGAAATATAGAGAAAAAAAGGCAAAATGTCGAGAAAAAAGTCGAAATGTTGAGAAAAAAAGTCCAAATGTCGAGGAAATAGTCAAAATTTCGTGAAAAAAGTCAAAATGTTGAGAGAAAAGTCGAAATGTCGAGAAAAAAAGTCAAAGTTTCAAGAAAAAAAGTCAAAAATGTTGAGAAAAGGAAAAAAAGAAGAAAAAGGAAAAAAAGAAGAAAAAAGAAAGAGGAAAAAAAGGAAAAGAGAAAAAAAAGGAAAAAAAAGAAGAAAAAAAAAAAAAAAGGTCAAACATTTTTCAAAAAGCTCCAGGAGCCATTAGGGCGGCGCTAAAGAGACGCATGCGGCTCTGGAGCCGCAGGTTGCCTACCCCTGATCCAGAACATTCCACACCATGCACGTGCAGAGGGGGGTGCGGAGGGTGCTCAAGATGGTGCTCAGATGCCCAAAGTGCCCTTCTGTCAAAGGCCTTTTTTCTGTGGCTCTCTGGTATTCACTGACTGAGTCAGTGAATCGGTCACGTGACAACTGACTCTTGAACTTGAGTGACGTATGAAGCAGTTCAACACTTCAGAGACCGGAGAAAGGACCGAGATGGCGCTGGGGTGGGTGGTTTTCTTCAGGGGATGTTAGGTAGGGAAGTGAGGGTGCTGAGGTGCTGCTGGATTACTGGGTGTCACAGCCTCCGCCCCTGGCTCCGTCCTTCTCCCGATGGCCTTTAAAAGAAAAAGATTTCCATTTTCTTTTTTTTTTTCTTTTTTTTTTTTACCTTGTCTGCACACATATTATTGATTGATACCATGACGGTAGAAACCAAAAGTGTATATGTGTGCATTATTACTATATTTAATATATATACATATATATACGCACACATATGCGTACACATACATAAATATACACATACAAACCCAGTGTTTTTTTTTTTTTTTTTTTTGGGGGGGGGGGGTGACGACCTCCACTGCCAATCCAGGAAGCAGGAACACACGGAGACACACGTCAAGCACTGGAAATCTGCAACAAAAAACCACAAACAAAGCACGAAACCGGCACGGAGCCAACCAAAACAATAACAGCAATCGACCTAAATCTTGAGATCTGATCGCAGTCTGAGCTAAGCTATCGCTACCGCTACCTAAACCCAAAAACTAGAGAGCCAGCATGCAGGTTAACAAGCCAGTGTGTATGCCTATGTGTGTGTGTGTGTGTATGTATATGATCATGCGTGTGTGTGTGTGTGTGTGTGTGTGTGTGTGTGTGTGTGTGTGTGTGTGTGTGTAAATGCATGTGACTAAGTGACTATATGTGTGTGTGTGTGTGTGTGTGTGTGTGTGTGTGTGTGTGTGTGTGTGTGTGTGTGTGTGTGTGTGTGTGTGTGTGTGTGTGTGTGTAATAAACCAAACAAAGGTCCGGGCCGGACACGCGGCCAGGAGGCCCCCACCCTTCAGGCCAACGACCCCCACCCGGCAGGGGGCCAGCCTGCCCGGAGAGACAGAGCCGCCCCGGCCGCCGACGCGGGCAGGCGCACCCGCCCCCCACGAAAGTGGCCCTCCAAGACCAGAGGGGCGCCCCGCCGCAGAGGCAGCGGGGGGGACCGGAGACGGGCCCGGAGAGAGGGAACCCCCCAACAAGGCGACACCCGTGCAGGCCCGACAACGGAGGGTCCCAGACCCAGGCATCCCATTCATTCATCCATTCACCTATCCGATACCTATACTAATAATAATATAATATACTATACATAATAATAATACTAATAATAATAATAATATATATAAGATTTCCATTAAGATTTCCATTTTCAAGTGTGGACCCATCGTGCCATTCATTCACCAATATCTTCTAATCAGATGCATCAGATTTTAATTTTATTTATCAGGATATTTAATTGTGCAGACATGCCTCGTAAGGAGAGGAGGTGGAGAGAGAGGGAAGAGGAGTGAGGTGCTAAAAACAGTGGATCCATCACCAGCTGGATCACAAAGAGCACAGCAGGAAGCACATGTACCAGTTATTTATGTTGATTCAGATCTGGAATGTTTTTCTGTCATTAGTTTTGATTATTGGGTATCCATAGTTATTATAGTTTTGTATTTTTCCATTAGTTTCCATTAGTTTCAGTATTAATTTTAGTTTGTTATTATAATACGTGTGGTTTGTGGGTAAGGTTTAAGAAGTTCAGAGTAAGTATTAGAATACAACACACAACAGTGTTTTGTATTTTAATGTAACAAAGTAACAAATGTAACAAAGTTATTGTTGGAAAGTGTTAAAGTTGTGTTCCATGTGTCCCTTTTTAAATTTCAGCACCAGCCCCTCCAAAGGTCTCTGCACATCCCTGTTGCGCTGTAATGTAACGTAATGTATTGAAACTTATTAGGTGCACCTTTGTGGTTTCCACCTGGAACTAAACTGAACCCAAGCTCCCACCACCCTCAAGTAAGTAACACAGAGTGGCTGTGCGGGTGCTACAAAATAAGATCAAATACATAAAAAAGATAAGAGAAGCCTGTCATTTTCATCACAGGTATATCTCAACTATGAGAGACAGAATGAAAAAAAAAATCCAGAAAATCTCATTGTGTGATTTTTAAAGAATGTAATTGCAAATTATAGTGGAAAATAAGTATTTGGTCAATAACAAAAGTTCATCTGAATACTTTGTTGTCAATGACAGAGGTCAAATGTTTTCTGTAAGTCTTCACAAGGTTTTCTTCACTGTTGCTGGTATTTTGGTCCGTTCCTCCATGATCTCCTCTAGAGCAGTGATGTTTTGGGGCTGTCGCTGGGAAACACGGACTTTCAACTCCCTCCAAAGATTTTCTATGGGGTTGAGATCTGGAGACTGGCTAGGCCACTCCAGGACCTTGAAATGTTTCTTATGAAGCCACTCCTTCGTTGCCCGGGCGATGTGTTTGGATCATTGTCCTGCTGAAAGACCAAGCCCCGTTTCATCTTCAATGCCCTGCTGATGCTTACCTGTTGCAGATTCAGTCTTCCCAGCTGGTGCACGTCTACAATTTAGTTTCTCTCATCCTTTGACAGCTCTTTGGTCTTGGCCATAGTGGAGTTTGGAGTGTGACTGTTTGAGGTTGTGGACAGGGGTCTTTTATACTGATAACCAGTTAAAACAGGTGCATTAATACAGGTAACGATTGGAGGACAGAGGAGCCTCTCAAAGAAGAAGAAGTTACATGTCTGTGAAAGCCAGAAATCTTGCTTGTTTGTAGGTGACCAAGGCCCAATCCCAATTCAACTTCACTCGCCCTTCTTTTCTCCACTCGCCCTTCTTTTCTCCACTCGCCCTTCTTTTCTTCCCTAACCCCTAAAAAAGAAGGGGGAGATTTTAGGGCACTTGAGATCTAGGGCACTTGGCCCAGGTGCCTGTCCCAATTCTCCCCCTACCCCTCGTTCTCATCCCTACCCTGATCAGGAAGCTGAGAGCCAAAAGCTGTTTTAATTTCAGCTGTAGCGCTGTTAATATGGCACTTTATTAAGTTTTAATATTTTTTCAGGTATAAAGGTAACCTTAAGATCCCCAACCTGGGCTCAGTTTTCTCCAAATAACGCCTGTTAAGAAATTTGCTCCGAAATTTCGAGATTTCTGTCTGCCGGCTCCGGAGCTGGGGTCCGAGTTAAATCGATGCAGAGCCTATGGCGTACGGTACGGCGTAGGGTACGGCGTAGAGTACGGCGTAGGGTACGGCGTAGGGTACGGCGTAGGGTACACCGTAGGGTACGGCGTAGGGTACGGCGTACGGTACGGCGTACGGCGCGCATCGCCGCGTACATCGCCGCAGAGCTTACGCCGTAGCTTACGTAACCTACGCCGTAGGCTCTGCGTTGGTGTAACGCGGAACCATAAATCCCTTTATTCTGGCGTGATCTTCGGCAACTTTATCTGAAAGTGTGTAAATTACCCAGATAACATTTCATCAGAAACATCCAAAACAAATCTGACGAGTCACAGGATTATTTCTCTCTATTTCCCACAAAAAAAATGCTTGCTCCCTTGGTTACAATCTGAGACGAGTCTGCCTGTTTGCCCTCGGTCGGCGAGTCAAATCGACGCAGAGCCTACGGCGTAGGTTACGTAGCCTACGGCGTAGCTTACGTAGCCTACGGCATAGGTTACGTAGCCTACGGCATAGCTAACGTAGCCTACGGCGTAGGTTACGTAGCCTACGGCGTAGGTTACGTAGCCTACAGCGTAACCTAACAGCCTTTACTCTGGCGCGATTTCCGCGAACAACGGACAAAAAAGGGATTATGTACATTCACTGAGTGAATATTATGAAAGTAAAATATATATTTCTCGCTAGAAATGTAATCAAAACGTTATTTTATGTAGAAACTAACTCAAAATATTGATTTTATTCACTAAAAAATAAAAAAATGTCCACCATGTTTTTTTTTTTATTCAGTCCGCAAATTACGACGAAAAGCATTCTGGGAAACTTTTATAACCCCTCGCTCGCGAAGTCAGCATGTGAAATCACTCGATATGAAGGGGCTATTTTCAGCCCCTAGCCCTCGTTATGCCCACTCCCCCTAGGTGAAAAGAGGAATTGGGAGACCACTACCTTCACGGGAACGCGCAAAATTTAGGGGGAGTGAAGAAAACGAGGGCGAGGGGGTCAATTGGGACGCAGCCCAAATACTTATTTTACTGAGGAATTTACCAATTAATTCAATAAAAATCCTACAATGTGATTTCTGGGATTTTTCCCCCCATTCTGTCTCATAGTTGAAGTTACCTATGATGAAAATTACTGGCCTCTCTCATCTTTTTAAGTGGGAGAACTTGCACAATTGGTGACTGACTAAATACTTTTTTGCCCCACTGAACGTAAATCTTTGTTAAAGACAGGAAGTGAGATTTTTGCAGCAAACAACTGTTTCTGGAATTAAACTACTGCAAAGACTAGACATGGATCTGCTTGTTTTATGTTATCTCCATTTAAACTCACTGCCTGTTGTACATCAAGTAATCTCACAGATGACTAATTGAAATTCCCAGCAGCAGTAACGATTTTCACATTGGATGGTTATGTTTTCATATTTGTCTGTTTTCTGATCAGGAAATTTGTTTTAAACCAGTTTAATTTCAAAAGTGGTGAGAAGTATATCTTAATCCAAGTGTTTCTTGCAGCTGTGAAAGAGATGGACATCCCTGCGACCCTGGAGCCCGTCCGAGACCAGAGGCCTGGGATGGGGCACCAAGGTGAGTTTGAACCCCCAACTGGACAAACCCTCCTGTTATGTCATCCAGTCATTATTTTTTTGTAAGCCTTATTTTTTATTTTTTTGCTGCACCATGTTGTAATTTGGCAGGAAAAACAGATCAGGCAGCTGACTGGAACCTGCTCACCTTATGTAAATCTCTCTCAGCTATTTTAGTTTGGCTGACTCTTTTCATGCTAACCTTTGATGCTAATATCACTGTATCCATCTGCTCTGGTCAAACCTGTCCAGACCTCCTCATTTCAAGTGTTGCTACAGAAATATGTGAACGAGCTTCCAGACAGGAGCGGGGACTGGCAGACTCCGCTGGGACTCACACATTGTCCCCACTGATAATACAATGAATATCTGCTTGCAAAGCTTTCTGGCGACCTCTCCTTGGATGAAAAAAGGTACTACAACTGTGAATTCACCATTGTCATATTCCACTTACCATAAGCTCCCACAAATATTACTGGTGTTATTGGCTTTATAACATTTTAAGTAGATTCAGGGGCAACAGACTCCGTGTTGAGGGGATTGTCCTCTGCAGCCAAAGCAGTGGACGGTTTGTTCATTCAGTTTCTGCAACTGGTCATGTGGTGTGTTGAGATGGATCACTCCTTTTTGGTTTCTAAACATTGCCCAGTTTTTCTGATGGGACAAGATTGAATTCATGCTTTGGGTTTGTCACTCATTTGGACACCTGAAGGTCTTAAGGTAAAAAAACTGAATGCAAATGATGAGAACTCTTGTCTGCTTCCCAGTGTCAGTTTCAGGTGCAGAATCTGCTTTGGGCTACAAGGAGCGCGGTCCCACCGACAAGTACTTTGTGTCAAACGTTACACTCCATTGCACTTCACATCTCAGTGTTGGGGTGATAATGAATATGAACAACTTTGGTACCGTGTAGACTCTTGTGGTGAGAAGTTAACTCAGTACTGGTCCATGCATATTTGTGCTTTGTCTGTTGCACTGACTGCTTCACAGGAAAAGCTGTAAACAGCTTGTGATTGTGAGGATGTTCATGTGTGTTAATCTTGTCTGGATTCAATATTTAATCTGCAGTAAATGAGCTAAAGTGGGCTTGTTAGATCTGGTTCAGAGGTCTGCACGTCCTGGATATTTTTTTAGATGATCTGAGATTTTGGTGATCTCAGTTTCTATCAACATTGCACCTTCAGTGACAAAAAGAGAAACAGGCTTCAAAAGGACTCTTAAAGCCTGAGTGACGTCACCGGGGGTTTGTCCAGTTTTAGTCGATGGTTGACCCTGGATTTGGACCAGAACTATTGTGCCTTTTTAATAGAAAAAGGATGATCTGTGTTAATTACTTGAGCAAAGATGAAACGAGGACCAAACTCCTGGTGGGGTCAGATGTTGAGAATCCATCCTTGGTGTCTTCCATCAGGGGAAAAAAAGCTTCATCACCTGCTGCTGAGGGTTCATCCAAGTGTTGGGGTGGGACGATACGGGTAACTCACGGTTCAATACTAAGGCGATATGTGGTCCACGATAACGATAATATCACGATACACGATATCTACGATATTCGATATATTGTAAGAAATTTCCTCAACAATATATCACGATATATGTGACTGAAAAAGAAAAAATACCCATAAAAAGGAAAAGGTCTGTAGTTATGCATTTATTCAAAACTTCATACAATGTACAAAGAAAGTGCATTTGTATATTAGCCTCACTGCCTCCTAGTCTTGTAAATCTAAACACTGTACAGCAATTTGTGCATGTTCATGCACAAATTAAAGTGCATGAACATTAATAACATGTTTTATATAAACCAGGACAGTGCACTGCTTTGTTTCTAATACTGAAAAGTCAGTAAGCAACTTAGTTTTGTATAGTACCTCACTGCCTCCTAGTCTAGTAAATGTAAACACTGTACAGCTGGACAAATTAAAGTGCATGAACAATAGTGCGGTGACAGCCGCGTAAATCCATTATGTGTTGTAATAAAATATCGATATTTGCCGTCAGTTTATCGATTATTTATTGCGACAGAGAGCGCAACAATATATTGCAATATCAATTTTTTTCCCCACCACTAACATATATATATATATATATATATATATACATATTTACGCACACCGGTTGATTTAGTGAACTGGCTTAAATTACATGTTGAACCTACCTGTAAAATTCAACATTTTCACTTTTCTTGAACTTTTCTTTCCCCTCATCATCAGGGATAACACTGAAAACAGAGTGAGAGGAGTCAGATCATGAGGGGAGGGTAAAACCAAACAACCAGACAACCAGTCTCCCCCCAAACTGCTCTGCTTTAGCAGACAAGTATCAGCCCCTCAGCTTCACTTTATCATGGACAACAGGTGACTTAACCTTTACAAATAGAAACAAGCTCAGACACACTGAGCACACTTCCCTACATCATCAGATATTGATCCACAGGACAAAATGTCAAAACAAGGTTATTCAAATAAAGGGGGGGACTTGTATCTAAGCTGTTTATTATCGTGTCTGATCTTATATGTCAGAGGTCGCAGCAGCAGTCAGTGACTCCATAAACATGCCATTTGTACCTAACAACGGGCTGACTTTGTCCCGCCATTTCCAGCAGACATTCACCCAAACAACTGCCTGCCACGGCCGGTAAATCTCCCTCGGTTGACACCGACTTTAGTCACAAACTTTAGTTTTATTTTAGAGTCTTCTTGACGGATGGAAACATTATTGTCTTCTTCTTCGGTTTTCTCTGGAGCCCGTTCCTTCGTCTTCTTCTTCGCCTCCTTCTGTGGTTTGTATCCAGCCTGGCAGGTGAACCAGCGCCCCCTGCTGCTTTTGGGGGGTAGCACGGCGTTTACCGCTTGGGTTTTACTCACGTCCTAGAAAACTAGAAATCTTGGCAAATCGGTCTGACAGCAAAGTTTCAATACAGCACAACTAATGTTCAAATCAAAGAATAATTAATGTATACAGGGGATATTTTTTGAAAGAGAGGGAGGCTACAACCAGTACTCGAGTTGTAAAAAAAAAAAAATCAAGGGGGATGGTGGATTTTATCATATGGGGACAGATAATTTGTGCTGATTACAAATAATATAATACATTATCAATATGACTCTGTCCTTCACAGGATAAGTAAAATGGATCACTGCAAAAACTCAAAATCTTATCAAGAATATTTGTCTCATTTTCTAGTTAAAATGTCTCATTTTAGTAAAAAAAATCTCATTACACTTAAAACAAGACTCATCACTGGAAAAAACAACAATTTTCACCTGTTTCAAGTAGATTTTCACTTAAAATAAGTAGAAAAATCTGCCAGTGGAACAAGATTTTTTTGCTTGTAATGAGAAGATAAATCTTGTCCCACTGGCAGATTTTCCTACTTATTTCAAGTGAAAATGTACTTGAAACAGGTGAAAATTGTCAAATAAATTATTTTTCTGGTGTTATTTTTCTGGTGATGACTCTAAATGTTTAAATAGCAGTAATACCACATTCATTGATGAAATGACATAAGGGATGGAAAGAGGGGATGGCAGTTTTACAGGGGGGGTGATTTTGACCGTTTTTATTTCAGGGGGGATGCCATCCCCCTCAACTCCAGTACTGAGTATAGGCGATGCGAAGTTTGCAACCTGGAAAAGATGCAAACGTAGGACCTCTGGATGACGCCTTTATCCAATAAAGACGCAAAAAATAAAAAATATTTAATTCCTTTCAAATATTTGTTATGTATTCTTCATTTCAATAATGATAATTCAATAATGTTGAACATGATTTCTCCATGTACATGACCAGTTTTTAGAAAAATCATTTAAAAAAAAGCCACAATAGGGCAGATAATTTGTACATATCACTTTCCCACCAATCGAGAATCACAGTATGATGAAAAGATTGATGTAAAAAAAACTCTCGATTTTAACTCCTTTTATTTATTCTTTACCAGGAATGGACTGATTTCTTGAAGTAAAAGTTAATAATGGGAGGAAACCCAACACTTTTACTGAAAGTGAACATAAACCTCTGCGATGCTCTTCATCTATAATAATAATACATTGTAATATACGTGTATATTTGTAAAGCACTTTTCATAAAATAATCTCAAAGTGCTACAGATACCAGCAAACTAAATAAACAAAAAGGAATAAAATCAAGACACAAAAAACCAAAAGTAAAAGCATAAAAGCACAGAGACAATAGAAACATCTATAAAAGACCAGGGAAAGATTTAAATTCAATTGAATTCAATTTTATTTATATAAATCATATTAATTATATATATCTAATACAACAAAAGTTGTCTCTAGGATCTTTCCAGAGACCCAGAACATGAACATAAACCCCCGAGCAATTATTACATAAAAAATGGCAGGTAAAAACTCCCCTAGTGGGAGAAAAACCTTAAGCCTAACAGTGGCAAGGAAAAACTCCCCTTTACCCTGCATTCACACTGAAAGCGTCAAAAATCTCCTGCCACCAGCATCGCGCTGCTTGGTGGATTCACACTGAAAGCTGCATGTACTGTCGACACCTGCAGTGAGCGGGACTAAAGCTCCACCGCAGAACTGGAGGGAACAAGGTGTATAGTCTACACATATTAATATATAGCTGCACATCTTTAGTTTCCTATTTCAACATAGATCACACTTTGGGAAGCCTTCTTTATATTTTGTCGTTATTTCCGCATAAATAAGAGTGAGTTTGATGCTCCTTAACAAGGTTGGTCCTGGATCAACAGCAACCATCGTTGGTCCCGGTGAAGCTGCAGTCTGTCTGCGGTGAACACTGACACACCGGGTCGGAGCGGATTTGGTCATGATGTTTCAACTGTGTTTTGTGATTAATAAGCACGGTTTTTAATTATTCTGCGTTGGATCGATGTAGCAAATAAAATCGTTCCGACCATACAGCTCCTCAACCATTAGTTACGTGTTTCACATGAGCAGTTCAGGTAAAAGCGTCGAGAGACTAGTCGAGAGATTAGACGCTATACAAATAAAATTGAATTGAGGGGGCCCGCGGAAAGTGGCCCTCCAAGACCAGAGGGGCGGGCCCGGAGAGAGGGAACCCCCCAACAGGGCGATACCCGCAGGGGCCCGACAACGGAGGGCCCCAGACCCAGGCATCCCATTCATTCATCCATTCACCTATCCGATACCTATACTAATAATAAGATATACTATACATAATAATAATAGTAATAATAATAATAATAATAATAATAATAATAATAATAATGATGATGATGATGATGATGATGATGATGATGATGATGATGATGATGATGATGATGATGATGATGATGATGATGATGATGATGATGATGATGATGATAATAATAATAATAATAATAATAATAATAATAATAATAATAATAATAATGATGATGATATAATAATAATAATAATAATAATAATAATAATAATAATAATAATAACAATAATAATAATAACCATCTTTGTATAATATAATATTGATAAATTATTAAGTTTTGTTTTCCTGTCAATGGAGGCCCAAATCCTCCATGGCAGGACCCTTCCATACCGCATTCTCACCGACACAGACACACAGTCACGCACCGTTTCCCCCTCCCCGGGGGGGTCCAGCACCGCCAGAAGGCACCCCAGGCTGCACGGCGAGCCCCGCCAGGCCCGGGCATCACGACCCACCTATCCCAGGCCGGCGAGGGAACGCGGGTGATGTGGGCCCCCCTCCTAACCCTGGTGTTGAGTGCATGTGATTAATGCCATAAAAACAGGGAGTGGGAGGGCCAAGTATCGATTTGACACCGACCCCCCCCTCCCGAACTACGTGTCCTTGTCAAATGTATTTATTAAGTGTTGAATGTGCAGTGTCTACATTGCTGTTAAAACCGTGAGGCGGGGAGTGCCGGGCCACGCGGGACAATGCCCCCCACGACCCGGACCCCCCGCCCCTTCGCCTATGTGCGTATGAATCGTGTAGGGGGGGCAGGAGGGGGAGAAGAGGCCGAAGCCAGGAAGCAGGACCAGCAGAGCCGGCCCCGGTAAGACACCCACGTTCCCCCACCGGCCATCCAGTAGACGGGGGCTGGCCCTCCAAGCCGGGCCAGGGCCCCACCGTACCTCCACGGGCGCCCCCGGCGCCGCCGGAGCCCCCAGACGGAGGGGGAAACGGTCCAACATCCCCCATTCATACTGACAACATAAGACATAGACACCTGGGAATGGTGCCACCCCGCTGCCTCTCGACGCGTGTTTTCATAGAAAATGAATGGCAGCCGGCTGCTTATGACGCCCGTGACACTTTCAGTGTGAATGCAGGGTTATGAGGGAAGAAACCTTGAGCAGGACCAGGCTCATAAGGGGGGGCCCTCCTGCCGAAGGCCAGACTGGGGTGGTCGGGGACGTCAGCAGCACACAGCAGACATCCACACAGGCAGGTGGAAGCAGCAGCGGGATGACCAGAGGGGGGACTGCAGGCAGGTGGAAGCAGCAGCATGATGACCAGAAGGGGGACTGCAGGCCAGCACGCAGCTCCTGAAGCTCCTGCCTGCAAATATGCACAAAAGAGAAAAAAGGGGGCCAGCACAAGAAACTACAGGAACGATGGAAAAAAATGATGGCTGTGAGATACTTATAATAAATAAAAATGGAAATGGAGAAGAGAGGAAGGGAAGAGGAGAAGAGAGGGGAAAAGAAGAAGGGTGAGAGGCACCGCCCAGTGGATCACTTCCTGAACAGAAAAGTCTTCTGCCCCTTTTTAAAAGTGTCCACAGACTGGGGTGGACGTAGGTGTTCAGGGAGGGAGTTCTAGATGTGGGTGTTCAGGGAGGGAGTTCCAGATGTGGGTGTTCAGGGAGGGAGTTCCAGATGTGGGTGTTCAGGGAGGGAGTTCCAGATGTGGGGGCAGCGGAGCAGAAGGCTCGGCCTCCCATGGAGCGGAGTCGTGGGGGAGGTGGTTGGTGTTTTGTGAGCAGAGGTTACGGGTGGATGAGTGAGGGGCAGTGTTGTGCTAGTTACTGAAAAATAGTAACTAGTTACTGTTACTAGTTACTTCATTAAAAAGTAACTCAGTTAGTAACTCTGTTACTTAGACCAACAAAAACAACAAACAAGCTGAGAATGGCCAATGAGCTTCAGCGAGCAGCTCAAGAACGGGACCCTTTGATGAATCGTTCATTACAGTCTCAGATATAATCCATGGTGGCATGTCGGTTTATCAGAATCTTTTTGCCCAGAAGAAAAAAGAACGACAACAACGACCCATAACTATTTTCTTCTCTCGAAAAAACACACCTGCACCGCAGGCTTTAGGAGAAAAAGACGCTACAGAGTCAGGATGCAGCGGCTCAGAAGGGCAGTGAAATACGTGCGAGGCGGTGCTGATCTCCGCAATTTGAAGCCTTTTATAATAATTGTAAATAAAAAATCACTTATCACGGATTCTTTTTGGAAAGTGACCCTCGCGAAAAATGAGGGATTACTGTAATGACAATATATCCACGTTGCAAAACTATCCTTGCTCTCTTGGCTCGCCATGACCGCTCATGTTTTTGAATGCACACACACTACGTTTCCTCCGGTCTCCCGTGCGGGGAAAAAAAGCTTCACTGTAGCCAGAAATAAGGGAGTAACGCACCGTTTGGTAACGGTAATTGCGTTACTGAATTAAAAAAGTAATGTGTTAGAGTATTCGTTACCGCCAAAACTAACAGCATTACTGTAATGCGTTACTAAATAACGCGTAGGTCCCGACACTGGTGAGCGGTAACGAGGTCTTTGAGGTATTGAGGGACATTGCTGTAGATGCAGAGGCGGGTGATGAGGGAAATCTTGTATTGGATTCTTGAGGTTATGAGAAGCCAGTGTAGGTTCTGAAGAATAGGGGTGATATGGTCGTATATACGAGTTTTCATCAGAGTTCGGGCAGCACAGTTCTGAATGAATTGAAGTTTCCAGAGGTGTTTGTTGGGGATACCGATGAGCAGGCTGTTACAGTATTCGAGCCTGGAGGAGATTAGGGCGTGGACGAGTGTTTATGCATCGGAGAAAGTGAGGAAGGGGTTTAGATATGCTCCTTATGTGGAAAAAGCAAGTTTTGTACAGATGTTTGATGTGGTTTACAAAGGTAAGTTGTGGGTCCAGCTTCACACCGAGGTTGGTAACAGAGGTAGAGAGGGGGATGTCTTGACCGGAGAAGGAGATGGTGGTTATGGGTGATGACTGGACCTGGTGAGGGGTGCCAGTTTGTATGGCTTCGGTTTTGGAACTGTTCAATTTTGTTTCGTCAATCTTGTTTTTGCTGTTTACTTGGTGACAACCCGGTTGCTTTTTCCACTCAATCTTGGACTGTGTTCTTGTGCTTGTACTGACGCAGACATGCCGGGGTGAGGAACTTCTTAAATTGTCTCCACAGTGAAGGATTATATACCATTTTGGTGTCCTCTTTTATAACAGCATCCTTCGGTTCAGGGAGTCCTTCAATTACTTCAAATTGTTTCAAATTCTCAGTAATTACTGACCCGTTATTCCTTCTTGGTCTCTGCTTCTTTGCGTCTTGCTCAGAAACCCCATCGTGTTCGGAGACCAATGCTGTTTCAGTGACCTTTTCATTGCCCTCCAGCAGCTCAGAGACGCCCTCTGGTTCTGCAACTCCTACTTTTATTGCCAACTCTTGCAAAATCATCAAGTCTGGTGTTGGTATACCATCTTCTGATTGAGGTAGGTATTCAATGACCTGATTAACGTTCTCAGATTTTCCTGACTTCTTCTTTCTGCGCTTACGCTTCTTTGCTTTTTGTCCACCAACCCCATCCTGTTCTGAGACCGATGTTGTTTCAGGGGTTGGTACCGGTTTGTACAACTCTTCTGGTTCAGGGTCTCCCACTTTTGCAGCCAAGTTATCACCGACCTCCGGCTGGTTACTTTCTTCGGTGAGTTCTACATCAATCACCAAGTCTGCTGTCGGTAAACCATCTTCATGTTGATTTGCATCGTCAGATTGCTCTGGCTTTTTCTTTTTTCTGTGTCTACGCTTCTTGGCTTTTTGTTCAGAAGCTTCAGAAACCAATTGCGATTCAGTGGTCATTTTCAGCTCAGAGACCTCTTCTGGGCCTGACACCCCCACGTTTGCAGCAAAGTCTTGGTTAAGTTCATTGTTGCTATTCTCTACAACAACTTCTAACATCTTGTCTTTGCTGTGTTCAGGCTCCGCTGGTGACGCTTTCTCTGTTTCTATTTGAGAAATATATTCTGGTTTGGAGACCAATTCCTTTGCATTGGCCCCCACCAGCTCAGAGACGCCCTCTGGTTCTGAAACTCCTACTTTTATTGCCAAATCTTGCAAAATCATCAAGTCTGGTGTTGGTATACCATCTTCTGATTGAGGTAGGTATTCAATGACCTGATTAACATTCTCAGATTTTCCTGACTTCTTCTTTCTGCGCCTACGCTTCTTGGCTTTTTGTCCACCAACCCCATCCTGTTCTGAGACCGATGTTGTTTCAGGGGTTGGTACCGGTTTGGACAACTCTTCTAGTTCAGGGTCTCCCACTTTTGCAGCCAAGTTATCACCGACCTCAGGCTGGTTACTTTCTTCGGTGAGTTCTACATCAATCACCAAGTCTGCTGTTGGTAAACCATCTTCATGTTGATTTGCATCGTCAGATTGCTCTGGCTTTTTCTTTTTTCTGTGTCTACGCTTCTTGGCTTTTTGTTCAGAAGCTTCAGAAACCAATTGCGATTCAGTGGTCATTTTCAGCTCAGAGACCTCTTCTGGGCCTGACACCCCCACGTTTGCAGCAAAGTCTTGGTTAAGTTCATTGTTGCTATTCTCTACAACAACTTCTAACATCTTGTCTTTGCTGTGTTCAGGCTCCGCTGGTGACGCTTTCTCTGTTTCTAGTTGAGAAATATATTCTGGTTTGGAGACCAATTCCTTTGCATCGGCCCCCACCAGCTCAGAGACGCCCTCTGGTTCTGAAACTCCTACTTTTATTGCCAAATCTTGCAAAATCATCAAGTCTGGTGTTGGTATACCATCTTCTGATTGAGGTAGGTATTCAATGACCTGATTAACATTCTCAGATTTTCCTGACTTCTTCTTTCTGCGCCTACGCGTCTTGGCTTTTTGTCCAGCAACCCCATCCTGTTTAGAGACCAATGCTGTTTCAGGTGTTGGTACCGGTTTGGACAACTCTTCTGGTTCAGGGTCTCCCACTTTTGCAGCCAAGTTATCACCGACCTCAGGCTGGTTACTTTCTTCGGTGAGTTCTACATCAATCACCAAGTCTGCTGTCGGTAAACCATCTTCAGGTTGATTTGCATCGTCAGATTGCTCTGGCTTTTTCTTTTTTCTGCGTCTACGCTTCTTGGCTTTTTGTTCAGAAGCTTCAGAAACCAATTGCGATTCAGTGCTCATTTTCAGCTCAGAGACCTCTTCTGGGCCTGACACCCCCACGTTTGCAGCAAAGTCTTGGTTAAGCTCATTGTTGCTATTCTCTACAACAACTTCTAACATCTTGTCTTTGCTGTGTTCAGGCTCCGTTGGTGATGATTTCTCAGCTTCTTGTTCAGACACCCTCTCTGGTTCTGAAGGTTCTGATACATTTTCCAAAGAAGCATTGTCAGGTTGTGATGAGACACTTATCATTTCTGAGATGTTTTCTGTTGCAGAAGACTCAGAAGTTTCCAGGACAAATTTCAGTTGCTCTGTGAGCTCTGCAATCTTGAACTGTACACTCGATTTCAATGTTTCCTGTGCCTCCACTTTAGATATCAGATCAAGATGTGAGTTTGTTTCTTCTTCCAGTTGCTTTTTTAATTTTTCTATTTCATCAAGGACCAACTTATGGGCCTCTTCCTGCTTGGACTTAACCTCACCGTCTTTTTCAAGCGTTTTGGACGACTGAACTAGATCCTCAATAATGCCTTTGCACTGATTGAGTTCTCCTTTACAGTCCAGTGTGAGCTGGCGTTCAGCCTCCAAACGAGTTTCAGCGTCTTTGATTTTTTTCACATATACAAGGGAATCTTTCTCTGCTGTTTCCCTAAAGTATTTTTCTTGAGCAAGAAAGAAATCCTTTTTCTCCAGCTTTACCTTAAACATCTCTGTCATCTCAGTCGGTCTTTTTTGCTCTTCCAGGGTCATTTTCTCATTTGCAACCTCGATCTCTCTTTCCCTGTCCAAGTTCTTGTTGATCATCATTCTTTCCATTTCCTCTTCCATTTCCTCTTCACGCTCTACTATTCCTAATATATTTCCAATATACTCCAGTTTATCGCTGCAGTCGGTCAGGACAGCATTTTCTTTTTTGCAGTCTTCAATCTCCATTTGGAGTTGGTGGAAATCATCTGAGACCCGGGACTGAGCTCCATCCCTGGGAGAGCTCACAAATCCCTGTCTGGGTCTTGGACCTCCGTTAGGAGCTCCATCCCAGGGAGAGCTCACAAATCCCTGTCTGGGTCTTGGACCTCCGTTAAAAGCTCCATCCCAGGGAGAGCTCACAAATCCCTGTCTGGGTCTTGGACCTCCGTTAGGAGCTCCATCCCAGGGAGAGCTCACAAATCCCTGTCTGGGTCTTGGACCTCCGTTAAAAGCTCCATCCCAGGGAGAGCTCACAAATCCCTGTCTGGGCCTTGGACCTCCGTTAAAAGGCATTTCTGCGATCAACACGGTCGGTAATGTGTCAGTAAATGTAGGTTTGACGTTCTGAAGCGTTTTCTGAGGTGATTTCCGAGTCGTTAGACGTGGTTTTCACCAGAGAGTCTTGCAACAGGTCGTGTCTTGAAGGATTCAAGATATATACGGTTCGAAATGTGTCAGTAAATGTAGGTTTGAAGTTCTGAAGCGTTTTCTCAGTGTTTTCCGAGTCGTTAGACGTGGTTTTCACCAGAGAGACTTGCAACAGGTAGCGTGTTGAAGGTTCAATACACTATGATTCCGTACGGAGTTTTCAGAGTTTTTGCACAGTGCAATAGAATGTTCTGTTGTGATGTTGTCATGGTAACCTTAAAAACCATCTCTTTGATGTACGTGATATATATATATATATATATATATATATATATATATATATATATATATATATATATATATATATATATATATATATATATACATATATATATATATATAGGGTTTCTCCTGCTGCAGTGGACATCCAGCCTATGGAGGAAACAAAGTCCCAAGTCCCCCAAATTCCATCTGAGAACCCTGACAGCTCATCTGACAGCTCAGATGAAGAACCAGTAGCTGGAAAACAGAGGAAGTTGTTGATGTTAATGTTGATGACAAAAAGTGTTTTTGCACCTTTTGAAAAAGCAGGAGAAATGGCCATTTCAAAAAGTCCAGAGTTACAATGTTCAATGGACAGTTTCAGAACATGTTCAGTTTGCATTCCTTCATCTCCAATTTCTTGTAACTGTGATATAACACTGCTTTATATACTAAAAACCTTTCAAATCTATTTCCGTTTTTTTAGTTTTTATTCCATGTAAAGTGTTATTAAGCACTCATTACATTTTGTGAAATGTAAATGACTCCAGATAATGAAAGTTGAAGTGGTTCTGAAAAAAGGGTGTAAAGCAATTGATCCTAACACATTTTAATACACTTTACAGCCATAATAACACAATCAATTCCAGGCGGATTTTTATTACTTAGGTAATAAAGGGTTAAAGTTGAAGTCCTGCCGCCTTCTGGATTCATAACCAATCCAATGGAAACAATCAAAGAAAATCCCTGTACATTTTAAGTGAAGTTATTAGTGTTGTTTTTGTTATTACATTAGTGGTATTAGTACTGGTTTGAAAAAGTGCATGAAGGGTGAAGATTGTCAAAGCACATTATTTTTTCTTTCATGCATCTCCTTCATTTTTGTGCAGGGAAGGACACATGGATGGTTTCTCTGTTTATCCCTCATTTATACGTCTGGGTCCAGGTATTTTATTGCACACGTATGTTCATTAATATGGACAGGTTTGTTCTTCCTCTGTGTGTACAGCTAACGTTTAATCTGTCAGAACACAACTGCATCCTTTTCCATCAAAGCATAAATTATATCCCAATTTAAAGAGTCTCATTATCTATTAATTTGCATTATTTCATGTGCATTTCTCAGAATATTTATAAGTGGCTTGTTGGGAAATTTTCAAAATGTACTCAAAAACATCTTAAAATATCAGCTCGTAGCAAAGAAGAGACCAGATAAAATGTAGTAAGAAAAGGAAGGAAAACATTCAACGCAGATAAAAACTCTTAATACTTAACATGCTCAGACTCACTTGGTTGGAGCCTTGATTGGTCCGATCACTCTGGTCTCTTCGTCTTCTTTGGCTCCAAACATCGTGGATTCAGTCTTGAACTCTAGTAACCGCTCTGGGCTGCTGCTCTCCGTCGCTGGTTTCCTGAGACGAGGGAACCACTTCCAGTGATGAGGAGTTAACCTACGAGAGCCTGGGATACCTGAATGTTTGCAAGGTCACAAATGATGTCTAGCCCTTTTTAATCTGTGTTTTAGTTCTCCTAGTCCTGCAAAGGCTAAAATAAGTTCCCAACAATTCCCTCCTTTCACAGCTTTCAAGGTGTGAAGATCAATGAACTCAGATAATCAAAAGCAGGTCAGTAAAAGTGATTAAACTCCTTTAAACAACACCAAGTCATGACAAATAGAACATTTCATATTTCTCCCTCCTTTCACTCCCTAAAAGGTGTGAAACTATCATGAAGGTTCTGCTCTGGTCCCAGACCGTCCCGGTCCTCCTGGACCGCGGCGCCGCCGGTTCCCTCCCATCAACCTTCAGTCTCGTTGGTGGGACTTCACTTCCATCAGCATGGAATTGGTGCAAATTAAAAACACACCTGAAACGCAACTTTATCATCCCAGCACTCTGGGTGAGATGCGGCGGTCAGGACGTCCCTGGACAGGTCGCCCGTTGCACCGGTGAATTACCTTGTGTTGAATTGTGCTCTACAAATAAACTTGCCTTGCCTTCTGATTCTGATTCTGAGTCTTCTGATTCTGATCATTTTTATTAATTGGAAAAATGTCGACGCTCCAATAAATTGGAGCCAAATAAACCTGATTCTGATTCTAATGAGCTGCAAATATGAACGCGTGCACATTCACTCCCATGCATTTATGATTCTGTAGTCTGTTGTATGCTTTCACTATACCGTAGATTCTGACACTAGTGGTTGCAAGATTTCTTGTAATTTTTCTCTGCATGTTGTGCATGTGGCAGACCGTGCATACTTTTGATGGGTGTTTAGAGGCCTGGATGGTGCGGGCTGTTCTGCTTGTGCAGTGGTGTGACGTCACGTGGTGTTACATGGAAAACATGGACTGACGTGGAAAGGAAAAAAATAAGAGCCACAAATTGCCTCTTTTATATACGGTATGTCCATATTACAGGGTTATGTCCATTTAACTCTTCAAGGATAGTTCTTAATGACAATTTCCTCTGCTTCGATCAGCATTTGAAATAGATGGAATAATGTCTGAAGGATGGCAATTATGAGCTGCAACAGCACATTAAATCCATATTTATTAGACAAAATTTATTACATTTCAAATAAATACCTACATCTAAAACTGGCAACCACTAGTGGAGAATCTACGGTATACAGCTCTTATTAACATATATACAATTTAAAAAAAAGTGAAAGGTGCGGGCGTGTGAGGTAGACATGGTTATTGAAAGGTGCATTGTTGCAGCATATGATTGTGGTTATTATTATTATCATTATTATTATTGCACAGTGATTGATTACTCTGAGAATAAAAAATACAACTGTGCTTTTTGACACTGCATGCCATTTACTCTCCTCCCCCGCCAGCGTGTGTGTGCATGTTTGCATGTGTTTGTTTTCACACCAATAGTTTAACATGTAAATAAGGCAATTACACATGTCATTATGGCTCATGCTGCATGACATTACAAAGTGTGCCATGCATGTAAAGCTTCGTGCTTGGTGGCTATTTTGCAATCAAATTAAAGTTACCATAATTTCACAGTATTGGTGCCAATTTCTGCTGTGTGGCTTATTATGTTGTAGTACAATAGAGATTTGAGTTTCTATTGGTCACAAAACTCCAAATACCAGTGATATCAAACTTTTAGTTTTAAAAGACTTGTTCCAATTTGGCATGAGATGAGTAATATCTAATTATTTATTATCTAAATAATAATAATAACCACAATCATATGCTGTAATAATGCACCTTTCAATAACCACATGTCCACATGTTTAGAAGGTATTGAGACTCTAAACTTGGGCGAGGGAACACAAAGTAATGCACACACTGCAAAAACTCAAAATCTTAACAAGAATATTTTGTCTTATTTCTAGTTAAAATGTCTCATTTTTAGTCAAAAAAAATCTCATTACACTTAAAACAAGACTCATCACTGGAAAAAACAACAATTTTCACCTGTTTCAAGTAGATTTTCACTTAAACTAAGTAGAAAAATCTGCCAGTGGAACAAGACTTTTTAGCTTGTAATGAGAAGATAAATCTTGTCCCACTGGCAGATTTTTCTACTTATTTCAAGTGAAAATTTACTTGAAACAGGTGAAAATTGTCAAATAACATGTTATTCTTCTGGTGATGACTCTTGTTTTAAGTGCAATGAGATTTTTTGACTAAAAATGAGACATTTTAACTAGAAATAAGACAAATATTCCTGGTAAGATTTTGAGTTTTTGCAGTATGGTTGAACCCCACAAACATACACGAAGATATTCACACGGACAAGGTTGTTGGCACCCTTCCATTAAAGAAAGAGAAATTCAATTCAATTCAATTCAATTCAATTCAATTCAATTCAATTCAATTTTATTTGTATAATACAAGACAATAATACAACAAAAGTTTTCTCTAGGTGTTTTCCAGAGACCCAGAACATGACCCCCGAGCAATTATTACAATGGCAGGTAAAAACTCCCCTAGTGGGAGAAAAACCTTAAGCCAAACAGTGGCAAGAAAAACTCCCCTTTAGGAGGGAAGAAACCTTGAGCAGGACCAGGTTCATAAGGGGGGACCCTCCTGCCGAGGGCCAGACTGGGGGGGGGGGCATGTGGAAGCAGCACCAGATGACCGGGGGGGGGGGGGGCATGTGGAAGCAGCATCAGATGACCGGGGGGGGGGAGGGGCGCAGGCATGTGGAAGCAGCACCAGATGACCGGGGGGGGGGGGGGGCGCAGGCATGTGGAAGCAGCAGCTGGATGACCGGAGGGGGGGGCATGTGGAAGCAGCAGCCGGATGACCTGGGGGGGACATGGAAGCATTTTTTACATCTACAAAAATAAAATAATGCAAATTTAAAAAAAAGGATTTTCCTAATCTTTTTTTTTTTTTTAAAGATTTGTTTATTCAAAAAGAAATCCTGTACATCATTGTTCACAATAGAGTACAATAGAAGGGATTTTCCTAATCTTTGATGATAACAAAACTTTCTTCTATGCCTTGTCCACCTTTGTCTTTCCTGCATCACAAGTAAGTACTCGGATCTTAAAAGAGTTCTACAATGTACTGTACTTGTCTCCATCTTCTCTTTTTGTACAAAAATAAAATATATCAAATAAAAAAAAAGGATTTTCTAATCTTTAATGATAACAAAACTTTCTTCTCTGCCTTGTCCACCTTTGTCTTTCCTGCATCACAAGTAAGTACTCGGATCTTAAAAGAGTTCTACAATGTACTGTACTTGCAACACACTATCCAATCTTTATGACAGTAGACCAACTATTGATCATAAATGATCTTCCATTCCTCCCATAAAGGTCCAAATTCACGTCCAATTCTTGCCAATGGGGAATTTTTCTTGCTATAGCTCTTCAGGTGTACGAGAATACATCTGGCAACAATTTCACTTACAGCTGATTCTGACACGGCTTGCAGGACTTCCTCTTTTCTACAGTTAAGTGAGATGACAAGATATCGTAGAATTTTCATTGGTAGTTTTTTCCATAAATCTTCGGGAATGTCAAAATATTCTCCCTGTATTTTATCCCAGACTTTCACAAAGAACCGATCAAAAATGTCAAGGTTGCCGTCTGACAGATCTGACATTGGAAGGAGCTGTGCGAGCAGCTTCTCAACCACTTGTTCGACCGATGTTTTGATTTTTTCCTGGACCTGTTGAGATTCTTCCACCCAAGCCTCTCTTCGGGTACAGGATGTGACCATTGAGGGACTTTTCTCTTTTATTGGGGCTTGACGTGTCGACAAAGAGACCGTTTCCAAGAGGGAAGACTTCTTGAAGTGCTGCTCAACACAGGCTGCAATAATTTTGATGAAAGTCGACCTTTGTAGAACCATGAAAGAAAGAATATCGCTTTTTGTGCAGGAAAGTTCAGTGCAAAGACTCTTGAAAATGTTCCTGTGTAGTTTTTTGAACGCTTTTTCAGGGATGTCAAAATGTTGGTCCTTTACTTGAGCCCAGACATTTTCAAAGAGCAGATCAGATATTGATGTGAATTCTTCTGCGCCGCAAGATATAGATGAATTCATAGAGGCTAGCTCAGTCAGTTCCTTCATCACAAGTTTAACAGACATCTTGAATGTTTCTTCTTCCACAGAACGGAGGTCGTCGTTCGGTTGAGACACAACTGCTTCATGAATTATGTTCACTGGCTGAACCTTGTTGCTTTTCTTAAAAAACCTCCTCATCTTCCCGAAGGCTCCTCTTCTGTGAGATTTTTGTTGGCAATTCTCCATATCTTTATTGATGATTTCCTGTAAACAAAAAGTTGTAAATGAATCAGAAACTGGTATCTTTGTTTCGGTAAAATATCCAAAAACCCGTCCTGTATCAGCGTTGATGCAGAATGAGCGTCGAAACCACGAGCAGCCTTTATATAGTGGTGACGTCAGCCGTCCGGCGTGACGTCATGAACACCTGCTTTTTGTTTTGTTTCAAATGTTCAAATGTTAAATAAAAACAAAAACAACGTTCCCTACACGTGACTGGTCACGTGGTTCGCTGTCAGCCTCGGAAGTTCTGAAACCAAGCCGCGCTGTCGCGTTATGGCTGATTTATGGTTCCGCGTTACACCAACGCAGAGCCACGGCGTGGTGTACGCAGTGACGCGCACCCTACACCGTAGGTCACGCCGACGATTTAACGCAGAACCATAAATCAGGCTTTAGTCTATGGGACAGACAGCAGCTTTTGAACGTAAATATTAAAATAATCCGTACACAGGTACATTTACAACTAATATTGAATCCCTGTGAATACATCAACACATTCATACTGCCCAGTGTCAGAAAACCTGGTCTCACACTGCAAAAACTCAAAATCCTAACAAGAATATTCATCTTATTTCTAGTTAAAATGTCTCATTTTTAGTCAAACAATCTCACTACACTTAAAACAAGAGTCATCACCAGAAAAATAACTTGTTATTTGACTATTTTCACCTGTTTCAAGTACATTTTCACTTGAAATAAGCAGAAAAATCTGCCAGTGGGACAAGATTTATCTTCTCATTACAAGCAAAATAATCTTGTTCCACTGGCAGATTTTTCTACTTATTTTAAGTGTAAATCTACTTGAAACAGGAGAAAATTGTTGTTTTTTCCAGTGATGAGTCTTGTTTTAAGTGTAATGAGATTTTTTTGACAAAGAAATGAGACATTTTAGCTAGAAATAAGACAAATATTCTTAAGCAGAGTTGAAGATGTTAGGATTCTTGTTTTGTAATTGATGCTATATAAATAAAAACTGAATTTTAATTGAAATAGTAATTATTTCACTCCATCAGTCAATAGGGGGCAGGACTGACTAATTAAGCCCACAGCCAGTAGCCTATTTAGTTTTCTATAGGAGGATGATGATCAAACACTGTCGGCCATAGAGGAGCCACCAACACTCTCTACAGAGGTAAAGCCTTTGCTGTGATCAATTTCAAATGATTCAACCTACAGTTCAGTCTTCACTTAAGTTAAATGAATATGTACTTCAGACTGATAACGAGGCAGATGCTGAGGACCCTGCTACAAGCTCCAATCAATACAACGTAAGAAATAATCATAGTTTATGCGTAAATGGGCCAAACTCCATCAAATGCTGAACATGGCTGCTTTGTTAGATGTCGGCAAAGGAACTGTACAGGTCCATCTGCAGCGCCAGATAGACAAGGCTGATCTGGAGATGGAATATTTAAAACTTCAAATTGAAGTAAAGAAATGATGTGCAGAACAACCTGTCAGTGATTCCATTATTGTATCTTTAATACAACGTTTCTCTTTTCAGGCAATGAAGCAAACAGTGGGCAAATGAATTGAAAAAATAACAAATAAAAATTAAAAAAAGTAAAAAAACTCTGTCAACTGTATTTTTTTAATTAAAATGATTGAGACAGATTTGATCACGCACTCTGTGACCATCTGCCATGTCAACCTGCTGCTGAAAGGGAGGAGCAATGTCCTCAATGACTAGAGTTAATTCATTGCTCAATGTGGCAAATTGTGAAGACTGTGAACATTGTGTGTATTTCTCCCAAACTATAAGTTGTGGAACATTACTTTTTTAAAGATAATATTAAGATAATTTAAGGCAACTGTAAGTTTAATTTTTATTTTATCTAAACTTAAAACATTTAAACATATCACTAAAATATTTTTGGGTAATAATCAGTTACAACTTATTAGGGTTTACAGTGAGAAGGTTACTCAAATAAATCAGGGATTCTGCTGAAAAACGGTAGCGCTCTCGCAAATACTCATCGGGGAAAGCCAAAATGTCATACCGTGGTCTTATCACCCTCTCACGGTGAATTTGGCTTTCTATGACTATGTGTAACAAGTTGCAGCAGCCCTCCTGAACTTGCGCTTAAATACCCGAACATAGCTGGGTTATCTGAACAAAACCGGTTCGGGGAAATGTCGCCATCTGCTGGACGAAAAAATGCACCGCAACAACAAACGGAGGGGAGGCTAACAAAGCTCTCAAGTCTCACGCATTGACCGTGAGACACACGCATTTCAACCAGTTCACACGCTCACACGCCAAATAAAAAAAATCCGGGTAGATGGTGGATTTTATCATATGGGGACAGATAATTTGTACTGATTACAAAAAATGTAATATATTACAAATAATAGCACTGTCCAAAACACCTGCAGAAATACTGCAGGAATGACATAGCAGCAGTTAAATGCAGCCTTCTGTAAGCTTTAAATATCCACTGGGCTTACATCAAATACATCAAAACACAACAATAAAAAACAGTTTTCTGAACTTATCAATATGACTCTGTCCTTCACAGGATAAGTAAAATGAATCACTGCAAAAACTCAAAATCTTATCAAGAATATTTGTCTTATTTCTAGTTAAAATGTCTCATTTTAGTAAAAAAATCTCATTACACTTAAAACAAGACTCATCACTGGAAAAAACAACAATTTTCACCTGTTTCAAGTAGATTTTCACTTAAAATAAGTAGAAAAATCTGCCAGTGGAACAACATTTTTTTGCTTGTAATGAGAAGATAAATCTTGTCCCACTGGCAGATTTTCCTACTTATTTCAAGTGAAAATGTACTTGAAACAGGTGAAAATTGTTAAATAAATTATTTTTCTGGTGTTATTTTTCTGGTGATGACTCTAAATGTTGAAATAGCAGTAAAACCACATTCATTGATGAAATGACATAAGGGATGGAAAGGGGGGATGGCAGTTTTACAGGGGGGATGATTTTGACCGTTTTTATTTCAGGGGGGATGCCATCCCCCCTCATCCCCCTCAACTCCAGTACTGAGTATAGGAGATGCGAAGTTTGCAACCTGGAAAAGATGCAAACGTAGGACCTCTGGATGACGCCTTTATCCAATAAACACGCAAAAAATAAAAAATATTTAATTGCTTTCAAATATTTGTTATGTATTCTTCATTTCAATAATGATAATTCAATTATGTTGAACATGATTTCTCCATGTACATGACCAGTTTTTAGAAAAATAATTTAAAAAAAAAAGCCACAATAGGGCAGATAATTTGTACATATCACTTTCCCACCAATCGAGAATCACAGTATGATGAAAAGATTGATGTAAAAAAAACTCGATTTTAACTCCTTTTATTTATTCTTTAGGAATGGACTGATTTCTTGAAGTAAAAGTTAATAATGGGAGGAAACCCAAAACTTTTACTGAAAGTGAACATAAACCTCTGCGATGCTCTTCATCTATAATAATAATACATTGTAATATATGTGTATATTTGTAAAGCACTTTTCATAAAATAATCTCAAAGTGCTACAGATACCAGCAAACAAAATAAACAAAAAGGAATAAAATCAAGACACATAAGAAACCAGAAGTAAAAGCATAAAAGCACAGAGACAATAGAAACATCTATAAAAGACCAGGGAAAGATTTAAATTCAATTGAATTAAATTTTATTTATCATATAAATTATATATATCTAATACAACAAAAGTTGTCTCTAGGATCTTTCCAGAGACCCAGAACATGAACATAAACCCCCGAGCAATTATTACATAAAAAATGGCAGGTAAAAACTCCCCTAGTGGGAGAAAAACCTTAAGCCAAACAGTGGCAAGGAAAAACTCCCCTTTACCCTGCATTCACACTGAAAGCGTCAAAAATCTCCTGACACCAGCATCGCGCTGCTTGGTGGATTCACACTGAAAGCTGCATGTACTGTCGACACCTGCAGTGAGCGGGATTAAAGCTCCACTGCAGAACTGGAGGGAACAAAGTGTATATAGTCTACACATATTAATATATAGCTGCACATCTTCAGTTTCCTATTTCAACATAGATCACACTTTGGGAAGCCTTCTGTATATTTTGTCGTTATTTCCGCATAAATAAGAGTGAGTTTGATGCTCCTTAACAAGGTTGGTCCTGGATCAACAGCAACCATCGTTGGTCCCGGTGAAGCTGCAGTCTGTCTGCGGTGAACACTGACACACCGGGTCGGAGCGGATTTGGTCATGATGTTTAAACTGTGTTTTGTGATTAATAAGCACGGTTTTTAATTATTCTGCGTTGGATGGATGTAGCAAATAAAATCGTTCGGACCATACAGCTCCTCAACCATTAGTTACGTGTTTCACATGAGCAGTTCAGGTAAAAGCGTCTAGAGACAACATCTGTTGTATTAGACGCTATACAAATAAAATTTAATTGAGGGGGCCCGCGGAAAGTGGCCCTTCAAGACCAGAGGGGCGCCCCGCCGCGGAGGCAGCGGGGGGGACCGGAGACGGGCCCGGAGAGAGGGAACCCCCCCAACAGGGCGATACCCGCGCGGGCCCGACAACGGAGGGCCCCAGACCCAGGCATCCCATTCATTCATCCATTCACCTATCCAACCTATACTAATAATAAGATATACTATACATAATGATAATAGTAATAATAATAATAATAATAATAATAATAATAATAATAATAATAATAATAATAATAATAATAATAACTATCTTTGTATAATATAATATTGATAAATTATTAAGTTTTGTTGTCCTGCCAATGGAGGCCCAAATCCTCCATGGCAGGACCCTTCCATACCGCATTCTCACCGACACAGACACACAGTCACGCACCGTTTCCCCCTCCCCCGGGGGGGTCCAGCACCGCCAGAAGGCACCCCAGGCTGCACGGCGAGCCCCGCCAGGCCCGGGCATCACGACCCACCTATCCCAGGCCGGCGAGGGAACGCGGGTGATGTGGGCCCCCCTCCAGCCCCTGGTGTTGAGTGCATGTGATTAATGCCATAAAAACAGGGAGGGGGAGGGCCAAGTATCGATTTGACACCGACCCCCCCCCTCCCGAACTACGTGTCCTTGTCAAATGTATTTATTAAGTGTTGAATGTGCAGTGTCTACATTGCTGGTAAAACCGTGAGGCGGGGAGTGCCGGGCCACGCGGGACAATGCCCCCCACGACCCGGACCCCCCGCCCCTTCGCCTATGTGCGTATGAATCGTGTAGGGGGGGAAGGAGGGGGAGAAGAGGCCGAAGCCAGGAAGCAGGACCAGCAGAGCCGGCCCCGGTAAGACACCCACGTTCCCCCACCGGCCATCCAGTAGACGGGGGCTGGCCCTCCAAGCCAGGCCAAGGCCCCACCGTACCTCCACGGGCGCCCCCGGCGCCGCCGGAGCCCCCAGACGGAGGGGGAAACGGTCCAACATCCCCCCATTCATACTGACAAGATAAGACATAGACACCTGGGAATGGTGCCACCCCACCGCCGCGCCCGCCCGTGCACCCCCCGGTCAGGGGAGGCCCGATCCCCGGACCCGGGGAAATGAATGGCAGCCGGCTGCTTATGACGCCCGTGACGCTTTCAATGTGAATGCAGGGTTATGAGGGAAGAAACCTTGAGCAGGACCAGGCTCATAAGGGGGGGCCCTCCTGCTGAAGGCCAGACTGGAGTGGTTGGGGACGTCAGCAGCACACAGCAGACATCCACACAGGCAGGTGGAAGCAGTAGCAGGATGACCAGAGGGGGGACTGCAGGCAGGTGGAAGCAGCAGCGGGATGACCAGAGGGGGGACCGCAGGCCAGCACGCAGCTCCTGAAGCTCCTGCCTGCAAATATGCACAAAAGAGAAAAAAGGGGGCCAGCACAAGAAACTACAGGAACGATGGAAAAAAATTATGGCTGTGAGATACTTATAATAAATAAAAATGGAAATGGAGAAGAGAGGGGAAAAGAAGAAGGGTGAGAGGCACCGCCCAGTGGATCACTTCCTGAACAGAAAAGTCTTCTGCCCCTTTTTAAAAGTGTCCACAGACTGGGGTGGACGTAGGGGTTCAGGGAGGGAGTTCCAGATGTGGGGGCAGCGGAGCAGAAGGCTCGGCCTCCCATGGAGCGGAGTCGTGGGGGAGGTGGTTGGTGTTTTTTGAGCAGAGGTTACGGGTGGATGAGTGAGGGGCAGTGTTGTACTAGTTACTGAAAAATAGTAACTAGTTACTGTTACTAGTTACTTCATTAAAAAGTAACACAGTTAGTAACTCTGTTACTTAGACCAACAAAAATAACAAACAAGCTGAGAATGGCCAATGAGCTTCAGCGAGCAGCTCAAGAACGGGACCCTTTGATGAATCGTTCATTACAGTCTCAGATATAATCCATGGTGGCATGTCGGTTTATCAGAATCTTTTTGTCCAGAAGAAAAAAGAACGACAACAACGACCCATAACTATTTTCTTCTCTCGAAAAAACACACCTGCACCGCGGGCTTTAGGAGAAAAAGACGCTACAGAGTCAGGATGCAGCGGCTCAGAAGAGCAGTGAAATACGTGCGAGGCGGTGCTGATCTCCGCAATTTGAAGCCTTTTATAATAATTGTAAATAAAAAATCACTTATCACGGATTCTTTTTGGAACGTAACCCTCACGAAAAACGAGGGATTACTGTAATGACAATATATCCACGTTACAAAACTCTCCTTGCTCTCTTGGCTCGCCATGACCGCTCATGTTTTTGAATGCACACACACTACGTTTCCTCCGGTCTCCACGTGCGGGGAAAAAAAGCTTCACTGTAGCCAGAAATAAGGGAGTAACGCACCGTTTGGTAACGGTAATTGCGTTACTGAATTAAAAAAGTAATGTGTTAAAGTATTAGTTACCGCCAAAACTAACAGCATTACTGTAATGCGTTACTAAATAACGCGTAGGTCCCAACACTGGTGAGCGGTAACGAGGTCTTTGAGGTATTGAGGGACATTGCTGTAGATGCAGAGGCGGGTGATGAGGGAAATCTTGTATTGGATTCTTGAGGTTATGAGAAGCCAGTGTAGGTTCTGAAGAATAGGGGTGATATGGTCGTATACGAGTTTTCATCAGAGTTCGGGCAGCACAGTTCTGAATGAATTGAAGTTTCCAGAGGTGTTTGTTGGGGATACCGATGAGCAGGCTGTTACAGTATTCGAGCCTGGAGGAGATTAGGGCGTGGACGAGTGTTTCTGCATCGGAGAAAGTGAGGAAGGGGTTTAGATATGCTCCTTATGTGGAAAAAGCAAGTTTTGTACAGATGTTTGATGTGGTTTACAAAGGTAAGTTGTGGGTCCAGCTTCACACCGAGGTTGGTAACAGAGGTAGAGAGGGGGATGTCTTGACCGGAGAAGGAGATGGTGGTTATGGGTGATGACTGGACCTGGTGAGGGGTGCCAGTTTGTATGGCTTCAGTTTTGGAACTGTTCAATTTTGTTTGGTCAATCTTGTTTCTGCTGTTTACTTGGTGACAACCCGGTTGCTTTTGCACTCAATCTTGGACTGTATTCTTGTGCTTGTACTGACGCAGACATGCCGGGGTGAGGAACTTCTTAAATCGTCTCCACAGTGAAGGATTATATACCATTTTGGTGTCCTCTTTTATAACAGCATCCTTCGGTTCAGGGAGTCCTTCAATTACTTCAAATGGTTTCAAATTCTCAGTAATTACTGACCCGTTATTCCTTCTTGGTCTCTGCTTCTTTGCGTCTTGCTCAGAAACCCCATCGTGTTCGGAGACCAATGCTGTTTCAGTGACCTTTTCATTGGCCCCCAGCAGCTCAGAGACGCCCTCTGGTTCTGCAACTCCTACTTTTATTGCCAACTCTTGCAAAATCATCAAGTCTGGTGTTGGTATACCATCTTCTGATTGAGGTAGGTATTCAATGACCTGATTAACATTCTCAGATTTTCCTGACTTCTTCTTTCTGCGCTTACGCTTCTTTGCTTTTTGTCCACCAACCCCATCCTGTTCGGAGACCAATGCGGTTTCAGGGGTTGGTACCGGTTTGGACAAGTCTTCTGGTTCAGGGTCTCCCACTTTTGCAGCCAAGTTATCACCGACCTCAGGCTGGTTACTTTCTTTGGTGAGTTCTACATCAATCCCCAAGTCTGCTGTCGGTAAACCATCTTCAGGTTGATTTGCATCGTCAGATTGCTCTGGCTTTTTCTTTTTTCTGTGTCTACGCTTCTTGGCTTTTTGTTCAGAAACTTCAGAAACCAATTGCGATTCAGTGGTCATTTTCAGCTCAGAGACCTCTTTAGGGCCTGACACCCCCACGTTTGCAGCAAAGTCTTGGTTAAGTTCATGGTTGCTATTCTCTACAACAACTTCTAACATCTTGTCTTTGCTGTGTTCAGGCTCCGCTGGTGACGCTTTCTCTGTTTCTATTTGAGAAATATATTCTGGTTTGGAGACCAATTCCTTTGCATCGGCCCCCACCAGCTCAGAGACGCCCTCTGGTTCTGAAACTCCTACTTTTATTGCCAAATCTTGCAAAATCATCAAGTCTGGTGTTGGTATACCATCTTCTGATTGAGGTAGGTAATCAATGACCTGATTAACATCCTCAGATTTTTTTGACTTCTTCTTTCTGCGCTTACACTTCTTGGCTTTTTGTCCAGCAACCCCATCCTGTTTAGAGACCAATGCTGTTTCAGGGGTTGGTACCGGTTTGGACAACTCTTCTGGTTCAGGGTCTCCCACTTTTTCAGCCAAGTTATCACCGACCTCCGGCTGGTTACTTTCTTCGGTGAGTTCTACATCAATCACCAAGTCTGCTGTTGGTAAACCATCTTCAGGTTGATTTGCATCGTCAGATTGCTCTGGCTTTTTCTTTTTTCTGTGTCTACGCTTCTTGGCTTTTTGTTCAGAAGCTTCAGAAACCAATTGCGATTCAGTGGTCATTTTCAGCTCAGAGACCTCTTCTGGGCCTGACACCCCCACGTTTGCAGCAAAGTCTTGGTTAAGCTCATTGTTGCTATTCTCTACAACAACTTCTAACATCTTGTCTTTGCTGTGTTCAGGCTCCGTTGGTGATGATTTCTCAGCTTCTTGTTCAGACACCCTCTCTGGTTCTGAAGGTTCTGATACATTTTTGAAAGAAGCATTGTCAGTTTGTGATGAGACACTTATCATTTCTGAGATGTTTTCTGTTGCAGAAGACTCAGAAGTTTCCAGGGCAAATTTCAGTTGCTCTGTGAGCTCTGCAATCTTGAACTGTACATTTGATTTCAATGTTTCCTGTGCCTCCAGTTTAGATATCAGATCAAGATGTGAATTTGTTTCTTCTTCCAGTTGCTTTTTTAATTTTTCTATTTCATCAAGGACCAACTTATGGGCCTCTTCCTGCTTGGACTTAACCTCACCGTCTTTTTCAAGCGTTTTGGACGACTGAACTAGATCCTCAATAATGCCTTTGCACTGATTGAGTTCTCCTTTACAGTCCAGTGTGAGCTGGCGTTCAGCCTCCAAACGAGTTTCAGCGTCTTTGATTTTTTTCACATATACAAGGGAATCTTTCTCTGCTGATTCCTTAAAGTATTTTTCTTGAGCAAGAAAGAAATCCTTTTTCTCCATCTTTACCTTAAACATCTCTGTCATCTCAGTCTGACTTTTTTGCTCTTCCAGGGTCATTTTCTCATTTGCAACCTCGATCTCTCTTTCCCTGTCCAAGTTCTTGTTGATCAACATCATTCTTTCCATTTCCTCTTCCATTTCCTCTTCCTCTACTATTTCCCACTTCAGTTCATTGCTGCAGTCGGTCAGGACAGCATTTTCTTTTTTGCAGTCTTCAATCTCCATTTGGAGTTGGCGGAAATCATCTGAGACCCGGGACTGAGCTCCATTGCTGTGAGAGCTCACAAATCCCTGTCTGGGTCTTGGACCTCCGTTAAAAGGTCCATCGCTGGGAGAGCTCACAAATCCCTGTCTGGGTCTTGGACCTCCGTTAGGAGCTCCATCCCAGGGAGAGCTCACAAATCCCTGTCTGGGTCTTGGACCTCCGTTAGGAGCTCCATCCCAGGGAGAGCTCACAAATCCCTGTCTGGGTCTTGGACCTCCGTTAAAAGGCATTACTGCGATCAACACGGTCGGTAATGTGTCAGTAAATGTAGGTTTGAAGTTCTGAAGCGTTTTCTGAGGTGATTTCCGAGTCGTTAGACGTGGTTTCCACCAGAGAGTCTTGCAACAGGTCGTGTCTTGAAGGATTCAAGATATATACGGTTTGAAATGTGTCAGTAAATGTAGGTTTGAAGTTCTGAAGCGTTTTCTGAGGTGATTTCCGAGTCGTTAGACGTGGTTTTCACCAGAGAGACTTGCAACAGGTAGCGTGTTGAAGGTTCAATACACTATGATTCCGTACGGAGTTTTCAGAGTTTTTGCACAGTGCAATAGAATGTTCTGTTGTGATGTCATCATGGTAACCTTGTTGAGCGCTGAGGCTATAGATATATATATATATATATATATATATATATATATCCAGCCTATGGAGGAAGCAAAGTCCCAAGTCCCCCAAATTCCATCTGAGAACCCTGACAGCTCATCTGACAGCTCAGATGAAGAACCAGTAGCTGGAAAACAGAGGAAGTTGTTGATGTTGATGTTGTTCATGACAAAAAAGTGTTTTTTGCACCTTTTGACAAAGCGGGAGAAATGGCCATTTCAAAAAGTCCAGAGTTACAATGTTCAATGGACAGTTTCAGAACATGTTCAGTTTGCTTTCCTTCATCTCCAATTTCTTGTAACTGTGATATAACACTGCTTTATATACTAAAAACCTTTCAAATCTATTTCTGTTTTTTTGTTTTTATTCCATGTAAAGTGTTATTAAGCACTCATTACATTTTGTGAAATGTAAATGACTCCAGATTGAAGTGGTTCTGAAAAAAGGGTGTAAAGCAATTGGTCCTAACACATTTTAAGACACTTTACAGCCATAATAACACAATAAATTCCAGGCGGATTTTTATTACTTAGGGGTTAAAGTTGAAGTCCTGCCGCCTTCTGGATTCATAACCAATCCAATGGAAACAATCAAAGAAAATCCCTGTACATTTTAAGTGAAGTTATTGGTGTTATTTTTGTTATTACATTAGTGGTATTAGTACTGGTTTGAAAAAAGTGCATGAAGGGTGAAGATTGTCAAAGCACATTATTTTTTCTTTCATGCATCTCCTTCATTTTTGTGCAGGGAAAGACACATGGATGGTTTCTCTGTTTATCCCTCATTTATACGTCTGGGTCCAGGTATTTTATTGCACACGTATGTTCATTAATATGGACAGGTTTGTTCTTCCTCTGTGTGTACAGCTAACGTTTAATCTGTCAGAACACAACTGCATCCTTTTCCATCAAAGCATAAATTATATCCCAATTTAAAGAGTCTCATTATCTATTCATTTGCATTATTTCATGTGCATTTCTCAGAATATTTATAAGTGGCTTGTTGGGAAATTTTCAAAATGTACTCAAAAACATCATAAAATATCAGCTCGTAGCAAAGAAGAGACCAGATAAAATGTAGTAAGAAAAGGAAGGAAAACATTCAACGCAGATAAAAACTCTTAATACTTAACATGCTCAGACTCACAGGCAACATCAAACAACCAAAATACCACAGCTCCATCGCTGTTACCACTAAAAACACAGCAGAAACACCAGAAACACTGGATAAAAGCAGCTCCACAAGAGCAAACAATAAACACACAATAAATGATCTCAATAAAGCACATAATAAAATTCACTCACCCAGTCATATACCAGTGTGTAACCTATTAGAAATTAGAAATAACACAAA
The DNA here is from genome assembly GCF_033807715.1 of Cololabis saira. Classification (NCBI taxonomy): domain Eukaryota; kingdom Metazoa; phylum Chordata; class Actinopteri; order Beloniformes; family Belonidae; genus Cololabis; species Cololabis saira. The sequence continues at coordinate 8,884,981 of NC_084602.1, forward strand.
AAAACAACAGTCTCACTCAGGAAAGGTCACCAGGATTCTTTTAAGGGTATCGGTTGTCTCTCAGGTTGTTCACTCTATGACGGGGGGAAAAAGCACGGATGATGTCACTTTGTGGTTGGTAAAACTGTTGGCTTCTCGCCGCTGTGAGCTTGTCATAAGTACACTAGGTTCACATCAATTGTGTCTGTGCATTTGGGTTTAGCTGTCCTACACAGCTGCAAAGATGTGAAAACTGCATGTTATTTTGTTTAAAACCAACCGGCTCTGTTTTGGTAAAACCCCTGTACTGGTGACTCCCTGTGTCGCTCCTGCACTGAGTCCTCACACGTACATTCAGGCTTTTTGCATGCAAAAGAAGATTAAATATTCATAATCTTCTGGAGCTTTCTTTATTATAGTGTTACTATATTATTTAAGGCGTATTCAGATATTGCAATAGTGATTAAAATGTACTATACACAGGTATCCACAGCAGGTTTGACTGAAGGGTCTGAAAATAAAAAGTTAGTGGCAGATGAATAACTAAATAATATTTTTGCTTACTGAGAGTTGCCTGCATCTGATTTTTCACCATAAATGAGAAGAAAAATACAGGTTTACTATTTTCAATCTCTACCACAATTTGGCCAGAAGAGGATTCTTCTATGGTGTTAAGATAAAAAATGAAGATATATTTTATTGATCCCACACAGGGAAATTCATGATTAAAAAGTAAAAGATTCCAGATAAAGTGCCTGAGCGTGTGGCAAATATGTTCTTGATCTGAGCTATTCGCTAGTTTACCAGTATGGATTAGTGTGTTAGGTGCAGGACACATATGGAGGCACACAGGAGGAAGCAGGTTGATTTAACATGTTACATACACAAAAAAACAAACAAAAAAATCTGCAAAAAAAGAAAAAAATATCAATGTTCCAGCTTAGAGCAAAGTAAACTTGTGAGCATAGTCACTGATGGATGTAATAGTAGAGTCAGTAGCCAAGTGTCAGCCACAGACAGGAAGCAAAACTAGACAGAATAAACACAGAAAAAACAAAACAAATCAGAGGAGGATCAATGATCTCTATGTATAAGACATTAAAACAGCTGAGTTGACAAAAGCCCCTGCGTCTCGCCTGTAACAAGCTGCTCCAGCAGAACCCTGAGAGCCTGCAAAGGGTCAAACAGGTACGGACAATGGATGGAGGGATGGAGGGATGGATGGATGATGGATGGATGGAGGGATGGATGGAGGGATGGAGGGATGGATGGATGGATGGATGATGGAGGGATGGATGGATGGATGGATGGATGGATGGATGGATGGATGGATGGATGGATGGATGGATGGATGGATGGATGGATGGATGGATCAAGTTGATAAAGGTGTTTTACGTTTTTACCAATCTGCAGTTTTCTGCACAGATTTCACAATTTTTTCCCTGTTCTGTCATTCACTGTCTTCCATGTGTTGATTAAAGATCATAGATAGAATATTTCGTCACGTTAATAATCCTGCTATTTTCTCTTCTGAAATAAAAAAAAGTGTTAATGTGAGAATAAACTCCCCTTGTTGACCTACTGGCCTTGCAATACTATGTTTCTTTAATTCCTTCCCATTAAAGAAAGGTAAACCCACAATAGTCCCTGATGTAATTAGAAAATGACCAAACTAATAATAAACAGTAATTAACTGAACATTAGACATTTCTTTTAAATTGTTATTAAATAAAATAATATTATTAATAAAACAACTAACTTAACTGGTCTGGACAGAGTAATTGATGCCCCTAGAAAAGAGTGAAAATAATTTGATCATGTGACATCACACTGATCGGATCTGAGAAAAGAAAAGGAGAGAGTTGTCTGGGGAGATCAGGAAGAAAGATGTGGACAAGCATGATAAAGGTGACGGCTGGAAGACCAAGATCTCCAAGCGCCTCAGAAGTTTGGGCTCCACAGGAAACCTCCCTGGACGAGAGGAAAACTGATGAAAAACTGGAGAGATGGATAATATCACATAGTAACCAGAGTCCAGAACAAAGTTCCAGAGATTGAAGGTGAGGTCCACATGTCAGAGCCTTCAAAGCAGAGACAGCAGGAGCAGTTTGTTCATGGGGATAAATACCTGTCTGCAGGTGCAGACGCCTCAATGAGACACCAATCATCTGATCACGCCGTTCACTCAAAAGGTTGAGCTACAAAAGTTAAGGGTGCCAACAAGTTTGTCAACAGACCTTTATTTATTTTTAATGATTGTATTGATAAACAATTTAAAAGCAATGTCTGATTTTGATCAGTCAGTGAATAATCATTCGTTGTCAGCTTCAAGTTATTTCAATGGCTTGTGGGATTCACAGATGTGTCCATGTGTGTATCTTTGATATGATTGTATTCAAACTTGGAGAGTTGAAGTTGGAAGTTGGAAAATCCCACATTTGCTCCAGACTCCTGTGCACAATATTTATATTTTAAGCTGCAATGATATAGATATCAATTGATTAATGGATTGTTAGCAGCTGGATCAAAAAGCAAAGTAAGATATAAGAATTCTCATCTAAACATAGATTGTAAAAAGCAAGTTTCAAAGTGATTAATCTACTTAGGTACATTTCTCCTAAATACAGAAGCAGACCCATTTGTCTTTTCTAACGTGGTATCTTCATTTTCCAGTTTAAAACAAGAGTGCTATATTTTCAACTGTGGCTCCTGCAGATCTGCAGACACGGAGACTTGTGCATGAGGAGGAAGGAGGAGGAAGACTTCCCTCCATGAATGAATGAACAGAAATGATTTTTTGTTCATTGTTTATTGTTAGCTTTGTCTCTAACACAACAAAAACCATCAAATTAAAAGCATCAAAATATTAAAAAAGCAAAACAATTTAAGAGTCTCATTCAAAAATAAAACACACAGCAAAACAATGTGTTGGAGAGGGAACAGGAGGAAGCAGAACGCTTATTCAGTCCTGTCCCTTCCTCACAATATCATATCATATATAACCTATAAAAATTTAAAAATTAAAAGAAAAGAAAAGAGACAAAATAACAAAAAATAAATACAACACAAACAACCAATAAACAAGATCAGGCATAATTGAACCGGTCTCTTACAATATCCTAAATTCAAAAATCCAATCTCCCAGTCACCTCTCCATGAACAGCCATGAATGCAGGCAGTTATATTTGTATCGTATATAATCCATCCCACAAAGAACAAAATAACAATCAAAGAAATACATGGAAGGTAAATTGCGTTCTTTAGAGGTCCCCATTTTTATACTAGAATTGCTTTCTTGTATGTGTTTTGAACTGTATAAAGTTAGTGCTTTGTTTGATTTCATCATCCAGACCATTCCACACCATGCACGTGCAGAGGGGGGTGTGGAGGGTGCTCAAGCACCCGCCCCCTTTGCTCAGATGCCCAAAGTTCCCTTCTGTCAAAGGCCTTTTTTCTTTTTGTCATTTTCACTCATGTGGCTCTCTGGTATTCACTGACTGAGTCAGTGAATCGGTCACGTCACAACTGACTCTTGAACTTGAGTGACGTATGAAGCAGTTCAACACTTCAGAGAGCGGAGAAAGGACCGAGATGGCGCTGGGGTGGCTGGTTTTCTTCAGGGGGTGTTAGGTAGGGAAGTGAGGGTGCTGGGGTGCTGCTGGATTACTGGGTGTCACAGCCTCCGCCCCTGGCTCCGTCCTTCTCCCGATGGCCTTTAAAAGAAAAACATTTCCATTTTCAAGTGTGGACCCATCGTGCCATTCATTCACCAATATCTTCTAATCAGATGCATCAGATTTTAATCTTATTTATCAGGATATTTAATAGTGCAGACAGAGTGAGGTGCTAAAAACAGTGGATCCATCACCAGCTGGATAACAAAGAGCACGGCAGGAAGCACATGTACCAGTTATTTATGTTGATTCAGATCTGTAATGTTTTTCTGTCATTACTTTAGTTTTGATTATTGGGTATCCATAGTTATTATAGTTTTGTATTTTTCCATTAGTTTCCATTAGTTTCAGTATTAATTTTAGTTTGTTATTGTAATACGTGTGGTTTGTGGGTAAGGTTTAAGAAGTTCAGAGCAAGTATTAGAATACAACACACAACAGTGTTTTGTATTTTAATGTAACAAAGTAACAAATGTAACAAAGTTATTGTTGGAAAGTGTTAAAGTTGTGTTCCATGTGTCCCTTTTTACATTTCAGCACCAGCCCCTCCAAAGGTCTCTGCACATCCCTGTTGCGCTGTAATGTAACGTAATGTATTGAAACCATGGATGTATTATATAACTGGATACAGCATCAAAAATGGCCGCCCATTCATTTCAATAGACCCCTTTCCAGCGTACGTCATCACAGGATGCGCGCGCATTGTTGCGGCGGAAGAGCGGCAGAAGTTGTATGAGTTTGAATAGAGCGAGGGAAGATTTGTTTCTTAAATTGCGTTTTTGGAGTTGCAGTAACGTTATAGAATAACAACATGCCCACCAGCTGTTGTGTGTACGGGTGTACAAATCGAAATCCTGAGGAACATACATTTTTTGCAATTCCCAGAGGAATAATGATGATATTGTTATTGTGTGTGCTAGTCTCACAAACCTTAGCAAAAGTGTTGTTCCGAAAAAATCTAAGAAACGGGTTCTGAATAATAACATCAAGTCTTGACATTTTTTTATTTTCTCATCAGTGATTTGGAGCTGTGACTATGAATTGAATATCAGCCATTAATGATTTACTTGACTATTAAAGTTTTGCTAATAAACTACCGGAGTTATTTGTTTTTTCTCACTGATTGTGTAAATGTATTGATTATTTTCTCTTTTTAAAGCTACAAACATCCAACTTCCACAGCTGTAAATATGCTGCACAAATATACATATATCCACTATATGTGTTGTATATCAAACTCAGGTATATTATAGATATATTCATCCCCACAAACCCTCAAATAAAAATAATGAATTTACCTAAAAATAATGAACTAAGTTTAAAAAAAAAATATTTTGCATTATATGCCTTTTAATGTTTTTCTTTTTATCATATTAGTGGGAATAGGTTTCTGTAAATTACTGGTGATAATGTGAGATGCAGGATGGACAATAAAGCTCATATAATTTTTAATTTAAAAAAAAATAACTATCAACTTCATTCAGCCAGCACAGACAAAGGTACACATGACATGGCTTTCATTCAAAGGCAATGCTTAATGAAACTCATTAAGAAACAAAGGGGACACAGTAAATTAACAAAAATAATAAGATAAATTAAATAAATATGAAATAATAAAATAACTTAAAATGTCTAGTGTATAAAATACATTCAGTTGACTGTCATAATTCTTTACAAACTTCAGCTGTGACAGCTGCTGACAGTGTCGCAGCTTCTCCTGAGTAAACACTGGTTTCTCAACCAAATACAGATGAATATCCGGACATTGGACATCGGGCCACTTTGTGATATCTTCCTCCGGGAAGGAAGTTGCTTTCCATCCGCCAAAGTTAGTTTAGTAACGTAATTTCCACAATCTTTTTCCGTCAATCGGCCGGTGTAAACTGTCATGAACTCCGTCTTTCTGCCGCAACAATGCGCGCGCAGCTTGCCTACGTCATACTTGTTTACAAACACGGAAAGGGGTCTATGGAGTTTGCTCACCCAGCGCATCCGCCGAAAAAATCTCGGACTTCCTGGTTTACTTCCTGGTACACGGGCCCATAGAGCATGCGCAGTTGAGTCACCTCCCATGATGCTCTGGGGCCTCCCATCATGCCCCGGGGCAATGTGAACGAGCGCTGCGCGCTCTGGACAAGCGCTGCGCGCTCATGAGTCCTTCAGACCGGTAATGATAGATGTACACAATGAAATTAGGGATTTATAGGGCAAATCAACCGATGCTGTTCTCAAAGTCATGGTTATAGACTATACATGGTTCATTTGTGTGTTTTTTTTAATTAAAGATAAAACGAGTCATTTTTATTTAAGATGAGACACCCCAGGTTAATAGGCTAAAATAGGGTAAAAATGTAAATAGCAGGTATCCCCATGAAACTTCCTAAGTTTATTACTTACATTAAGACAAATATTTTTTGTATTACAAGTTTTGTCAAGTATTATGTTTAAATATGTCAAATATTATGTTTAAATGTGGTTAATTTGTGGAGTTTTATTTTTTTGAGTAAGGATAAAACGAGTCATCTTTATAAAAACAAACAAACAAAAAAAACACATGGGATTCCCCACAATAACACAAGCTGTCATATGCTATTTATCTATATACCTTTGGGTAAATCTTTTTGTCTATTAATGATCGTGCAGTCCGAATGTTAGGCTTAATTAACTTTGCATTTTCTCTGATTCTTTTACAGCTTCTGGGCTCACATTAAGTGTTATTCCTGCCTGATATCTTATTTTCACAAACCATACACCGTTGGCTACAACGGAAATGTTTAAGTACAAGAATGACAAACCATTATTATTCTTGCTATTAAACATTTCTGTTTGGTGCAAATTGGCAATGCAATGTGTTGACAGTGTGGTGTGTGTGCTGCAGCTACAGCCAGAGACAAGACCAAACTGCAGCATGCTTTCACTCTGCTGAGCGGGTGATCGGCTGTAGCCTCCCATCTCTGCAAGACCTGCAAGACATCTCCAGGACCCGGACAAGTGCAGCCACAGTTGCTGCTGACCCCTCTCACCCTGGACACTATCACTTGCAGTCCCTCCCCTTTGTCAAAAGGACCAGGACCAGGACTTCACGCCACAAGTAGTGTCTGTCTTCCCCTCTGCAGTCAGTGTTTCTTAAAAGCATATCTAGTCATTCTTTTAAATATCAACACAAACAACTCCTTGATGAGCATTTCTTTCATTTAAATACATTTTTGTATTTGTATTAAGCAAATACAGATACAAATACAGCAAATATCAGATTTGTATTAAGCAAATACAATGGGTTATGGGTTAAGCGTAGAACTTGGGGGGGAAGAACAAACAAAAAAAAAGCAAATAAATTACACAAGTCACAAACAACAAAAGGTCAACTATATACAACAAAACACTATTTACAAGACACAAAACACAACAAATTTAAACAATAGGACTTGGGGTGAACAGTGTGATAAAAAACTAAAATAAAATAAAACAACAACCAAAAAGCAAGACGTTGGGTTCAGGTGGTCAGTCTGTAGTGCAAAAAAAAGAGGTAGTAGTGCAATGGGATACATAATAAAAACTGGATAAATAATACGTGTGTGTGTGTGTGTGTATATATATATATATATATATATATATATATATATATATATATATATATATACACATGCATACATACATACATACATACATACATACACATATATATATATATATATATATATACACTCAGGCAAGTGCAGAGTAAAACTGGATCAGCAGCTCCAGATGTAGGTTGACCTTCCTGTGCCGGCACATGAAACGCATGCTCTGCTGGGCAGAGGAATACCTGGAAGACCAAAAGATAAAACTTATCCATTACAAATATAAAGAACATAAAATCTCAGTCGGGTCACTTTTGACCCATGTTGTGCATCAGAGGGGTTAAAAACAAAAGCTGACAAGAGACTAATAACAGACTTTAACTATCATAAAGTTAAACTAAATCGATGTGACCAAACAAAAACACACCTTTGAGCCGTGTTTTCCACTTTTCTGAGTGATTATTCCGCCGAACGGCTTAGTTTCAGCCATGCTCGTTCCCGAGACACACACGACCGCGCTTTGCGAGTGCACGGACAAAGCCGTGACGTCACGCCCAGAAAGAGACTTTTCTTTGACTTTTCTGGCCGTTATAAAACATTTTTGACGGATATAAAGTCCATGACTTAAAAATATAGAATACAAAGCTTTCTGGGCCCCATGGGATTTTTTGTTGCAGTACCGCGGCTGGCCACTGGAAAAAATCGGCGTGGCTTCTGAGCGCGAGGCTGGGGGAGTGATTGAAACTTATTAGGTGCACCTTCGTGGTTTCCACCTGGAACTAAACTGAACCCAAGCTCCCACCACCCTCAAGTAAGTAACACAGAGTGGCTATGTGGGTGCTACATAAATAAGATCAAATACATAAAAAAGATAAGAGAAGCCTGTCATTTTCATCACAATTATATCTCAACTATGAGAGACAGAATGAAAAAAAAAATCCAGAAAATCTCATTGTGTGATTTTTAAAGAATGTAATTGCAAATTATAGTGGAAAATAAGAATTTGGTCAATAACAAAAGTTCATCTGAATACTTTGTTGGCAATGACAGAGGTCACATGTTTTCTGTAAGTCTTCACAAGGTTTTCTACACTGTTGCTGGTATTTTGGTCCATTCCTCCATGATCTCCTCTAGAGCAGTGATGTTTTGGGGCTGTCGCTGGGAAACACGGACTTTCAACTCCCTCCAAAGATTTTCTATGGGGTTGAGATCTGGAGACTGGCTAGGCCACTGCAGGACCTTGAAATGTTTCTTATGAAGCCACTCCTTGGTTGCCCGGGCGATGTGTTTGGGATCATTGTCCTGCTGAAAGACCCAGCCACGTTTCATCTTCAATGCCCTGCTGATGCTTACCTATTGCAGATTCAGTCTTCCCAGCTGGTGCAGGTCTACAATTTAGTTTCTCTCATCCTTTGACAGCTCTTTGGTCTTGGCCATAGTGGAGTTTGGAGTGAGACTGTTTGAGGTTGTGGACAGGTGTCTTTTATACTGATAACCAGTTAAAACAGGTGTCTTTTATACTGATAACCAGTTAAAACTGGTGTCTTTTATACTGATAACCAGTTAAAACAGGTGCATTAATACAGGTAACAAGTGGAGGACAGAGGAGCCTCTTAAAGAAGAAGTTACATGTCTGTGAAAGCCAGAAATCGTGCTTGTTTGTAGGTGACCAAGGCCCAATCCCAATTCAACTTCACTCGCCCTTCTTTTCTCCACTCGCCCTTCTTTTCTTACCTAACCCCTAAAAAAGAAGGGGGAGATTTTAGGGCACTTGAGATCTAGGGCACTTGGCCCAGGTGCCTGTCCCAATTCTCCCCCTACCCCTCGTTTTCATCCCTACCCTGATCAGGAAGCTGAGAGCCAAAAGCTGTTTTAATTTCAGCTGTAGCGCTGTTAATATGGCACTTTATTAAGTTTTAATATTTATTCAGGTATAAAGGTAACCTTTAAGATCCCCAACCTGGGCTCAGTTTATCCAAATAACACCTGTTAAGAAATTTGCTCCGAAATTTTGAGATTTCTGTCTGCCGGCTCCGGAGCTTGGGTCCGCGTTAAATCGACGCAGAGCCTATGGCGTACGGTACGGCGTACCGGGTATGGTACGGCGTACGGGGCGCATCGCCGCGTACATCGACGCAGAGCCTACGGCGTAGCTTACGTATATATACGTATATATATATATATATATATATATATATATATATATATATATATATATATATATATATATATATATATATATATTTACGCACAGTACTGGAGTTGAGGGGGATGAGGGGGGATGGCAACCCCCCTGAAATAAAAACGGTCAAAATCATCCCCCCTCTAAAACTGCCATCCCTCCTTTCCATCCCTTATGTCATTTCATCAAAGAATGTGGTATTTCCACTATTTCAACATTTAGAGTCATCACCAGAAAAATAACACCAGAAAAATAATTTATTTGACAATTTTCACCTGTTTCAAGTACATTTTCACTTGAAATAAGTAGGAAAATCTGCCAGTGTGGGACAAGATTTAACTTCTTATTACAAGCAAAAAACTCTTGTTCCACTGGCAGATTTTTCTACTTATTTTAAGTGAAAATCTACTTGAAACAGGTGAAAATTGTTGTTTTTTCCAGTGATGAGTCTTGTTTTAAGTGTAATGAGATTTTTTTTCACTAAAATGAGACATTTTAACTAGAAATGAAACAAATATTCTTGATAAGATTTTGAATTTTTGCAGTGATCCATTTTACTTATCCTGTGGAGGACAGAGTCATATTGATAAGTTCATAAAACAGTTTTTTATTGTAGTGTTTTGATGTATTTGATGTAAGCCCAGTGGATATTTAAAGCTTACAGAAGGCTGCATTTAACTGCTGCTATGTCATTCCTGCAGTATTTCTGCAGGTGTTGTGGTCACTGCTATTATTTGTAATATATTATATTATTTGTAATCAGCACAAATTATCTGTCCCCATATGATAAAATCCACCATCCCCCCTGATTTTTTTTTACAACTCGAGTACTGTTTACGAACACCGGTTGATTTAGTGAACTGGCTTAAATTACATATTGAACCTACCTGTAAAATTCAACATTTTCACTTTTCTAGAACTTTTCTTTCCCCTCGTCATCAGGGATAACACTGAAAACAGAGTGAGAGGAGTCAGATCATGAGGGGAGGGTAAAATCAAACAACCAGACAACCAGTCTCCCCCCAAACTGCTCTGCTTTAGCAGACAGGTATCAGCCCCTCAGCTTCACTTTATCATGGACAACAGGTGACTTAACCTTTACAAATAGAAACAAGCTCAGACACACTGAGCACACTTCCCTACATCATCAGATATTGATCCACAGGACTAAATGTCAAAACAAGGTTATTCAAATAAAGGGGGGGACTTGTATCTAAGCTGTTTATTATCGTGTCTGATCTTATGTCAGAGGTCGCAGCAGCAATGACTCCATAAACATGCCATTTGTACCTAACAACGGGCTGACTTTGTCCCGCCATTTCCAGCAGACATTCACCCAAACAACTGCCTGCCACGGCCGGTAAATCTCCCTCGGTTGACACCGACTTTAGTCTCAAACTTTAGTTTTATTTTAGAGTCTTCTTGACAGATGGAAACATTATTGTCTTCTTCTTCGGTTTTCTCTGGAGCCCGTTCCTTCGTCTTCTTCTTCGCCTCCTTCTGTGGTTTGTATCCAGCCTGGCAGGTGAACCAGCGCCCCCTGCTGCTTTTGGGGGGTAGCACGGCGTTTACCGCTTGGGTTTTACTCACGTCCTTAATAAACTAGAAATCTTGGCAAATCGGTCTGACAGCAAAGTTTCAATACAGCACAACTAATGTTCAAAGCAAGGAATAATTAACGTATACAGGGGATATTTTTTGAAAGAGAGGGAGGCTACAACCAGTACTCGAGTCGTAAAAAAAAAAAAATCAAGGGGGATGGTGGATTTTATCATATGGGGACAGATAATTTGTGCTGATTACAAATAATATAATATATTACAAATAATAGCACTGATCGCAACACCTGCAGAAATACTGCAGGAATGACATAGCAGCTTTAAATATCCACTGGACTTACATCAAAGACATCAAAACACTACAATAAAAAACAGTTTTCTGAACTTATCAATATGATTCTGTCCTTCACAGGATAAGTAAAATGGATCACTGCAAAAACTCAAAATCTTAACAAGAATATTTGTCTCATTTCTAGTTAAAATGTCTCATTTTAGTAAAAAAATCTCATTACACTTAAAACAAGACTCATCACTGGAAAAAACAACAATTTTCCCCTGTTTCAAGTAGATTTTCACTTAAAATAAGTAGAAAAATCTGCCAGTGGAACAAGATTGTTTTGCTTGTAATGAGAAGATAAATCTTGTCCCAATGGCAGATTTTCCTACTTATTTCAAGTGAAAATGTACTTGAAACTGGTGAAAATTGTCAAATAAATTATTTTTCTGGTGTTATTTTTCTGGTGATGACTCTAAATGTTGAAATAGCAGTAAAACCACATTCATTGATGAAATGACATAAGGGATGGAAAGAGGGGATGGCAGTTTTACAGGGGGGATGATTTTGACCGTTTTTATTTCAGGGGGGATGCCATCCCCCCTCATCCCCCTCAACTCCAGTACTGAGTATGGGCGATGCGAAGTTTGCAACCTGGAAAAGATGCAAACGTAGGATCTCTGGATGACGCCTTTATCCAATAAACACGCAAAAAATAAAAAATATTTAATTCCTTTCAAATATTTGTTACGTATTCTTCATTTCAATAATGATAATTCAATAATGTTGAAGATGATTTCTCCATGTACATGACCAGTTTTTAGAAAAATAATTAAAAAAAAATCCACAATAGGGCAGATAATTTGTACATATCACTTTCCCACCAATTGAGAATCACAGTATGATGAAAAGATTGATGTAAAAAAAACTCTTGATTTTAACTCCTTTTATTTATTCTTTACTAGGAATGGACTGATTTCTTGAAGTAAAAGTTAATAATGGGAGGAAACCCAAAACTTTTACAGAAAGTGAACATAAACCTCTGCGATGCTCTTCATCTATAATAATAATACATTAATATACGTGTATATTTGTAAAGCACTTTTCATAAAATAATCTCAAAGTGCTACAGATACCAGCAAACAAAATAAACAAAAAGGAAAAAAATCAAGACACAAAAAACCAAAAGTAAAAGCATAAGAGCACAGAGACAATAGAAACATCTATAAAAGACCAGGGAAAGATTTAAATTCAATTGAATTCAATTTTATTTATATAAATCATATTAATTATATATATCTAATACAACAAAAGTTGTCTCTAGGATCTTTCCAGAGACCCAGAACATGAACATAAACCCCCAAGCAATTATTACATAAAAAATGGCAGGTAAAAACTCCCCAAGTGGGAGAAAAACCTTAAGCCAAACAGTGGCAAGGAAAAACTCCCCTTTACCCTGTATTCACACTGAAAGCGTCAAAAATCTCCTGACACCAGCATCGCGCTGCTTGGTGGATTCACACTGAAAGCTGCATGTACTGTCGACACCTGCAGTGAGCGGGACTAAAGCTCCACTGCAGAACTGGAGGGAACAAAGTGTATATAGTCTACACATATTACATATATAGCTGCACATCTTCAGTTTCCTATTTCAACATAGATCACACTTTGGGAAGCCTTCTTTATATTTTGTCGTTATTTCCGCATAAATAAGAGTGAGTTTGATGCTCCTTAACAAGGTTGGTCCCGGATCAACAGCAACCATCGTTGGTCCCGGTGAAGCTGCAGTCTGTCTGCGGTGAACACTGACACACCGGGTCGGGGCGGATTTGGTCATGATGTTTAAACTGTGTTTTGTGATTAATAAGCACGGTTTTTAATTATTCTGCGTTGGATCGATGTAGCAAATAAAATCGTTCGGACCATACAGCTCCTCAACCATTAGTTACGTGTTTCACATGAGCAGTTCAGGTAAAAGCGTCTAGAGACAACATCTGTTGTATTAGACGCTATACAAATAAAATTGAATTGAGGAGGCCCGCGGAAAGTGGCCCTCCAAGACCAGAGGGGCGCCCCGCCGCGGAGGCAGCGGGGGGGACCGGAGACGGGCCCGGAGAGAGGGAACCCCCCAACAGGGCGACACCCGCAGGGGCCCGACAACGGAGGGCCCCAGACCCAGGCATCCCATTCATTCACCTATCCGATACCTATACTAATAAGATATACTATGAATAATAATAATAATAATAATAATAATAATAATAATAATAATAATAATAATAATAACCATCTATGTATAATATAATATTGATAAATTATTAAGTTTTGTTGTCCTGCCAATGGAGGCTCAAATCCTCCATGGCAGGACCCTTCCATACCGCATTCTCACCAACACAGACACACAGTCACGCACCGTTTCCCCCTCCCCGGGGGGGTCCAGCACCGCCAGAAGGCACCCCAGGCTGCACGGCGAGCCCCGCCAGGCCCGGGCATCACGACCCACCTATCCCAGGCCGGCGAGGGAACGCGGGTGATGTGGGACCCCCTCCAGCCCCTGGTGTTGAGCGCATGTGATTAATGCCATAAAAACAGGGAGGGGGAGGGCCAAGTATCGATTTGACACCGACCCCCCCCTCCCGAACTACGTGTCCTTGTCAAATGTATTTATTAAGTGTTGAATGTGCAGTGTCTACATTGCTGTTAAAACCGTGAGGCGGGGAGTGCCGGGCCACGCGGGACAATGCCCCCCATGACCCGGACCCCCCGTCCCTTCGCCTATGTGCGTATGAATCGTGTAGGGGGGGAAGGAGGGGGAGAAGAGGCCGAAGCCAGGAAGCAGGACCAGCAGAGCCGGCCCCGGTAAGACACCCACGTTCCCCCACCGGCCAACCAGTAGACGGGGGCTGGCCCTCCAAGCCGGGCCAGGGCCCCACCGTACCTCCAGGGGCGCCCCCGGCGCCGCCGGAGCCCCCAGACTGAGGGGGAAACGGTCCAACATCCCCCCATTCATACTGACAACATAAGACATAGACACCTGGGAATGGTGCCACCCCGCTGCCTCTCGACGCGTGTTTTCATAGAAAATGAATGGCAGCCGGCTGCTTATGACACCCGTGACGCTTTCAGTGTGAATGCAGGGTTATGAGGGAAGAAACCTTGAGCAGGACCAGGCTCATAAGGGGGGACCCTCCTGCCGAAGGCCAGACTGGGGTGGTCGGGGACGTCAGCAACACACAGCAGACATCCACACAGGCAGGTGGAAGCAGCAGCAGGATGACCAGAGGGGGGACTGCAGGCAGGTGGAAGCAGCAGCGGGATGACCAGAGGGGGGACCGCAGGCCAGCACGCAGCTCCTGAAGCTCCTGCCTGCAAATATGCACAAAAGAGAAAAAAGGGGGCCAGCACAAGAAACTACAGGAACGATGGACAAAAAATGATGGCTGTGAGATACTTATAATAAATAAAAATGAAAATGGAGAAGAGAGGAAGGGAAGAGGAGAAGAGAGGGGAAAAGAAGAAGGGTGAGAGGCACCGCCCAGTGGATCACTTCCTGAACAGAAAAGTTTTTTTAAAAGTGTCCACAGACTGGGGTGGACGTAGGTGTTCAGGGAGGGAGTTCCAGATGTGGGTGTTCAGGGAGGGAGTTCCAGATGTGGGGGCAGCGGAGCAGAAGGCTCGGCCTCCCATGGAGCGGAGTCGTGGGGGAGGTGGTTGGTGTTTTGTGAGCAGAGGTTACGGGTGGATGAGTGAGGGGCAGTGTTGTGCTAGTTACTGAAAAATAGTAACTAGTTACTGTTACCAGTTACTTCATTAAAAAGTAACTCAGTTAGTAACTCTGTTACTTAGACCAACAAAAACAACAAACAAGCTGAGAATGGCCAATGAGCTTCAGCGAGCAGCTCAAGAACGGGACCCTTTGATGAATCGTTCATTACAGTCTCAGATATAATCCATGGTGGCATGTCGGTTTATCAGAATCTTTTTGCCCAGAAGAAAAAAGAACGACAACAACGACCCATAACTATTTTCTTCTCTCGAAAAAACACACCTGCACCGCGGGCTTTAGGAGAAAAAGACGCTACAGAGTCAGGATGCAGCGGCTCAGAAGAGCAGTGAAATACGTGCGAGGCGGTGCTGATCTCCGCAAATTGAAGCCTTTTATAATAATTGTAAATAAAAAATCACTTATCACGGATTCTTTTTGGAACGTAACCCTCACGAAAAACGAGGGATTACTGTAATGACAATATATCCACGTTACAAAACTGTCCTTGCTCTCTTGGCTCGCCATGACCGCTCATGTTTTTGAATGCACACACACTACGTTTCCTCCGGTCTCCGCGTGCGGGGAAAAAAAGCTTCACTGTAGCCAGAAATAAGGGAGTAACGCACCGTTTGGTAACGGTAATTGCGTTACTGAATTAAAAAAGTAATGTGTTAGAGTATTAGTTACCGCCAAAACTAACAGCATTACTGTAATGCGTTACTAAATAACGCGTAGGTCCCGACACTGGTGAGCGGTAACGAGGTCTTTGAGGTATTGAGGGACATTGCTGTAGATGCAGAGGCGGGTGATGAGGGAAATCTTGTATTGGATTCTTGAGGTTATGAGAAGCCAGTGTAGGTTCTGAAGAATAGGGGTGATATGGTCGTATATACGAGTTTTCATCAGAGTTCGGGCAGCACAGTTCTGAATGAATTGAAGTTTCCAGAGGTGTTTGTTGGGGATACCGATGAGCAGGCTGTTACAGTATTCGAGCCTGGAGGAGATTAGGGCGTGGACGAGTGTTTATGCATCGGAGAAAGTGAGGAAGGGGTTTAGATATGCTCCTTATGTGGAAAAAGCAAGTTTTGTACAGATGTTTGATGTGGTTTACAAAGGTGAGTTGTGGGTCCAGCTTCACACCGAGGTTGGTAACAGAGGTAGAGAGGGGGATGTCTTGACCGGAGAAGGAGATGGTGGTTATGGGTGATGACTGGACCTGGTGAGGGGTGCCAGTTTGTATGGCTTCGGTTTTGGAACTGTTTAATTTTGTTTCGTCAATCTTGTTTTTGCTGTTTACTTGGTGACAACCCGGTTGCTTTTTCCACTCAATCTTGGACTGTGTTCTTGTGCTTGTACTGACGCAGACATGCCGGGGTGAGGAACTTCTTAAATTGTCTCCACAGTGAAGGATTATATACCATTTTGGTGTCCTCTTTTATAACAGCATCCTTCGGTTCAGGGAGTCCTTCAATTACTTCAAATTGTTTCAAATTCTCAGTAATTACTGACCCGTTATTCCTTCTTGGTCTCTGCTTCTTTGCTTCTTGCTCAGAAACCCCATCGTGTTCGGAGGCCAATGCTGTTTCAGTGACCTTTTCATTGGCCCCCACCAGCTCAGAGACGCCCTCTGGTTCTGCAACTCCTACTTTTATTGCCAACTCTTGCATAATCATCAAGTCTGGTGTTGGTATACCATCTTCTGATTGAGGTAGGTATTCAATGACCTGATTAACGTCCTCAGATTTTTCTGACTTCTTCTTTCTGCGCTTACGCTTCTTTGCTTTTTGTCCACCAACCCCATCCTGTTCTGAGACCGATGTTGTTTCAGGGGTTGGTACCGGTTTGGACAACTCTTCTGGTTCAGGGTCTCCCACTTTTGCAGCCAAGTTATCACTGACCTCAGGCTGGTTACTTTCTTCGGTGAGTTCTACATCAATCATCAAGTCTGCTGTCGGTACACCATCTTCTGATTGAGGTAGGTATTCAATGACCTGATTAACGTCCTCAGATTTTTCTGACTTCTTCTTTCTGCGCTTACGCTTCTTTGCTTTTTGTCCACCAACCCCATCCTGTTCTGAGACCGATGTTGTTTCAGGGGTTGGTACCGGTTTGGACAACTCTTCTGGTTCAGGGTCTCCCACTTTTGCAGCCAAGTTATCACTGACCTCAGGCTGGTTACTTTCTTCGGTGAATTCTACATCAATCATCAAGTCTGCTGTCGGTACACCATCTTCTGATTGAGGTAGGTATTCAATGACCTGATTAACGTCCTCAGATTTTTCTGACTTCTTCTTTCTGCGCTTACGCTTCTTTGCTTTTTGTCCACCAACCCCATCCTGTTCTGAGACCGATGTTGTTTCAGGGGTTGGTACCGGTTTGGACAACTCTTCTGGTTCAGGGTCTCCCACTTTTGCAGCCAAGTTATCACCGACCTCAGGCTGGTTACTTTCTTCGGTGAGTTCTACATCAATCATCAAGTCTGCTGTCGGTACACCATCTTCTGATTGAGGTAGGTATTCAATGACCTGATTAACGTCCTCAGATTTTCCTGACTTCTTCTTTCTGCGCCTACGTGTCTTGGCTTTTTGTCCAGCAACCCCATCCTGTTTAGAGACCAATGCTGTTTCAGGGGTTGGTACCGGTTTGGACAACTCTTCTGGTTCAGGGTCTCCCACTTTTGCAGCCAAGTTATCAGCGACCTCAGGCTGGTTACTTTCTTCGGTGAGTTCTACATCAATCACCAAGTCTGCTGTTGGTAAACCATCTTCAGGTTGATTTACATCGTCAGATTGCTCTGGCTTTTTCTTTTTTCTGTGTCTACGCTTCTTGGCTTTTTGTTCAGAAGCTTCAGAAACCAATTGCGATTCAGTGGTCATTTTCAGCTCAGAGACCTCTTCTGGGCCTGACACCCCCACGTTTGCAGCAAAGTCTTGGTTAAGCTCATTGTTGCTATTCTCTACAACAACTTCTAACATCTTGTCTTTGCTGTGTTCAGGCTCCGTTGGTGATGATTTCTCAGCTTCTTGTTCAGACACCCTCTCTGGTTCTGAAGGTTCTGATACATTTTTGAAAGAAGCATTGTCAGTTTGTGATGAGACACTTATCATTTCTGAGATGTTTTCTGTTGCAGAAGACTCAGAAGTTTCCAGGGCAAATTTCAGTTGCTCTGTGAGCTCTGCAATCTTGAACTGTACATTTGATTTCAATGTTTCCTGTGCCTCCAGTTTAGATATCAGATCAAGATGTGAATTTGTTTCTTCTTCCAGTTGCTTTTTTAATTTTTCTATTTCATCAAGGACCAACTTATGGGCCTCTTCCTGCTTGGACTTAACCTCACCGTCTTTTTCAAGGGTTTTGGATGACTGAACTAGATCCTCAATAATGCCTTTGCACTGATTGAGTTCTCCTTTACAGTCCAGTGTGAGCTGGCGTTCAGCCTCCAAACGCGTTTCAGCGTCTTTGATTTTTTTCACATATACAAGGGAATCTTTCTCTGCTGATTCCTTAAAGTATTTTTCTTGAGCAAGAAAGAAATCCTTTTTCTCCATCTTTACCTTAAACATCTCTGTCATCTCAGTCTGACTTTTTTGCTCTTCCAGGGTCATTTTCTCATTTGCAACCTCGATCTCTCTTTCCCTGTCCAAGTTCTTGTTGATCAACATCATTCTTTCCATTTCCTCTTCCATTTCCTCTTCCTCTACTATTTCCCACTTCAGTTCATTGCTGCAGTCGGTCAGGACAGCATTTTCTTTTTTGCAGTCTTCAATCTCCATTTGGAGTTGGCGGAAATCATCTGAGACCCGGGACTGAGCTCCATTGCTGTGAGAGCTCACAAATTCCTGTCTGGGTCTTGGACCTCCGTTAGGAGCTCCATCCCTGGGAGAGCTCACAAATCCCTGTCTGGGTCTTGGACCTCCGTTAAAAGCTCCATCCCTGGGAGAGCTCACAAATCCCTGTCTGGGTCTTGGACCTCCGTTAGGAGCTCCATCCCAGGGAGAGCTCACAAATCCCTGTCTGGGTCTTGGACGTCCGTTAAAAGGCATTTCTGCGATCAACACGGTCGGTAATGTGTCAGTAAATGTAGGTTTGAAGTTCTGAAGCGTTTTCTGAGGTGATTTCCGAGTCGTTAGACGTGGTTTCCACCAGAGAGTCTTGCAACAGGTCGTGTCTTGAAGGATTCAAGATATATACGGTTTGAAATGTGTCAGTAAATGTAGGTTTGAAGTTCTGAAGCGTTTTCTAAGGTGTTTTCCGAGTCGTTAGACGTGGTTTTCACCAGAGAGACTTGCAACAGGTAGCGTGTTGAAGGTTCAATACACTATGATTCCGTACGGAGTTTTCAGAATATTTGCACAGTGCAATAGAATGTTCTGTTGTGATGTCATCATGGTAACCTTGTTGAGCGCTGAGGCTATATATATATATATATATATATATATATATATATATATATATATATATATATATATATATGTATATATATGTATATATATATATATATATATATATATATATATATATATATATATAGGCTGGATATATATATATATATATATATATATATATATATATATATATATATATATCCAGCCTATGGAGGAAACAAAGTCCCAAGTCCCCCAAATTCCATCTGAGAACCCTGACAGCTCATCTGACAGCTCAGATGAAGAACCAGTAGCTGGAAAACAGAGGAAGTTGTTGATGTTGATGTTGTTGATGACAAAAAGCGTTTTTTGCACCTTTTGAAAAAGCAGGAGAAATGGCCATTTCAAAAAGTCCAGAGTTACAATGTTCAATGGACAGTTTCAGAACATGTTCAGTTTGCTTTCCTTCATCTCCAATTTCTTGTAACTGTGATATAACACTGCTTTATATACTAAAAACCTTTCA
Source organism: Cololabis saira (assembly GCF_033807715.1). Lineage (NCBI taxonomy): Eukaryota > Metazoa > Chordata > Actinopteri > Beloniformes > Belonidae > Cololabis > Cololabis saira. The sequence continues at coordinate 8,904,865 of NC_084602.1, forward strand.
AATCTATTTCAGTTTTTTAGTTTTTATTCCATGTAAAGTGTTATTAAGCACTCATTACATTTTGTGAAATGTAAATGACTCCAGATAATGAAAGTTGAAGTGGTTCTGAAAAAAGGGTGTAAAGCAATTGGTCCTAACACATTTTAAGACACTTTTACAGCCATAATAACACAATAAATTCCAGGCGGATTTTTATTACTTAGGTAATAAAGGGTTAAAGTTGAAGTCCTGCCGCCTTCTGGATTCATAACCAATCCAATGGAAACAATCAAAGAAAATCCCTGTACATTTTAAGTTAAGTTATTAGTGTTGTTTTGTTATTACATTAGTGGTATTTGTACTGGTTTGAAAAAAGTGCATGAAGGGTGAAGATTGTCAAAGCACGTTATTTTTTCTTTCATGCATCTCCTTCATTTTGTGCAGGGAAAGACACATGGATGGTTTCTCTGTTTATCCCTCATTTATACGTCTGGGTCCAGGTATTTTATTGCACACGTATGTTCATTAATATGGACAGGTTTGTTCTTCCTCTGTGTGTACAGCTAACGTTTAATCTGTCAGAACACAACTGCATCCTTTTCCATCAAAGCATAAATTATATCCCAATTGAAAGAGTCTCATTATCTATTAATTTGCATTATTTCATGTGCATTTCTCAGAATATTTATAAGTGGCTTGTTGGGAAATTTTCAAAATGTACTCAAAAACATCATAAAATATCAGCTCGTAGCAAAGAAGAGACCAGATAAAATGTAGTAAGAAAAGGAAGGAAAACATTCAACGCAGATAAAAACTCTTAATACTTAACATGCTCAGACTCACTTGGTTGGAGCCTTGATTGGTCCGATCACTCTGGTCTCTTCGTCTTCTTTGGCTCCAAACATCGTGGATTCAGTCTTGAACTCTAGTAACCGCTCTGGGCTGCTGCTCTCCGTCGCTGGTTTCCTGAGACGAGGGAACCACTTCCAGTGATGAGGAGTTAACCTACGAGAGCCTGGGATACCTGAATGTTTTTAAGGTCACAAATGATGTTTAGCCCTTTTTAATCTGTGTTTTAGTTCTCCTAGTCCTGCAAAGGCTAAAATAAGTTCCCAACAATTCCCTCCTTTCACAGCTTTCAAGGTGTGAAGATCAATGAACTCAGATAATCAAAAGCAGGTCAGTAAAAGTGATTAAACTCCTTTAAACAACACCAAGTCATGACAAATAGAACATTTCATATTTCTCCCTCCTTTCCCTCCCTAAAAGGTGTGAAACTATCATGAAGGTTCTGCTCTGGTCCCAGACCGTCCCGGTCCTCCTGGACCGCGGCGCCGCCGGTTCCCTCCCATCAACCTTCAGTCTCGTTGGTGGGACTTCACTTCCATCAGCATGGAATTGGTGCAAATTAAAAACACACCTGAAACGCAACTTTATCATCCCAGCAGTCTGGGTGAGATGCGGCGGTCAGGACGTCCCTGGACAGGTCGCCCGTTGCACCGGTGAATTACCTTGTGTTGAATTGTGCTCTACAAATAAACTTGCCTTGCCTTCTGATTCTGATTCTGAGTCTTCTGATTCTGATAATTTTTCTTAATTGGAAAAATGTCGACGCTCCAATAACTTGGAGCCAAATAAACCTGATTCTGATTCTAATTCTAATGAGCTGCAAATATGAACGCATGCACATTCACTCCCATGCATTTATGATTCTGTAGTCTGTTGTATGCTTTCACTATACCGTACATTCTGACACTAGTGGTTGCAAGATTTCTTTTAATTTTTCTCTGCATGTTGTGCATGTGGCAGACCGTGCGTACTTTTGATGGGTGTTTAGAGGCCTGGATGGTGCGGGCTGTTCTGCTTGTGCAGTGGTGTGACGTCACGTGGTGTTACATGGAAAACATGGACTGACGTGGAAAGGAAAAAAATAAGAGCCACAAATTGCCTCTTTTATATATATGTCCGTATTACAGGGTTATGTCCATTTAACTCTTCAAGGATAGTTCTCAATGACAATTTGTTCCTCTGCTTCGATCAGCATTTGAAATAGATGGAAGAATGTCTGAAGGATGGCAATTATGAGCTGCAACAGCACATTAAATCCATATTTATTAGACAACATTTATTACATTTCAAATAAATACCTATATCTAAAACTGGCAACCACTAGTGGAGAATCTACGGTATACAGCTCTTATTAACATATATACAATTTAAAAAAAGTGAAAGGTGCGGGCGTGTGAGGTAGACATGGTTATTGAAAGGTGCATTGTTGCAGCATATGATTGTGGTTATTATTATTATCATTATTATTATTGCACAGTGATTGATTACTCTGAGAATAAAAAATACAACTGTGCTTTTTGACACTGCATGCCATTTACTCTCCTCCCCCGCCAGCGTGTGTGTGCATGTTTGCATGTGTTTGTTTCCACACCAATAGTTTAACATGTTAATAAGGCAATTACACATGTCATTATGGCTCATGCTGCATGACATTACAAAGTGTGCCATGCATGTAAAGCTTCGTGCTTGGTGGCTATTTTGCAATCAAATTAAAGTTACCATAATTTCACAGTATTGGTGCCAATTTCTGCTGTGTGGCTTATTATGTTGTAGTACAATAGAGATTTGAGTTTCTATTGGTCACAAAACTCCAAATACCAGTGATATCAAACTTTTACTTTTTAAAGACTTGTTCCAATTTGGCATAAGATAAGTAATATCTAATTATTTATTATCTAAATAATAATAATAATAATAATAATAATAACCACAATCATATGCTGTAATAATGCACCTTTCAATAACCACATGTCCACATGTTTAGAGGGTATTGACTCTAAACTTGGGCGAGGGAACACAAAGTAATGCACGCACTGCAAAAACTTTTGTCAGTCCTGCCCCCTATTGACTGATGGAGTGAAATAATTACTATTTCAATTAAAATTCAGTTTTTATTTATATAGCATCAATTACAATACAAGAATCCTAACATCTTCAACTCTGCTTAAGAATATTTGTCTTATTTCTAGTTAAAATGTCTCATTTTTAGTAAAAGAAAATCTCATTACACTTAAAACAAGACTCATCACTGGAAAAAACAACAATTTTCACCTGTTTCAAGTAGATTTTCACTTAAACTAAGTAGAAAAATCTGCCAGTGGAACAAGACTTTTTAGCTTGTAATGAGAAGATAAATCTTGTCCCACTGGCAGATTTTTCTACTTATTTCAAGTGAAAATGTACTTGAAACAGGTGAAAACAGTCAAATAATTATTTTTCTGGTGATGACTCTTGTTTTAAGTGTAGTGAGATTGTTTGACTAAAAATGAGACATTTTAACTAGAAATTAAAGCTGCAAGCAGCGATGAACGGGCCCTCGCACTCACGGCCACCGCCCCCCATAAGCATATCAGAAATGACACCACCCACGACTTCCTAAGTCAAACCATTCAAAAGTTATAGCAGAAAAAAGGGACAACCAATCAGAAGAAGGGGCTAATTCAGGCCAATGAAGGTCAAGGACTCCATACAGAATCTGATGACACCACCCACGACTCTCTATGTCAAACCATTCCAAAGTTATAGCAGAAAATCGGGACAACCAATCAGAAGAAGGGGCGGGGCTAATTCAGGCCAATGAAGGTCAAGGACTCATTACAGAGTCCCATGACACCACCCACAACTTCCTATGTCAAACCATTCAAAAGTTATGGCAGAGAAAAGTATTATAGGGGGCGCTGTTGAGCCGTTAGGCCACGCCCATTAATGCAAGCCATGAAATATCAAATTTATCGCCAAGTCTGTCTTGCATGCAAAATTTGGTGACTTTTGGAGAACTATCAAATATGGACCAATCAGATTTCAAAATGGCCGACTTCCTGTTCGGTTTCCGCCATGGCTCCAAGAGACTTTTCTTTAAGTTGTGCCATGATACAGGTGTGTAGCGATTTTCGTGCATGTACGTCAAACCGTATTGTGGGGCTTGAGGCACAAAGTTTTCCGGGGGGCGCTGTTGAGCCATTTTGCCACGCCCATTAATGCAAACCATGAAATATCAAATTTATCGCCAGGCCTGGCTTGCGTGCCAAATTTGGTGCCTTTTGGGGAACTATCAAATATGGACCAATCAGATGAAGGAGGGGTGCGCTTGTTGGCATCTAGCGTCGCCACGGTAACACTTTTGAAAGAGAAAAGTAATGCGCGTAGTCGCAGGATGGAGACGCACATTTTGATGTATAACACATCTGGGTTCACGATACGGTTCGGGCCGTATTAATTCTCGAAGGAATGGCATATATTGCTCCAAAATTACGCGATTATTTCAGAATGTTCAAAATGGCCGACTTCCTGTTCGGTTTCGGCCATGGCACCAAGAGACTTTTCTTTAAGTTGTGACATGATACAGGTGTGTACCGATTTTCGTTCATGTACGTCAAACCGTATTGTGGGGCTTGAGGCGCAAAGTTTTTTCTATCTGAACCGATCAGATGAAGGGTGGGCGCACTTTTTGGCATCTAGCGTCTCCACGGTAACGCTTTTGAAAGAGAAAAGTAATGCGCGTAGTCGCAGGATGGAGACGCACATTTTGATGTATAACACACCTGGGTCCACGTTACGGTTCGGGCCGTATTAACTGCCGAAGGAAGGCATCAATTTCGCCAAAATGACGCGATTAATTCAAAATGGCCGACTTCCTGTTCGGTTTCTCGACATGACGCCCAGACACTTTTCTTTAAGTTGTGTACTGATACAGGTGTGTACCGATTTTCGTGCATGTACGACAAACCGCATTGTGGGGCTTGAGGCACAAAGTTTTCAAGGGGGCGCTGTTGAGCCATTTTGCCACGCCCATTAATGCAAACCATTAAATATCAAATTTTTCGCCAGACCTGGCTTGCATGCAAAATTTGGTGACTTTTTGGGCACGTTTAGGGGGGCAAAAAGGCCTTCCTTTTGTCAGAACAATAAGAAGAAGAAGAAGAATAATTCCTGCAATTACAATAGGGCCTTCGCACTGCAAGTGCTCGGGCCCTAATAAGATGAATATTCTTGTTAGGATTTAGAGTTTTTGCATTGTGAGACCAGGTTTTCTGACACTGGGCAGTATGAATGTGTTGATGTATTCACAGGGATTCAATATTAGTTGTAAATGTACCTGTGTACGGATTATTTTAATATTTACGTTCAAAAGCGACCACTGCTGTCTGTCCCATAGACTAAATTGTCAAATAACAAGTTATTCTTCTGGTGATGACTCTTTTTTTAAGTGCAATGAGATTTTTTGACTAAAAATGAGACAATTTAACTACTAATAAGACAAATATTCCTGGTAAGATTTTGAGTTTTTGCAGTGTGGTTGAACCCCACAAACATACAAACGAAGATATTCACATGGACAAGGTTGTTGGCACCCTTCCATTAAAGAAAGAGAAATTCAATTCAATTCAATTCAATTCAATTCAATTCAATTCAATTCAATTCAATTTTATTTGTATAATACAAGACAATAATACAACAAAAGTTTTCTCTAGGTGTTTTCCAGAGACCCAGAACATAAACCCCCGAGCAATTATTACAATGGCAGGTAAAAACTCCCATAGTGGGAGAAAAGCCTTAAGCCAAACAGTGGCAAGGAAAAACTCCCCTTTAGGAGGGAAGAAACCTTGAGCAGGACCAGGCTCATAAGGGGGGACCCTCCTGCCGAGGGCCAGACTGGGGGGGGGGGCATGTGGAAGCAGCACCAGATGACCGGGGGGGGTCGCAGGCATGTGGAAGCAGCAGCTGGATGACCTGGAGGGGGACATGGAAGCATTGTTTACATCTACAAAAATAAAATAATGCAAATTTAAAAAAAAATAATTTTCCTAATCTTTTTGTTTTTTTTTAAAGATTTGTTTATTCAAAAAGAAATCCTGTACATCATTGCTCACAATAGAGTACAATAGAAAGGATTTTCCTAATCTTTGATGATAACAAAACTTTCTTCTCTGCCTTGTACACCTTTGTCTTTCCTGCATCACAAGTAAGTACTCGGATCTTAAAAGAGTTCTACAATGTACTGTACTTGTCTCCATCTTCTCCTTGTGTACAAAAATAAAATATATCAAAAACAAAAAGGGGCAGCACGGTGGCTTAGTGGTTAGCACTGTTGCCTCACAGCAGGAATGTCCCCGGTTTGCATGTTCTCCCCGTGCTTGCGTGGGTTCTCTCCAGGTACTCCGGCTTCCTCCCACAGTCCAAAAACATGCATATTAGGTTAATTGGTGATTCTAAATTGCCCGTAGGTGTGAGTGTGAGTGTGAGTGTGTCTGGTTGTTTGTCTGTATATGTGGCCCTGCGATGGACTGGTGATCTGTCCAGGGTGTAACCCCTGCCTCTCACCTGAAATGAGCTGGGATAGGCTCCAGCAGACCCCCGTGACCCCGCAAGGGATAAAGCGGGTATAGATAATGGATGGATGGAAAAAAAAAAAAGGATTTTCCTAATCTTTAATGATAACAAAACTTTCTTCTCGGCCTTGTCCACCTTTGTCTTTCCTGCATCACAAGTAAGTACTCGGATCTTAAAAGAGTTCTACGATGTACTGTACTTGTCTCCATCTTCTCCTTGTGTACAAAAATAAAATAAATCAAATTATAAAAAAAATAGTTTTTCCTAATCTTTAATGATAACAAAACTTTCTTCTCTGCCTTGTCCACCTTTGTCTTTCCTGCATCACAAGTAAGTACTCGGATCTTTCAAAAGAGATCCAATCTTTATGACAGTAGACCAACTATTGATCATAAATGATCTTCCATTCCTCCCATAAAGGTCCAAATTCACGTCCAATTCTTGCCAATGGGGAATTTTTCTTGCTATAGCTCTTCAGGTGTACGAGAATACATCTGGCAACAATTTCACTTACAGCTGATTCTGACACGGCTTGCAGGACTTCCTCTTTTCTAACGTTAAGTGAGATGACAAGATATCGTAGAATTTTCATTGGTAGTTTTTTCCATAAATCTTCGGGAATGTCAAAATATTCTCCCTGTATTTTATCCCAGACTTTCACAAAGAACCGATCAAAAATGTCAAGGTTGTCGTCTGACAGATCTGACATTGGAAGGAGCTGTGCGAGCAGCTTCTCAACCACTTGTTCGACCGATGTTTTGATTTTTTCCTGGACCTGTTGAGGTTCTTCCACCCAAGCCTCTCTTCGGGTACAGGATGTCACCATTGAGGGACTTTTTTCTTTTATTGGGGCTTGACGTGTCGACAAAGAGACCGTTTCCAAGAGGGAAGACTTCTTGAAGTGCTGCTCAGCACAGGCTGCAATAATTTTGATGAAAGTCGACCTTTGTAGAACCATGAAAGAAAGAATATCGCTTTTTGTGCAGGAAAGTTCAGTGCAAAGACTCTTGAAAATTTTCCTGTGTAGTTTTTTGAACGCTTTTTCAGGGATGTCAAAATGTTGGTCCTTTACTTGAGCCCAGACATTTTCAAAGAGCAGATCCGATATTGATGTGAATTCTTCTGCGCCGCAAGATATAGATGAATTCATAGAGGCTAGCTCAGTCAGTTCCTTCATCACAAGTTTAACAGACATCTTGAATTTTTCTTCTTCCACAGAACGGAGGTCGTCGTTCGGTTGAGACATAACTGCTTCATGAATTATGTTCACTGGCTGAACCTTGTTGCTTTTCTTAAAAAACCTCCTCATCTTCCCGAAGGCTCCTCTTCTTAAAAAATTTACTTGGCAATTCTCCATATCTTTATTTATGATTTCCTCTACAACCATTGTAAACAGAAAGTTGTAAATTCATCAGAAATTGGTATCTTTGTTTCGGTAAAATATCCAAAAACCCGTCCTGTATCAGCGTTGATACAGGACGGGTTGACCTGTTTCAAGTAAATTTTCACTTGAAATAAGCAGAAAAATCTGACAGTGGGACAAGATTTATCTTCTCATTACAAGCAAAATAAACCACTGGCAGATTTTTCTACTTATTTTAAATGAAAATCTACTTGAAACAGGTGAAAATTGTTGTTTTTTCCAGTGATGAGTCTTGTTTTAAGTGTAATGAGATTTTTTTGACAAAGAAATGAGACATTTTAACTAGAAATAAGACAAATATTCTTAAGCAGAGTTGAAGATGTTAGGATTCTTGTATTGTAATTGATGCTATATAAATAAAAACTGGATTTTAATTGAAATAGTAATTATTTCACTCCAATAGGACTGACAAAAGAAAGAGTTCCATCCATCTTTATGTCATTCAGGTCGCCGGTTCGACTCCCAGGCCGGCAGGGTCTTTCTGTGTGGAGTTTGCATGTTCTCCCAGTGCTTATATACTTACAGTATCTGTATCGCCACACAGAAATTGCATGTCTCTTGTGTAGTATCTTGCATGTTTCCAGTCTAACTTGCAATACATGACTAATGGTGATGTGTAAATGGAAATGCATTGCTGTGATATTGTGAATGTAACATTTTGCTCACACCATCCTTTTTCCGTTCCCTTCTTTACTGTTGCAGCCTCTCCATCTGAGCTGGGTAATCTGGTCCAATTTTGGCTGGGGTGGGAATTACCAGGAGGAAAAATGCATGTGGTGGTGGAAGAAAGAAGGCACCTGAGGTCCTCAACATGTTTTGGGACTTTGTTTGTTCCAGGACACTTTCAAGATTTCAACGGATTTGCAGATCACATAAGGAGCTGCACTGAGACAAATTTTACAGGATTCGGGCTCATTTAGAATAGTAGTGCTGCTGTGAGTTTTAACCATGTAAAACCAGGGCCACATCAGTCCCACCCTTACCCCCCTACACTACACTGGTCTCTGTTAAACTGAATTAGTCTCGTTAGTTCTTGGCAAGTACGTTGTCTAGTTGTTCTCCGGGTCCACGTATCTGAAAGAGAAACACATTTAATTATTAAATGTGTTTCTCTTTAAATTTTAATATGGTTTATTATGGTTTTATCTAGAACGCGTTTCCCCTCCGTTTGTTGTAGCAGTGCAATTATTCGTCCAGCAGATGGCGACATTTCCCCGAATCAGCCGTCTCAATTTCAAGTTGAATTATAACATATAAAGATTGTAACTCAAATAAAAAAAACAAAACAAAAAGCAAAACACATTATAACCAGCCAGGGTGGATGAAATTATAACAGAAAGCCAAAACATTTATTTATTATTTATGGTCTTGATTGTTTTTGAATTAGTAGAAAACTTAAGAGTCCAGATACTGATTGAATACTGAAAAGTCAGTAAGCAACTTAGTTTTGTATAGTACCTCACTGCCTCCTAGTCTTGTAAATGTAAACACTGTACAGCTGGACAAATTAAAGTGCATGAACAATAGTGCGGTGACAGCCGCGTAAATCCATTATGTGTTGTAATAAAATATCGATATTTGCCGCCAGTTTATCGATTATTTATTGCGACATACTGTAGAGCGCAACAATATATTGCAATATCAATTTTTTTCCCCACAACTAATATATATATATATATATATATATATATATATATATATATATATATATATATATATATATATATATATATATTTACGCACACCGGTTGATTTAGTGAACTGGCTTAAATTACATGTTGAACCTACCTGTAAAATTCAACATTTTCACTTTTCTTGAACTTTTCTTTCCCCTCATCATCAGGGATAACACTGAAAACAGAGTGAGAGGAGTCAGATCATGAGGGGAGGGTAAAACCAAACAACCAGACAACCAGTCTCCCCCCAAACTGCTCTGCTTTAGCAGACAGGTATCAGCCCCTCAGCTTCACTTTATCATGGACAACAGGAGACTTCCAACCTTTACAAATAGAAACAAGCTCAGACACACTGAGCACACTTCCCTACATCATCAGATATTGATCCACAGGACAAAATGTCAAAACAAGGTTATTCAAATAAAGGGGGGGACTTGTATCTAAGCTGTTTATTATCGTGTCTGATCTTATATGTCAGAGGTCGCAGCAGCAATGACTCCATAAACATGCCATTTGTACCTAACAACGGGCTGACTTTGTCCCGCCATTTCCAGCAGACATTCACCCAAACAACTGCCTGCCACGGCCGGTAAATCTCCCTCTGTTGACACCGACTTTAGTCACAAACTTTAGTTTTATTTTAGAGTCTTCTTGACAGATGGAAACATTATTGTCTTCTTCTTCGGTTTTCTCTGGAGCCCGTTCCTTCGTCTTCTTCTTCGCCTCCTTCTGTGGTTTGTATCCAGCCTGGCAGGTGAACCAGCGCCCCCTGCTGCTTTTGGAGGGTAGCACGGCGTTTACCGCTTGGGTTTTACTCACGTCCTTAATAAACTAGAAATCTTGGCAAATCGGTCTGACAGCAAAGTTTCAATACAGCACAACTAATGTTCAAAGCAAAGAATAATTAACGTATACAGGGGATATTTTTTGAAAGAGAGGGAGGCTACAACCAGTACTCGAGTTGTAAAAAAAAAAAAATCAAGGGGGATGGTGGATTTTATCATATGGGGACAGATAATTTGTGCTGATTACAAATAATATAATATATTACAAATAATAGCACTGACCAAAGACCTGCAGAAATACTGCAGGAATGACATAACAGCAGTTAAATGCAGCCTTCTGTAAGCTTTAAATATCCACTGGGCTTACATCAAATACATCAAAACACAACAATAAAAAACAGTTTTCTGAACTTATCAATATGACTCTGTCCTTCACAGGATAAGTAAAATGGATCACTGCAAAAACTCAAAATCTTATCAAGAATATTTGTCTCATTTCTAGTTAAAATGTCTCATTTTAGTAAGAAAATCTCATTACACTTAAAACAAGACTCATCACTGGAAAAAACAACAATTTTCCCCTGTTTCAAGTAGATTTTCACTTAAAATAAGTAGAAAAATCTGCCAGTGGAACAAGATTTTTTTTGCTTGTAATGAGAAGATAAATCTTGTCCCAATGGCAGATTTTCCTACTTATTTCAAGTGAAAATGTACTTGGAACAGGTGAAAATTGTCAAATAAATTATTTTTCTGGTGTTATTTTTCTGGTGATGACTCTAAATGTTGAAATAGCAGTAAAACCACATTCATTGATGAAATGACATAAGGGATGGAAAGGAGGGGTGGCAGTTTTACAGGGGGGATGATTTTGACCGTTTTTATTTCAGGGGGGGATGCCATCCCCCCTCATCCCCCTCAACTCCAGTACTGAGTATAGGCGATGCGAAGTTTGCAACCTGGAAAAGATGCAAACGTAGGACCTCTGGATGACGCCTTTATCCAATAAACACGCAAAAAATAAAAAATATTTAATTCCTTTCAAATATTTGTTATGTATTCTTCATTTCAATAATGATAATTCAGTAATGTTGAAGATGATTTCTCCATGTACATGACCAGTTTTTAGAAAAATAATTTAAAAAAAAAAGCCACAATAGGGCAGATAATTTGTACATATCACTTTCCCACCAATCGAGAATCACAGTATGATGAAAAGATTGATGTAAAAAAAACTCTCGATTTTAACTCCTTTTATTTATTCTTTACTAGGAATGGACTGATTTCTTGAAGTAAAAGTTAATAATGGGAGGAAACCCAAAACTTTTACTGAAAGTGAACATAAACCTCTGCGATGCTCTTCATCTATAATAATAATACATTGTAATATACGTGTATATTTGTAAAGCACTTTTCATAAAATAATCTCAAAGTGCTACAGATACCAGCAAACAAAATAAACAAAAAGGAATAAAATCAAGACACAAAAAACCAAAAGTAAAAGCATAAAAGCACAGAGACAATAGAAACATCTATAAAAGACCAGGGAAAGATTTAAATTCAATTTTATTTATATAAATCATATAAATTATATCTAATACAACAAAAGTTGTCTTTAGGATCTTTCCAGAGACCAGAACATGAACATAAACCCCCGAGCAATTATTACATAAAAAATGGCAGGTAAAAACTCCCCTAGTGGGAGAAAAACCTTAAGCCAAACAGTGGCAAGGAAAAACTCCCCTTTACCCTGCATTCACACTGAAAGCGACCGGAGACGGGCCCGGAGAGAGGGAACCCCCCAACAGGGCGATACCCGCACAGGCCCGACAACGGAGGGCCCCAGACCCAGGCATCCCATTCATTCATCCATTCACCTATCCGATATCTATACTAATAATAAGATATACTATACATAATAATAATAATAATAATAATAATAATAATAATAATAATAATAATAATAATAATAATAATAATAATAATAACCATCTTTGTATAATATAATATTGATAAATTATTAAGTTTTGTTGTCCTGCCAATGGAGGCCCAAATCCTCCATGGCAGGACCCTTCCACACCGCATTCTCACCGACACAGACACACAGTCACGCACCGTTTCCCCCTCCCCGGGGGGGTCCAGCACCGCCAGAAGGTACCCCAGGCTGCACGGCGAGCCCCGCCAGGCCCGGGCATCACGACCCACCTATCCCAGGCCGGCGAGGGAACGCGGGTGATGTGGGCCCCCCTCCCGCCCCTGGTGTTGAGTGCATGTGATTAATGCCATAAAAACAGGGAGGGGGAGGGCCAAGTATCGATTTGACACCGACCCCCCCCTCCCGAACTACGTGTCCTTGTCAAATGTATTTATTAAGTGTTGAATGTGCAGTGTCTACATTGCTGTTAAAACCGTGAGGCGGGGAGTGCCGGGCCACGCGGGACAATGCCCCCCACGACCCGGACCCCCCGCCCCTTCGCCTATGTGTGTATGAATCGTGTAGGGGGGGAAGGAGGGGGAGAAGAGGCCGAAGCCAGGAAGCAGGACCAGCAGAGCCGGCCCCGGTAAGACACCCATGTTCCCCCACCGGCCATCCAGTAGACGGGGGCCGGCCCTCCAAGCCGGGCCAGGGCCCCACCGTACCTCCACGGGCGCCCCCGGCGCCGCCGGAGCCCCCAGACGGAGGGGGAAATGGTCCAACATCCCCCCATTCATACTGACAACATAAGACATAGACACCTGGGAATGGTGCCACCACGCCGCCGCGCCCGCCCGTGCACCCCACGGCCAGGGGAGGCCCGATCCCCGGAGTGTACGTTTGTGTCTACACGAAAGTACAATCTGCATTGAGGCGTCTGTGATTGGACGCTGCCTCTGGGGCGCAGCTGCTCATTTGCATAAAGTTCAGATGTTTCAACTTCAAATTGACGCGCTGCTCCCACTGCCTCTCGATTCGCGTTTTCATAGAAAATGAATGGCAACCGGCTGCTTATGATGCCCGTGACGCTTTCAGTGTGAATGCAGGGTTATGAGGGAAGAAACCTTGAGCAGGACCAGGCTCATAAGGGGGGGCCCTCCTGCCGAAGGCCAGACTGGGGTGGTCGGGGACGTCAGCAGCACACAGCAGACATCCACACAGGCAGGTGGAAGCAGCAGCAGGATGACCAGAGGGGGGACTGCAGGCAGGTGGAAGCAGCAGCGGGATGACCAGAGGGGGGACCGCAGGCCAGCACGCAGCTCCTGAAGCTCCTGCCTGCAAATATGCACAAAAGAGAAAAAAGGGGGCCAGCACAAGAAACTACAGGAACGATGGACAAAAATGATGGCTGTGAGATACTTATAATAAATAAAAATGGAAATGGAGAAGAGAGGAAGGGAAGAAGAGAAGAGAGGGGAAAAGAAGAAGGGAGAGAGGCACCGCCCAGTGGATCACTTCCTGAACAGAAAAGTCTTCGGCCCCTTTTTAAAAGTGTCCCCAGACTGGGGTGGACGTAGGTGTTCAGGGAGGGAGTTCTAGATGTGGGGGCAGCGGAGCAGAAGGCTCGGCCTCCCATGGAGCGGAGTCGTGGGGGAGGTGGTTGGTGTTTTGTGAGCAGAGGATACGGGTGGATGAGTGAGGGGCAGTGTTGTGCTAGTTACTGAAAAATAGTAACTAGTTACTGTTACTAGTTACTTCATTAAAAAGTAACTCAGTTAGTAACTCTGTTACTTAGACCAACAAAAACAACAAACAAGCGGAGAATGGCCAATGAGCTTCAGCGAGCAGCTCAAGAACGGGACCCTTTGATGAATCGTTCATTACAGTCTCAGATATAATCCATGGTGGCATGTTGGTTTATCAGAATCTTTTTGCCCAGAAGAAAAAAGAACGACAACAACGACCCATAACTATTTTCTTTTCTCGAAAAAACACACCTGCACTGCAGGCTTTAGGAGAAAAAGACGCTACAGAGTCAGGATGCAGCGGCTCAGAAGAACAGTGAAATACGTGCAAGGCGGTGCTGATCTCTGCAATTTGAAGCCTTTTATAATAATTGTAAATAAAAAATCACTTATCACGGATTGTTTTTGGAACGTAACCCTCACGAAAAACGAGGGATTACTGTAATGACAATATATCCACGTTGCAAAACTCTCCTTGCTCTCTTGGCTCGCCATGACCGCTCATGTTTTTGAATGCACACACACTACGTTTCCTCCGGTCTCCGCGTGCGGGGAAAAAAAGCTTCACTGTAGCCAGAAATAAGGGAGTAACGCACCGTTTGGTAACGGTAATTGCGTTACTGAATTAAAAAAGTAATGTGTTAGAGTATTAGTTACCGCCAAAACTAACAGCATTACTGTAATGCGTTACTAAATAACGCGTAGGTCCCGACACTGGTGAGCGGTAACGAGGTCTTTGAGGTATTGAGGGACATTGCTGTAGATGCAGAGGCGGGTGATGAGGGAAATCTTGTATTGGATTCTTGAGGTTATGAGAAGCCAGTGTAGGTTCTGAAGAATAGGGGTGATATGGTCGTATATACGAGTTTTCATCAGAGTTCGGGCAGCACAGTTCTGAATGAATTGAAGTTTCCAGAGGTGTTTGTTGGGGATACCGATGAGCAGGCTGTTACAGTATTCGAGCCTGGAGGAGATTAGAGCGTGGACGAGTGTTTCTGCATCGGAGAAAGTGAGGAAGGGGTTTAGATATGCTCCTTATGTGGAAAAAGCATGTTTTGTACAGATGTTTGACGTGGTTTACAAAGGTAAGTTGTGGGTCCAGCTTCACACCGAGGTTGGTAACAGAGGTAGAGAGGGGCATGTCTTGACCGGAGAAGGAGATGGTGGTTATGGGTGATGACTGGACCTGGTGAGGGGTGCCAGTTTGTATGGCTTCGGTTTTGGAACTGTTCAATTTTGTTTCGTCAATCTTGTTTTTGCTGTTTACTTGGTGACAACCCGGTTGCTTTTTCCACTCAATCTTGGACTGTGTTCTTGTGCTTGTACTGACGCAGACATGCCGGGGTGAGGAACTTCTTAAATTGTCTCCACAGTGAAGGATTATATACCATTTTGGTGTCCTCTTTTATAGCAGCATCCTTCGGTTCAGGGAGTCCTTCAATTACTTCAAATTGTTTCAAATTCTCAGTAATTACTGACCCGTTATTCCTTCTTGGTCTCTGCTTCTTTGCTTCTTGCTCAGAAACCCCATCGTGTTCGGAGACCAATGCTGTTTCAGTGACCTTTTCATTGCCCTCCACCAGCTCAGAGACGCCCTCTGGTTCTGCAACTCCTACTTTTATTGCCAACTCTTGCAAAATCATCAAGTCTGGTGTTGGTATACCATCTTCTGATTGAGGTAGGTATTCAATGACCTGATTAACGTTCTCAGATTTTCCTGACTTCTTCTTTCTGCGCTTACGCTTCTTTGCTTTTTGTCCACCAACCCCATCCTGTTCTGAGACCGATGTTGTTTCAGGGGTTGGTACCGGTTTGGACAACTCTTCTGGTTCAGGGTCTCCCACTTTTGCAGCCAAGTTATCACCGACCTCAGGCTGGTTACTTTCTTCGGTGAGTTCTACATCAATCACCAAGTCTGCTGTCGGTAAACCATCTTCATGTTGATTTGCATCGTCAGATTGCTCTGGCTTTTTCTTTTTTCTGTGTCTACGCTTCTTGGCTTTTTGTTCAGAAGCTTCAGAAACCAGTTGCGATTCAGTGGTCATTTTCAGCTCAGAGACCTCTTCTGGGCCTGACACCCCCACGTTTGCAGCAAAGTCTTGGTTAAGCTCATTGTTGCTATTCTCTACAACAACTTCTAACATCTTGTCTTTGCTGTGTTCAGGCTCCGTTGGTGATGATTTCTCTGTTTCTATTTGAGAAATATATTCTGGTTTGGAGACCAATTCCTTTGCATCGGCCCCCACCAGCTCAGAGACGCCCTCTGGTTCTGAAACTCCTACTTTTATTGCCAAATCTTGCAAAATCATCAAGTCTGGTGTTGGTATACCATCTTCTGATTGAGGTAGGTATTCAATGACCTGATTAACATTCTCAGATTTTCCTGACTTCTTCTTTCTGCGCTTACGCTTCTTTGCTTTTTGTCCAGCAACCCCATCCTGTTCGGAGACCGATGTTGTTTCAGGGGTTGGTAACAGTTTGGACAACACTTCTGGTTCAGGGTCTCCCACTTTTGCAGCCAAGTTATCACCGACCTCAGGCTGGTTACTTTCTTCGGTGAGTTCTACATCAATCACCAAGTCTGCTGTTGGTACACCATCTTCAGGTTGATTTGCATCGTCAGATTGCTCTGGCTTTTTCTTTTTTCTGTGTCTACGCTTCTTGGCTTTTTGTTCAGAAACTTCAGAAACCAATTGCGATTCAGTGGTCATTTTCAGCTCAGAGACCTCTTCTGGGCCTGACACCCCCACGTTTGCAGCAGGTTCTGATACATTTTCGAAAAAAGCATTGTCAGTTTGTGATGAGACACTTATCATTTCTGAGATGTTTTCTGTTGCAGAAGACTCAGACGTTTCCAGGGCAAATTTCAGCTCTGCAAACTTGAACTCTACACTTGATTTCAATGTTTCCTGTGCCTCCAGTTTAGATATCAGATCAAGATGTGAGTTTGTTTCTTCTTCCAGTTGCTTTTTAAATTTTTCTATTTCATCAAGGACCAACTTATGGGCCTCTTCCTGCTTGGACTTAACCTCACCGTCTTTTTCAAGCGTTTTGGACGACTGAACTAGATCCTCAATAATGCCTTTGCACTGATTGAGTTCTCCTTTACAGTCCAGTGTGAGCTGGCGTTCAGCCTCCAAACGAGTTTCAGCGTCTTTGATTTTTTTCACATATACAAGGGAATCTTTCTCTGCTGATTCCTTAAAGTATTTTTCTTGAGCAAGAAAGAAATCCTTTTTCTCCAGCTTTTCCTTAAACATCTCTGTCATCTCAGTCTGACTTTTTAGTTCTTCCAGGGTCATTTTCTCATTTGCAACCTCGATCTCTCTTTCCCTGTCCAAGTTCTTGTTGATCAACATCATTCTTTCCATTTCCTCTTCCTCTACTATTTCCCACTCCAGTTCATTGCTGCAGTCGGTCAGGACAGCATTTTCTTTTTTGCAGTCTTCAATCTCCATTTGGAGTTGGTGGAAATCATCTGAGACCCGGGACTGAGCTCCATCGCTGGGAGAGCTCACAAATCCCTGTCTGGGTTTTGGACCTCCGTTAAAAGCTCCATCCCTGGGAGAGCTCACAAATCCCTGTCTGGGTCTTGGACCTCCGTTAGGAGCTCCATCCCTGGGAGAGCTCACAAATCCCTGTCTGGGTCTTGGACGTCCGTTAAAAGGCATTTCTGCGATCAACACGGTCGGTAATGTGTCAGTAAATGTAGGTTTGAAGTTCTGAAGCGTTTTCTGAGGTGATTTCCGAGTCGTTAGACGTGGTTTTCACCAGAGAGTCTTGCAACAGGTCGTGTCTTGAAGGATTCAAGATATATACGGTTCGAAAAGTGTCAGTAAATGTAGGTTTGAAGTTCTGAAGCGTTTTCTCAGTGTTTTCCGAGTCGTTAGACGTGGTTTTCACCAGAGAGACTTGCAACAGGTAGCGTGTTGAAGGTTCAATACACTATGATTCCGTACGGAGTTTTCAGAGTTTTTGCACAGTGCAATA
This sequence comes from Cololabis saira, assembly GCF_033807715.1. Taxonomy (NCBI): domain Eukaryota; kingdom Metazoa; phylum Chordata; class Actinopteri; order Beloniformes; family Belonidae; genus Cololabis; species Cololabis saira. The sequence goes on from NC_084602.1 coordinate 8,922,774, forward strand.
GAATGTTCTGTTGTGATGTTGTCATGGTAACCTTAAAAACCATCTCTTTGATGTACGTGATGACGTCACGCGGACGGCAGATCCAGCATGGAGGAACCGCTCACTGAGGAAAACTAACTGTAACACAGTTTGCTGCTTTATAAACTAAACACTGGACTAACTGTAACTTTATCACAATATTCTAATTTTCTGAGACAGTCCTGTATATATATATACCCTATATATTTATATATATATATATGTATGTATATATATATATATATATATATATATATATATATATATATATATATATATATATATATATATATATATATATATATATATATATATATATATATAAATATATAGGGTTTCTCCTGCTGCAGTGGACATCCAGCCTATGGAGGAAACAAAGTCCCCCAAATTCCATCTGAGAACCCTGACAGCTCATCTGACAGCTCAGATGAAGAACCAGTAGCTGGAAAACAGAGGAAGTTGTTGATGTTGATGTTGTTGATGACAAAAAGCGTTTCTTGCACCTTTTGAAAAAGCAGGAGAAATGGCCATTTCAAAAAGTCCAGAGTTACAATGTTCAATGGACAGTTTCAGAACATGTTCAGTTTGCTTTCCTTCATCTCCAATTTCTTGTAACTTTGATATAACACTGCTTTATATACTAAAAACCTTTTAAATCTATTTCCGTTTTTTTTGTTTTTTTTTCCATGTAAAGTGTTATTAAGCACTCATTACATTTTGTGAAATGTAAATGACTCCAGATAATGAAAGTTGAAGTGGTTCTGAAAAAAGGGGGTAAAGCACTTGGTCCTAACACATTTTAAGACACCTTTACAGCCATAATAACACAATAAATTCCAGGCGGATTTTTATTACTTAGGTAATAAAGGGTTAAAGTTGAAGTCCTGCCGCCTTCTGGATTCATAACCAATCCAATGGAAACAATCAAAGAAAATCCCTGTACATTTTAAGTGAAGTTATTAGTGTTATTTTTGTTATTACATTAGTGGTATTAGTACTGGTTTGAAAAAAGTGCATAAAGGGTAAAGATTGTCTTATTATTATTTTATTGCACACGTATGTTCATTAATATGGACAGGTTTGTTCTTCCTCTGTGTGTACAGCTAACGTTTAATCCGTCAAAACACAACCGCATCCTTTTCCATCAAAGCATAAATTATATCCCAATTTAAAGAGTCTCATTATCTATTAATTTGCATTATTTCATGTGCATTTCTCAGAATATTTATAAGTGGCTTGTTGGGAAATTTTCAAAATGTACTCAAAAACATCATAAAATATCAGCTCGTAGCAAAGAAGAGACCAGATAAAATGTAGTAAGAAAAGGAAGGAAAACATTCAACGCAGATAAAAACTCTTAATACTTAACATGCTCAGACTCACAGGCAACATCAAACAACCAAAATACCACAGCTCCATCGCTGTTACCACTAAAAACACAGCAGAAACACCAGAAACACTGGATAAAAGCAGGTCCACAAGAGCAAACAATAAACACACAATAAATTATCTCAATAAAGCACATAATAAAATTCACTCACCCAGTCATATACCAGTGTGTAACCAATTAGAAAATAGAAATAACACAAAAAAACAACAGTCTCACTCAGGAAAGGTCACCAGGATTCTTCTAACGGACATCGGTTGTCTCTCAGGTTGTTCACTCTATGACGGGGGGAAAAAGCACGGATGATGTCACTTTGTGGTTGGTAAAACTGTTGGCTTCTCGCCGCTGTGAGCTTGTCATAAGTACACTAGATTCACATCAATTGTGTCTGTGCATATGGGTTTAGCTGTCCTACACAGCTGCAAAGATGTGAAAACTGCATGTTATTTTGTTTAAACCAACCGGCTCTGTTTTGGTAAAACCCCTGTACTGGTGACTCCCTGTGTCGCTCCTGCACCGAGTCCTCACACGTACATTCAGGCTTTTTGGATGCAAAAGAAGATTAAATAATCATAATCTGGAGCTTTCTTTATTATAGTGTTACTACAGTGGGGAGAACAAGTATTTGATAAAATCCAGAAAATCACATTGTATGATTTTTAAGTAATTAATTTGAATTTTATTGCATGACATAAGTATTTGATCACCTTTCAACCAGTAAGACTTCCGGCTCTCACAGACCTGTTAGTTCTTCTTTAAGAAGCCCTCCTGTTCTCCACTCATTACCTGTATTAACTGCACCTGTTTGAACTCGTTACCTGTATAAAAGACACCTGTCCACACACTCAATCAAACAAACTCCAACCTCTCCACAATGGCCAAGACCAGAGAGCTGTGTAAGGACATCAGGGATAAAATTGTAGACCTGCACAAGGCTGGGATGGGCTACAGGACAATAGGCAAGCAGCTTGGTGAGAAGGCAACAACTGTTGGCACAATTATTAGAAAATGGAAGAAGTTCAAGATGACGGTCAATCTCCCTCGGTCTGGGGCTCCATGCAAAATCTCACCTGGTGGGGCATCAATGATCATGAGGAAGGTGAGGGATCAGCCCAGAACTACACGGCAGGACCTGGTCAATGACCTGAAGAGAGCTGGGACCACAGTCTCAAAGAAAACCATTAGTAACACACTACGCCGTCATGGATTAAAATCCTGCAGCGCACGCAAGGTCCCCCTGCTCAAGCCAGTGCATGTCAAGGCCCGTCTGAAGTTTGCCAATGACCATCTGGATGATCCAGAGGAGGAATGGGAGAAGGTCATGTGGTCTGATGAGACTAAAATAGAGCTTTTTGGTCTAAACTCCATTCGCCGTGTTTGGAGGAAGAAGAAGGATGAGTACAACCCCAAGAACACCATCCCAACCGTGAAGCATGGAGGTGGAAACATCATTCTTTGGGGATGCTTTTCTGCAAAGGGGACAGGACGACTGCACCGTATTGAGGGGAGGATGGATGGGGCCATGTATCGCCAGATCTTGGCCAACAACCTCCTTCCCTCAGTAAGAGCATTGAAGATGGGTCGTGGCTGGGTCTTCCAGCATGACAACGACCCGAAACACACAGCCAGGGCAACTAAGAAGTGGCTCTGTAAGAAGCATTTCAAGGTCCTGGAGTGGCCTAGCCAGTCTCCAGACCTGAACCCAATAGAAAATCTTTGGAGGGAGCTGAAAGTCCGTATTGCCCAGCGACAGCCCCGAAACCTGAAGGATCTGGAGAAGATCTGTATGGAGGAGTGGGCCAAAATCCCTGCTGCAGTGTGTGCAAACCTGGTCAAGAACTACAGGAAACGTCTGATCTCTGTAATTGCAAACAAAGGTTTCTGTACCAAACATCGGCGCAGATGGCACTGGGGACGGGGGGGACACGTCCCCCCCAGATTTATAAAGACCCCGATCCGTCCCCCCCAGATTTATAGTGGTCCCAATCCGTCCCTCCCACCCACTGTCCCTATGTAACAGCCTGTCCTAACTGCATGCAGCGTCGGACTATCGCGTCCCACTGCTGCGTTACACGCTCTCTGTCCACACTGAAAGTGTTATGGGCCCCGCACGTTCTTTTGATTGACAGCTGAAACTCGCTTTGTAGGCTGATTTATGGTTCCGCGTTACACCAACGCAGAGCTAAGGCGTAGGGTACCACCGAACTCTGCGCGTCGCCGCGTAACCTACGCCGTGGATTTTACGCGGAACCATAAATCCGCCTTTATTCACCGCACTCCCCGCCCGTGCACTGCTGAAAGAAACTCCTAAAAGAGTAAAGAGACAAGTAAAATATGGGTGACTACTTGTAATATTCCTACGTTTGTACTTTCTAAACAGAAAACAAGCTTGATATTGTGATATTTAAATGTTCTATTTTCTTCCTGCCGCTCGCATTGAAAGCTGGTTGAAAGCTGGTGTTCTGAGATTTCTGCGCCTTTGCCAAAAAATGCTCCCTAATGGGTTTCTACTTTTGCAGAGCTACAATTTTACTGTGTTTTACTCCCTAAACCACGTCCCCTTCCCCCCCAAGTGGTCCTTGTCGCTTGCCAGGCCGTTATTGTAAATAAGAACGTGTTCTTAATTACCTCTCTGGTTAAAGGAGCTTGAGGCTCCTTTTAAGAAATGAGACTCTCTAGCGCCACCCTTCACCACGACGGCTGTTGGGGGTACTGCAGCCAACAGTGAAGCTGGCACGGGAGAACGGGGAGAACGTGCATGAAGCGTCATGTGACGTCACATCCGCAGCCCAGCGCAGGAAATTCGGGACCGAATTGCAGCACATTTTGCAGCACACAGCCTGTTCAAAGCAAAGGAGAGATACACTAGAGGAATCATTCTTTTGGTTTGGAACGCTTCATCTGACATTATTACTAGAAAACTTAAAATGTATACGGATTTTTTTCATAAATCCTGCCACAATCCGGCCTCAAGCTCCTTTAAATAAAGGCGAATGACAGAATGAATATCAAAATAAAACGATAGAATTGTTTTTTTTTTCTCTTTATCGTATATTGTTCACAAAGTGTAATGCAATTCATGTCATGGGTAGTATATTTTGAAGGATCAAATACTCAAAATCCCATATTATCCATTTTACGTCATGCAAGAAATTTTAAACTTTGAAAATCGACTGTGCGCATGCGCAGAAGCAAAAAGTAGCATTTCTTGGCAGGGAGCAGAAATTGGCAGAACACCGGTGTTCTGAGATTTCTTCCTACCCATAGTTTTTTCCTACTCGAGTTGACTGCGCATGCGTATAGCAGCAACTTCAGACTTCAGAAGGCCATAATATCCTGCTACCTGATCGCCGCGGAAGAGAAAAGGTTAGTTTCTTGTATTTTAATACTTTGTATGGACAGTATTTAATGCATATACGTTTGAGGGGCAAATCAAATGCATGTCTTTATGCCTGTGTGTGAGTGAATGTGCTTTTCCAGCTGTATAAAACAGCTGAAATTAGCTGGAAAAAGTTATTCAGTTTTGTGCCAAAAGCAGTGATGGAAATCAACAGGTAGAGCAGGAAATGGACAGACCACCAAAGGTTAACTGCAGCATCCAGCAAGAAGGTTTGATTTATTTTATTTATTATAATTTTTATAATTACAATTTTTCGCTACGGTAGGTAAAAATTTTAGGTAGGAAGAAAACATTTTTAGGTAGGAAGAAATCTCAGAACACCGGTTGAAAGCAGGTTGGAAGCGCTGTAGGAAACATTCATGGATGAAGAACGGCTGATCCAGTTAGTTGAAATGAGAAGTTATCTCTATGATACGGCCTCATTTCACTACAAAAACCTATTATCCTATTATTATATTATTTTTTTGTTAACAATTTTTTATATATATATATATATATATATATATATATATATATATATATATATATATGGTATATATAAATATATATATATATATATATATATATATATATATATATATATATATACGGTATATATATATATATATATATATATATATATATATATATATATATATATATATATATATATATATATATATAAACTGCATGCATACATACATACATACATACATACATACATACATACATACATACATACATACATACATACATACATACATACATACATACATACATACACACACGCATACCCTAAATGAAATAGAAGAGGGCCCGTTTCCCACTTAAGGAGGCAGAGGACAAGTGTGACAATCTGTCTCTAGGGCCCATTGTTCCACCACGCACACATAGGCCCCCTAAAAGAGTTTCTGGTCTCATATATATATATATATATATATATATATATATATATATATATATATATATATATATATATATATGTATATATATATATATATATATATATGTATATATATATATGCATTTACACAAAATAGTTGGAATCATTTGCTGACAGCTTGGTCCCCCCCAGTTCAAAAATCCTATCTGCGCCCCTGGTACCAAATATTAAGTTCTGTTTTTCTGATGTATCAAATACTTATGTCATGCAATAAAATGCAAATTAATTACTTAAAAATCATACAATGTGATTTTCTGGATTTTTTTTTTTAGATTCCATCACTCACAGTTGAAGAGTACCTATGATAAAAATGACAGACTTCTACATGCTTTTAAAGTGGGAAAACCTGCAAAATCGGCAGTGTATCAAATACTTGTTCTCCCCACTGTATATACTAGGGGTGGGACGATATGGTTAACTCACGATTCAATACTAAGGCGATATGTGGTCCACGATAACGATAATATCACGATACACGATATCTACGATATTCGATATATTGTAAGAAATTTCATAAACGATATATCACGATATATGTGACTGAAAAAGAAAAAATACCCATAAAAAGGAAAACGTCTGTAGTTATGCATTTATTCAAAACTTCATACAATGTACAAAGAAAGTGCATTTGTATATTTCCTCACTGCCTCCTAAGCTTGTAAATGTAAACACTGTACAGCTGGACAAATTAAAGTGCATGAACATTAATAACATGTTTTATATAAACCAGGACAGTGCACTGCTTTGTTTCAAGTTCAAGTTCAAGTTGATTTGAGATACATCATTGCATAACAATATGAATAATGATGTTTCTTACACTCTGACACAAGAGGACCGCTCTATTGAGAAAAAAATAAAAAATAAATAGCCTATCAACTGTAAGACAATGCTAAAAAAGTTAATTTGACTTCTGATAAAGCTTGTACGCTCTCGGGAGGAACGACATCTGGTGCCTTTTTGTGTGACTCATAGGTTGTGTGAGTGTCCTTCCATTGCGTAGTGTGTAGCGACTTGTATTTGCAGACAGGCTCTGGATCCTTGGGCTGGTCCCTTCTTTCAGTAGCCGATGGAATTCCCTTAAGGTGCCTCCTCTCTCCTCACCTCCAGAGTGGGGAAGGAGTTAGTCGGTATCCCTATGATGCGGCAGCACCTTCTCTGCAGACATTCCAGTTCCTGGATCAAGTGCTTTGGGAGGCCGGCCCAGACAGGTGAGGCATATTCCAGCACTGGTCTGATGAAGGTCGTATATACCTGGGTCAACACATCTTGTTTCTAATACTGAAAAGTCAGTAAGCAACTTAATTTTGCATAGTACCTCACTGCTTCTGCTTCTGTCTTGTAAATGTAAACACTGAACAGCTGGACAAATTAAAGTGCATGAACAATAGTGCGGTGACAACCGCCTAAATCCATTATGTGTGTTGTAATAAAATATCAATATTTGCCGTCAGTTTATCGATTATTTATTGCGACAGAGAGCGCAACAATATATTGCAATATCAATTTTTTTTCCCTCCACGCCACTAATATATATATATATATATATATATATATATATATATATATATATATATATATATATATATATATTTACGCACAGTACTGGAGTTGAGGGGGGATGAGGGGGGATGGCATCCCCCCCTGAAATAAAAACGGTCAAAATTATCCCCCCTGTAAAACTGCCATCCCCCCTTTCCATCCCTTATGTCATTTCATCAATGAATGTGGTTTTACTGCTATTTCAATATTTAGAGTCATCACCAGAAAAATAACTTATTTGACCATTTTCACCTGTTCCAAGTAAATTTTCACTTGAAATAAGTAGAAAAATCTGCCAGTGGGACAAGATTTATCTTCTTATTACAAGCAAAAAAATCTTGTTCCACTGGCAGATTTTTCTACTTATTTCAAGTGAAAATCTACTTGAAACAGGTGAAAATTGTTGTTTTTTTTTCCAGTGATAAGTCTTGTTTTAAGTGTAATGAGATTTTTTTTTACTAAAATGAGACATTTTAACATTAAGAAATAGGACAAATATTCTTGATAAGATTTTGAGTTTTTGCAGTGATCCATTTTACTTATCCTGTGAAGGACAGAGTCATATTGATAAGTTCAGAAAACAGTTTTTTATTGTAGTGTTTTGATGTATCTGATGTAAGCCCAGTGGATATTTAAAGCTTACAGAAGGCTGCATTTAACTGCTGCTATGTCATTCCTGCAGTATTTCTGCAGTGTTTTGGTCAGTGCTATTATTTGTAATATATTATATTATTTGTAATCAGCACAAATTATCTGTCCCCATATGATAAAATCCACTGTCCCCCCTGATTTCTTTTTTTTACAACTCAAGTACTGTTTACGCACACCGGTTGATTTAGTGAACTGGCTTAAATTACATGTTGAACCTACCTGTAAAATTCAACATTTTCACTTTTCTTGAACTTTTCTTTCCCCTCATCATCAGGGATAACACTGAAAACATAGTGAGAGGTGTCAGATCATGAGGGGAGGGTAAAATCAACAGGTGACTTCCAACCTTTACAAATAGAAACAAGCTCAGACACACTGAGCACACTTCCCTACATCATCAGATATTGATCCACAGGACTAAATGTCAAAACAAGGTTATTCAAATAAAGGGGGGGACTTGTATCTAAGCTGTTTATTATCGTGTCTGATCTTATATGTCAGAGGTCGCAGCAGCAATGACTCCATAAACATGCCATTTGTACCTAACAACGGGCTGACTTTGTCCCGCCATTTCCAGCAGACATTCACCCAAACAACTGCCTGCCACGGCCGGTAAATCTCCCTCGGTTGACACCGACTTTAATCACAAACTTTAGTTTTATTTTAGAGTCTTCTTGACAGATGGAAACATTATTGTCTTCTTCTTCGGTTTTCTCTGGAGCCCGTTCCTTCGTCTTCTTCTTCGCCTCCTTCTGTGGTTTGTATCCAGCCTGGCAGGTGAACCAGCGCCCCCTGCTGCTTTTGGGGGGTAGCACGGCGTTTACCGCTTGGGTTTTACTCACGTCCATAAACTAGGAATCTTGGCAAATCGGTCTGACAGCAAAGTTTCAATACAGCACAACTAATGTTCAAAGCAAAGAATAATTAATGTATACAGGGGATATTTTTTGAAAGAGAGGGAGGCTACAACCAGTACTCGAGTTGTAAAAAAAATAAATCAGGGGGGATGGTGGATTTTATCATATGGGGACAGATAATTTGTGCTGATTACAAATAATATAATATATTACAAATAATAGCACTGACCACAACACCTGCAGAAATACTGCAGGAATGACATAGCAGCAGTTAAATGCAACCTTCTGTAAGCTTTAAATATCCACTGGGCTTACATCAAATACATCAAAACACTACAATAAAAAACAGTTTTCTGAACTTATCAATATGACTCTGTCCTTCACAGGATAAGTAAAATGGATCACTGCAAAAACTCAAAATCTTATCAAGAATATTTGTCTCATTTCTAGTTAAAATGTCTCATTTTAGTAAAAAAAATCTCATTACACTTAAAACAAGACTCATCACTGGAAAAAACAACAATTTTCCCCTGTTTCAAGTAGATTTTCACTTAAAATAAGTAGAAAAATCTGCCAGTGGAACAAGATTTTTTTGCTTGTAATGAGAAGATAAATCTTGTCCCAATGGCAGATTTTCCTACTTATTTCAAGTGAAAATGTACTTGAAACAGGTGAAAATTGTCAAATAAATAATTTTTCTGGTGTTATTTTTCTGGTGATGACTCTAAATGTTGAAATAGCAGTAAAACCACATTCATTGATGAAATGACATAAGGGATGGAAAGAGGGGATGGCAGTTTTACAGGGGGGATGATTTTGACCGTTTTTATTTCAGGGGGGATGCCATCCCCCCTCATCCCCCTCAACTCCAGTACTGAGTATGGGCGATGCGAAGTTTGCAACCTGGAAAAGATGCAAACGTAGGACCTCTGGATGACGCCTTTATCCAATAAACACGCAAAAAATAAAAAATATTTAATTCCTTTCAAATATTTGTTATGTATTCTTCATTTCAATAATGATAATTCAATAATGTTGAACATGATTTCTCCATGTACATGGACAGTTTTTAGAAAAATAATTTAGAAAAAAAAAAGCCACAATAGGGCAGATAATTTTTACATATCACTTTCCCACCAATGGAGAATCACAGTATGATGAAAAGATTGATGTAAAAAAAACTCGATTTTAACTCCTTTTATTTATTCTTTACTAGGAATGGACTGATTTCTTGAAGTAAAAGTTAATAATGGGAGGAAACCCAAAACTTTTACTGAAAGTGAACATAAACCTCTGCGATGCTCTTCATCTATAATAATAATACATTGTAATATATGTGTATATTTGTAAAGCACTTTTCATAAAATAATCTCAAAGTGCTACAGATACCAGCAAACAAAATAAACAAAAAGGAATAAAATCAAGACACAAAAAAACAAAAGTAAAAGCATAGAAGCACAGAGACAATAGAAACATCTATAAAAGACCAGGGAAAGATTTAAATTCAATTAAATTCAATTTTATTTATATAAATCATGTAAATTATATATATCTAATACAACAAAAGTTGTCTCTAGGATCTTTCCAGAGACCCAGAACATGAACATAAACCCCCGAGCAATTATTACATAAAAAATGGCAGGTAAAAACTCCCCTAGTGGGAGAAAAACCTTAAGCCAAACAGTGGCAAGGAAAAACTCCCCTTTACCCTGCATTCACACTGAAAGCGTCAAAAATCTCCTGACACCAGCATCGCGCTGCTTGGTGGATTCACACTGAAAGCTGCATGTACTGTCGACACCTGCAGTGAGCGGGACTAAAGCTCCACCGCAGAACTGGAGGGAACAAAGTGTATATAGTCTACACATACTAATATATAGCTGCACATCTTCAGTTTCCTATTTCAACATAGATCACACTTTGGGAAGCCTTCTTTATATTTTGTCGTTATTTCCGCATAAATAAGAGTGAGTTTGATGCTCCTTAACAAGGTTGGTCCTGGATCAACAGCAACCATCGTTGGTCCCGGTGAAGCTGCAGTCTGTCTGCGGTGAACACTGACACACCGGGTCGGAGAGGATTTGGTCATGATGTTTAAACTGTGTTTTGTGATTAATAAGCACAGTTTTTAATTATTCTGCGTTGGATCGATGTAGCAAATAAAATCGTTCGGACCATACAGCTCCTCAACCATTAGTTACGTGTTTCACATGAGCAGTTCAGGTAAAAGCGTCTAGAGACAACATCTGTTGTATTAGACGCTATACGAATACAATTGAATTGAGGGGGCCCGCGGAAAGTGGCCCTCCAAGACCAGAGGGGCGCCCCGCCGCGGAGGCAGCGGGGGGGACCGGAGATGGGCCCGGAGAGAGGGAACCCCCCAACAGGGCGATACCCGCGTGGGCCCGACAACGGAGGGCCCCAGACCCAGGCATCCCATTCATTCATCCATTCACCTATCCGATACCTATACTAATAATAAGATATACTATACATAATAATAATAGTAATAATAATAATAATAATAATAACCATCTTTGTATAATATAATATTGATAAATTATTAAGTTTTGTTGTCCTGCCAATGGAGGCTCAAATCCTCCATGGCAAGACCCTTCCACACCGCATTCTCACCGACACAGACACACAGTCACGCACCGTTTCCCCCTCCCCGGGGGGGTCCAGCACCGCCAGAAGGCACCCCAGGCTGCACGGCGAGCCCCGCCAGGCCCGGGCATCACGACCCACCTATCCCAGGCCGGCGAGGGAACGCGGGTGATGTGGGACCCCCTCCTAACCCTGGTGTTGAGTGCATGTGATTAATGCCATAAAAACAGGGAGGGGGAGGGCCAAGTATCGATTTGACACCGACCCCCCCCCTCCCGAACTACGTGTCCTTGTCAAATGTATTTATTAAGTGTTGAATGTGCAGTGTCTACATTGCTGTTAAAATCGTGAGGCGGGGAGTGCCGGGCCACGCGGGACAATGCCCCCCACGACCCGGACCCCCCGCCCCTTCGCCTATGTGCGTATGAATCGTGTAGGGGGGGAAGGAGGGGGAGAAGAGGCCGAAGCCAGGAGGCAGGACCAGCAGAGCCGGCCCCGGTAAGACACCCACGTTCCCCCACCGGCCATCCAGTAGATGGGGGCTGGCCCTCCAAGCCGGGCCAGGGCCCCACCGTACCTCCACGGGCGCCCCCGGCGCCGCCGGAGCCCCCAGACGGAGGGGGAAACGGTCCAACATCCCCCCATTCATACTGACAACATAAGACATAGACACCTGGGAATGGTGCCACCCCGCAGCCTCTCGACGCGTGTTTTCATAGAAAATGAATGAATGACGCTTTCAGTGTGAATGCAGGGTTATGAGGGAAGAAACCTTGAGCAGGACCAGGCTCATAAGGGGGGGCCCTCCTGCCGAAGGCCAGACTGGGGTGGTCGGGGACGTCAGCAGCACACAGCAGACATCCACACAGGCAGGTGGAATGACCAGAGGGGGGACTGCAGGCAGGTGGAAGCAGCAGCGGGATGACCAGAGGGGGAACCGCAGGCCAGCACGCAGCTCCTGAAGCTCCTGCCTGCAAATATGCACAAAAGAGAAAAAAGGGGGCCAGCACAAGAAACTACAGGAACGATGGAAAAAAATGATGGCTGTGAGATACTTATAATAAATAAAAATGGAAATGGAGAAGAGAGGAAGGGAAGAGGAGAAGAGAGGGGAAAAGAAGAAGGGTGAGAGGCACCGCCCAGTGGATCACTTCCTGAACAGAAAAGTCTTCGGCCCCTTTTTAAAAGTGTCCACAGACTGGGGTGGACGTAGGTGTTCAGGGAGGGAGTTCCAGATGTGGGTGTTCAGGGAGGGAGTTCCAGATGTGGGTGTTCAGGGAGGGAGTTCCAGATGTGGGTGTTCAGGGAGGGAGTTCCAGATGTGGGGGCAGCAGAGCAGAAGGCTCGGCCTCCCATGGAGCGGAGTCGTGGGGGAGGTGGTTGGTGTTTTGTGAGCAGAGGTTACGGGTGGATGAGTGAGGGGCAGTGTTGTGCTAGTTACTGAAAAATAGTAACTAGTTACTGTTACCAGTTACTTCATTAAAAAGTAACTCAGTTAGTAACTCTGTTACTTAGACCAACAAAAACAACAAACAAGCTGAGAATGGCCAATGAGCTTCAGCGAGCAGCTCAAGAACGGGACCCTTTGATGAATCGTTCATTACAGTCTCAGATATAATCCATGGTGGCATGTCGGTTTATCAGAATCTTTTTGCCCAGAAGAAAAAAGATCGACAACAACGACCCATAACTATTTTCTTCTCTCGAAAAAACACACCTGCACCGCGGGCTTTAGGAGAAAAAGACGCTACAGAGTCAGGATGCAGCGGCTCAGAAGAGCAGTGAAATACGTGCGAGGCGGTGCTGATCTCCGCAATTTGAAGCCTTTTATAATAATTGTAAATAAAAAATCACTTATCACGGATTCTTTTTGGAACGTAACCCTCACGAAAAACGAGGGATTACTGTAATGACAATATATCCACGTTGCAAAACTCTCCTTGCTCTCTTGGCTCGCCATGACCGCTCATGTTTTTGAATGCACACACACTATGTTTCCTCCGGTCTCCGCGTGCGGGGAAAAAAAGCTTCACTGTAGCCAGAAATAAGCGAGTAACGCACCGTTTGGTAACGGTAATTGCGTTACTGAATTAAAAAAGTAATGTGTTAGAGTATTAGTTACCGCCAAAACTAACAGCATTACTGTAATGCGTTACTAAATAACGCGTAGGTCCCGACACTGGTGAGCGGTAAGGAGGTCTTTGAGGTATTGAGGGACATTGCTGTAGATGCAGAGGCGGGTGATGAGGGAACTCTTGTATTGGATTCTTGAGGTTATGAGAAGCCAGTGTAGGTTCTGAAGAATAGGGGTGATATGGTCGTATATACGAGTTTTCATCAGAGTTCGGGCAGCACAGTTCTGAATGAATTGAAGTTTCCAGAGGTGTTTGTTGGGGATACCGATGAGCAGGCTGTTACAGTATTCGAGCCTGGAGGAGATTAGAGCGTGGACGAGTGTTTCTGCATCGGAGAAAGTGAGGAAGGGGTTTAGATATGCTCCTTATGTGGAAAAAGCACGTTTTGTACAGATGTTTGACGTGGTTTACAAAGGTGAGTTGTGGGTCCAGCTTCACACCGAGGTTGGTAACAGAGGTAGAGAGGGGGATGTCTTGACCGGAGAAGGAGATGGTGGTTATGGGTGATGACTGGACCTGGTGAGGGGTGCCAGTTTGTATGGCTTCGGTTTTGGAACTGTTCAATTTTGTTTCGTCAATCTTGTTTTTGCTGTTTACTTGGTGACAACCCGGTTGCTTTTTCCACTCAATCTTGGACTGTGTTCTTGTGCTTGTACTGACGCAGACATGCCGGGGTGAGGAACTTCTTAAATTGTCTCCACAGTGAAGGATTATATACCATTTTGGTGTCCTCTTTTATAACAGCATCCTTCGGTTCAGGGAGTCCTTCAATTACTTCAAATTGTTTCAAATTCTCAGTAATTACTGACCCGTTATTCCTTCTTGGTCTCTGCTTCTTTGCTTCTTCCTCAGAAACCCCATCGTGTTCGGAGACCAATGCTGTTTCAGTGACCTTTTCATTGCCCTCCACCAGCTCAGAGACGCCCTCTGGTTCTGCAACTCCTACTTTTATTGCCAACTCTTGCAAAATCATCAAGTCTGGTGTTGGTATACCATCTTCTGATTGAGGTAGGTATTCAATGACCTGATTAACGTTCACAGATTTTCCTGACTTCTTCTTTCTGCGCTTACGCTTCTTTGCTTTTTGTCCAGCAACCCCATCCTGTTCGGAGACCAATGCTGTTTCAGGGGTTGGTACCGGTTTGGACAACTCTTCTGGTTCAGGGTCTCCCACTTTTGCAGCCAAGTTATCACCGACCTCAGGCTGGTTACTTTCTTCGGTGAGTTCTACATCAATCACCAAGTCTGCTGTCGGTAAACCATCTTCATGTTGATTTGCATCGTCAGATTGCTCTGGCTTTTTCTTTTTTCTGTGTCTACGCTTCTTGGCTTTTTGTTCAGAAGCTTCAGAAACCAATTGCGATTCAGTGGTCATTTTCAGCTCAGAGACCTCTTCTGGGCCTGACACCCCCACGTTTGCAGCAAAGTCTTGGTTAAGCTCATTGTTGCTATTCTCTACAACAACTTCTAACATCTTGTCTTTGCTGTGTTCAGGCTCCGCTGGTGACGCTTTCTCTGTTTCTATTTGAGAAATATATTCTGGTTTGGAGACCAATTCCTTTGCATCGGCCCCCACCAGCTCAGAGACGCCCTCTGGTTCTGAAACTCCTACTTTTATTGCCAAATCTTGCAAAATCATCAAGTCTGGTGTTGGTATACCATCTTCTGATTGAGGTAGGTATTCAATGACCTGATTAACGTTCTCAGATTTTCCTGACTTCTTCTTTCTGCGCTTACGCGTCTTGGCTTTTTGTCCAGCAACCCCATCCTGTTCGGAGACCGATGTTGTTTCAGGGGTTGGTACCGGTTTGGACAACTCTTCTGGTTCAGGGTCTCCCACTTTTGCAGCCAAGTTATCAGCGACCTCAGGCTGGTTACTTTCTTCGGTGAGTTCTACATCAATCACCAAGTCTGCTGTCGGTAAACCATCTTCAGGTTGATTTGCATCGTCAGATTGCTCTGGCTTTTTCTTTTTTCTGTGTCTACGCTTCTTGGCTTTTTGTTCAGAAGCTTCAGAAACCAATTGCGATTCAGTGGTCATTTTCAGCTCAGAGACCTCTTCTGGGCCTGACACCCCCACGTTTGCAGCAAAGTCTTGGTTAAGTTCATTGTTGCTATTCTCTACAACAACTTCTAACATCTTGTCTTTGCTGTGTTCAGGCTCCGTTGGTGATGATTTCTCAGCTTCTTGTTCAGACACCCTCTCTGGTTCTGAAGGTTCTGATACATTTTCCAAAGAAGCATTGTCAGTTTGTGATGAGACACATATCATTTCTGAGAGGTTTTCTGTTGCAGAAGACTCAGAAGTTTCCAGGGCAAATTTCAATTCCTCTGTGAGCTCTGCAAACTTGAACTGTACACTCGATTTCAATGTTTCCTGTGCCTCCAGTTTAGATATCAGATCAAGATTTGAGCTTGTTTCTTCTTCCAGTTGCTTTTTTAATTTTTCTATTTCATCAAGGACCAACTTATGGGCCTCTTCCTGCTTGGACTTAACCTCACCGTCTTTTTCAAGCGTTTTGGACGACTGAACTAGATCCTCAATAATGCCTTTGCACTGATTGAGTTCTGCTTTACAGTCCAGTGTGAGCTGGCGTTCAGCCTCCAAACGCGTTTCAGCGTCTTTGATTTTTTTCACATATACAAGGGAATCTTTCTCTGCTGATTCCTTAAAGTATTTTTCTTGAGCAAGAAAGAAATCCTTTTTCTCCATCTTTACCTTAAACATCTCTGTCATCTCAGTCTGACTTTTTTGCTCTTCCAGGGTCATTTTCTCATTTGCAACCTCGATCTCTCTTTCCCTGTCCAAGTTCTTGTTGATCATCATTCTTTCCATTTCCTCTTCACGCTCTACTATTCCTAATATATTTGTAATATACTCCAGTTTATCGCTGCAGTCGGTCAGGACAGCATTTTCTTTTTTGCAGTCTTCAATCTCCATTTGGAGTTGGTGGAAATCATCTGAGACCCGGGACTGAGCTCCATCCCAGGGAGAGCTCACAAATCCCTGTCTGGGTCTTGGACGTCCGTTAGGAGCTCCATCCCAGGGAGAGTTCACAAATCCCTGTCTGGGCCTTGGACCTCCGTTAAAAGGTCCATCCCTGGGAGAGCTCACAAATCCCTGTCTGGGTCTTGGACCTCCGTTAAAAGCTCCATCCCTGGGAGAGCTCACAAATCCCTGTCTGGGTCTTGGACCTCCGTTAGGAGCTCCATCCCTGGGAGAGCTCACAAATCCCTGTCTGGGTCTTGGACCTCCGTTAAAAGCTCCATCCCTGGGAGAGCTCACAAATCCCTGTCTGGGTCTTGGACGTCCGTTAAAAGGCATTTCTGCGATCAACACGGTCGGTAATGTGTCAGTAAATGTAGGTTTGACGTTCTGAAGCGTTTTCTGAGGTGATTTCCGAGTCGTGAGACGTGGTTTCCACCAGAGAGTCTTGCAACAGGTCGTGTCTTGAAGGATTCAAGATATATACGGTTCGAAAAGTGTCAGTAAATGTAGGTTTGAAGTTCTGAAGCGTTTTCTCAGTGTTTTCCGAGTCGTTAGACGTGGTTTTCACCAGAGAGACTTGCAACAGGTAGCGTGTTGAAGGTTCAATACACTATGATTCCGTACGGAGTTTTCAGAGTTTTTGCACAGTGCAATAGAATGTTCTGTTGTGATGTTGTCATGGTAACCTTAAAAACCATCTCTTTGATGTACGTGATGACGTCACGCGGACGGCAGATCCAGCATGGAGGAACCGCTCACTGAGGAAAACTAACTGTAACACAGTTTACTGCTTTATAAACTAAACACTGGACTAACTGTTAGAAATTTATCACAATATTCTAATTTTCTCAGACAGTCCTGTATATCTAAATAGATATGTATATATGTATATATATATATATATATATATATATATATATATATATATATATATACACACATATATACACATATATACATATATATATATAGGGTTTCTCCTGCTGCAGTGGTCATCCAGCCTATGGAGGAAACAAAGTCCCAAGTCCCCCAAATTCCATCTGAGAACCCTGACAGCTCATCTGACAGCTCAGATGAAGAACCAGTAGCTGGAAAACAGAGCAAGTTGTTGATGTTGATGTTGTTGATGACAAAAAGCGTTTTTTGCACCTTTTGAAAAAGCAGGAGAAATGGCCATTTCAAAAAGTCCAGAGTTACAATGTTCAATGGACAGTTTCAGAACATGTTCAGTTTGCTTTCCTTCATCTCCAATTTCTTGTAACTGTGATATAACACTGCTTTATATACTAAAAACCTTTCAAATCTATTTCCATTTTTTTAGTTTTTATTCCATGTAAAGTGTTATTAAGCACTCATTACATTTTGTGAAATGTAAATGACTCCAGATAATGAAAGTTGAAGTGGTTCTGAAAAAAGGGGGTAAAGAACTTGTTCCTAACACATTTTAAGACACTTTACAGCCATAATAACACAATAAATTCCAGGCGGATTTTTTTTACTTAGGGGTTAAAGTTGAAGTCCTGCCGCCTTCTGGATTCATAACCAATCCAATGGAAACAATCAAAGAAAATCCCTGTACATTTTAGGTGAAGTTATTAGTGTTATTTTTGTTATTACATTAGTGGTATTTGTACTGGTTTGAAAAAAGTGCCTGAAGGGTGAAGATTGTCAAAGCACATTATTTTTTCTTTCATGCATCTCCTTCATTTTTGTGCAGGGAAAGACACATGGATGGTTTCTCTGTTTATCCCTCATTTATACGTCTGGGTCCAGGTATTTTATTGCACACGTATGTTCATTAATATGGACAGGTTTGTTCTTCCTCTGTGTGTACAGCTAACGTTTAATCTGTCAGAAAACAACTGCATCCTTTTCCATCAAAGCATAAATTATATCCCAATTTAAAGAGTCTCATTATCTATTAATTTGCATTATTTCATGTGCATTTCTCAGAATATTTATAAGTGGCTTGTTGGGAAATTTTCAAAATGTACTCAAAAACATCATAAAATATCAGCTCGTAGCAAAGAAGAGACCAGATAAAATGTAGTAAGAAAAGGAAGGAAAACATTCAACGCAGATAAAAACTCTTAATACTTAACATGCTCAGACTCACAGGCAACATCAAACAACCAAAATACCACAGCTCCATCGCTGTTAACACTAAAAACACAGCAGAAACACCAGAAACACTGGATAAAAGCAGGTCCACAAGAGCAAACAATAAACACACAATAAATTATCTCAATAAAGCACATAATAAAATTCACTCACCCAGTCATATACCAGTGTGTACCTATTAGAAAATAGAAATAACACAAAAAAACAACAGTCTCACTCAGGAAAGGTCACAAGGATTCTTCTAACGGCATCGGTTGTCTCTCAGGTTGTTCACTCTATGACGGGGGGAAAAAGCACGGATGATGTCACTTTATTGTTGGTAAAACTGTTGGCTTCTCGCCGCTGTGAGCTCGTCATAAGTACACTAGGTTCACATCAATTGTGTCTGTGCATATGGGTTTAGCTGTCCTACACAGCTGCAAAGATGTGAAAACTGCATGTTATTTTGTTTAAAACCAACCGGCTCTGTTTTGGTAAAACCCCTGTACTGGTGACTCCCTGTGTCGCTCCTGCACCGAGTCCTCACACGTACATTCAGGCTTTTTGCATGCAAAAGAAGATTAAATATTCATAATCTGGCGCTTTCTTTATTATAGTGTTACTACAGTGGGGAGAACAAGTATTTGATAAAATCCAGAAAATCACATTGTATGATTTTTAAGTAATTAATTTGCATTTTATTGCATGACATAAGTATTTGATCACCTGTCAACCAGTAAGACTTCCGGCTCTCACAGACCTGTTAGTTCTTCTTTAAGAAGCCCTCCTGTTCTCCACTCATTACCTGTATTAACTGCACCTGTTTGAACTCGTTACCTGTATAAAAGACACCTGTCCACACACTCAATCAAACAAACTCCAACCTCTCCACAATGGCCAAGACCAGAGAGCTGTGTAAGGACATCAGGGATAAAATTGTAGACCTGCACAAGGCTGGGATGGGCTACAGGACAATAGGCAAGCAGCTTGGTGAGAAGGCAACAACTGTTGGCGCAATTATTAGAAAATGGAAGAAGTTCAAGATGACGGTCAATCTCCCTCGGTCTGGGGCTCCATGCAAAATCTCACCTGGTGGGGCATCAATGATCGTGAGGAAGGTGAGGGACCAGCCCAGAACTACACGGCAGGACCTGGTCAATGACCTGAAGAGAGCTGGGACCACAGTCTCAAAGAAAACCATTAGTAACACACTACGCCGTCATGGATTAAAATCCTGCAGCGCACGCAAGGTCCCCCTGCTCAAGCCAGTGCATGTCAAGGCCCGTCTGAAGTTTGCCAATGACCATCTGGATGATCCAGAGGAGGAATGGGAGAAGGTAATGTGGTCTGATGAGACTAAAATAGAGCTTTTTGGCCTAAACTCCATTCGCCGTGTTTGGAGGAAGAAGAAGGATGAGTACAACCCCAAGAACAGCATCCCAACCGTGAAGCATGGAGGTGGAAACATCATTCTTTGGGGATGCTTTTCTGCAAAGGGGACAGGACGACTGCACCGTATTGAGGGGAGGATGGATGGGGCCATGTATCGCGAGATCTTGGCCAACAACCTCTTCCCTCAGTAAGAGCATTGAAGATGGGTCGTGGCTGGGTCTTCCAGCATGACAACGACCCGAAACACACAGCCAGGGCAACTAAGGAGTGGCTCCGTAAGAAGCATTTCAAGGTCCTGGAGTGGCCTAGCCAGTCTCCAGACCTGAACCCAATAGAAAATCTTTGGAGGGAGCTGAAAGTCCGTATTGCCCAGCGACAGCCCCGAAACCTGAAGGATCTGGAGAAGATCTGTATGGAGGAGTGGGCCAAAATCCCTGCTGCAGTGTGTGCAAACCTGGTCAAGAACTACAGGAAACGTCTGATCTCTGTAATTGCAAACAAAGGTTTCTGTACCAATATTAAGTTCTGTTTTTCTGATGTATCAAATACTTATGTCATGCAATAAAATGCAAATTAATTACTTAAAAATCATACAATGTGATTTTCTGGATTTTTTTTTTAGATTCCATCACTCACAGTTGAAGAGTACCTATGATAAAAATGACAGACTTCTACATGCTTTTCAAGTGGGAAAACCTGCAAAATCGGCAGTGTATCAAATACTTGTTCTCCCCACTGTATATACTAGGGGTGGGACGATACGGTTAACTCACGATTCAATACTAAGGCGATATGTGGTCCACGATAACGATAATATCACGATACACGATATCTACGATATTCGATATATTGTAAGAAATTTCATAAACGATATATCACGATATATGTGACTGAAAAAGAAAAAATACCCATAAAAAGGAAAACGTCTGTAGTTATGCATTTATTCAAAACTTCATACAATGTACAAAGAAAGTGCATTTGTATTTTTCCTCACTGCCTGCTAAGCTTGTAAATGTAAACACTGTACAGCTGGACAAATTAAAGTGCATGAACATTAATAACATGTTTTATATAAACCAGGACAGTGCACTGCTTTGTTTCAAGTTCAAGTTCAAGTTTATTTGAGATACATCATTGCATAACAATATGAATTAAAGCTGCAAGCAGCGATGAACGGGCCCCTCGCACTCACGGCCACCGCCCCCATAAGCATATCAGAAATGACACCACCCACGACTCTCTATGTCAAACCATTCAAAAGTTATAGCAGAAAAAATGGACAACCAATCAGAAGAAGGGGCGGGGCTAATTAAGGCCAACGAAGCTTAAGGACTCATTACAGAATCCCATGACACCACCCACGACTCTCTATGTCAAAATATTCAAATGTTATAGCAGGAAATAGGGACAACCAATCAGAAGAAGGGGCGGGGCTAATTTTCGCCAATTATGGTCAAGGACTCAATACCGAGTCCGATGACACCACCCACGACTCTTTATGTCAAACCTTTCAAAAGTTATGGGAGAGAAAGGTATTCTAGTGGGCGCTGTTGAGCCGTTAGGCAACGCCCATTAATGCAAACCATGAAATATCAAATGTATCGACAGGCCTGGCTTTTCTTTAAGTTGCGACATGATACAGGTGTGTACCGATTTTCGTTCATGTACGTCAAACCGTATTATGGGGCTTGAGGCGCAAAGTTTTTTCTGTCTGAACCAATCAGATGAAGGGTGGGCGCGCTTTTTGCCGTCTAGCGTCGCCACGGTAACGCTTTTGAAAGAGAAAAGTAATGCGTGGTGTCGGAGGATGGAGACGCACGTTTTGATGTATAACACACCTGGGTGCACGTTACGGTTCGGGCTGAATTAATGACCGAAGAAATGGCATAAATTGCGCCAAAATTACACGATTAATTCAAAATGTTCAAAATGGCTGACTTCCTGTTCGGTTTCGGCCATGGCGCCAAGAGACTTTCCTTTAAGTTGCGACATGATACAGGTGTGTACCGATTTTTGTGCATGTACGTCAAAGCGTATTGTGGGACTTGAGGCACGAAGTTTTATCTGTATGGACCAATCAGATGAATTGGGGGCGCGCTTTTTGGCGTCTATCATCGCCACGGTAACGCTTTTGACTCAGTACGTGCACATGCAGCGATTCAAACTGGTTGGAGATCATTTGCACACATCGTACTGACTTTTAAACTGCATGTGAACACCTTAAGTCAGTCAAGTAATCTGATCAGACTGGATTCATCAACCCGCTTGCAGCACCTAGATAAGCCAGTCGCAACCGCCTTGTTAATGCCATGTGTACGGAGACATGGATATTACAGTCTGCGCATGCTCGAGAATTCCCCCCGGGTGGGGTTTTCCCCCGGGGGGGGGGATTCACTCGGAAGTGAAAGGAGACGACGCAACGCTGCTCCCTGGGGTGTCGTGTGACTGCTTCAGGGGTGTCGTCAAAATATTTCCTATTCTGACATTTCATATATAAATATTGTATTTTCGCGACCATACGGGCGCCGTGTGAAAAGGCCAAGCCTCAGTCTTGTGTCATATTTCTGTATTTAAAACACACACGGCGCACCGACCGAAACGGCACACACACAAGAACACACACAAGCACAGGAGTGTGCGTATTTAAAAATACAGCGGGAGCAAAACTTTGTTTGATTGTAGGCTACTTTATTTCAGTTTTTACATTAATCAAACCCATTAAGTCTCATCCTCTGTTTCTGCATTAAAGAGCTCCGCTAAATCAGCTGTGCCAGTCCGAACTCCTCGCTGTCAGAGTCACGTTCCGTGCCGTGCGGTGCCTCGGAAATGCACGCTTTTGCAAAAGCTCGCAAAATAATCCCAGCAGACACGTTAGCCCACGCATCAACAATCAATCTGCAAACTGTGGCATAAAAAAAACTAAATACGCCGTACCCTACGCCGTAGGCTGCGTCTATTTAACGCGGACCTAATGCCGCGTTCCATTTATCCTCGGAAGTGGGGATTTCCCAGTCCCCAGTCGGAATTTTCAACTGGAACGCCCCTCAAAGTGGGGTTTCCCACTGGGAAAGTGGGAGAGTCTTCACCACCCCCGAGTTACCATTCCAAGATGGCTGCCATTCCCAGTTCCCACTTCCGATTTCCGAGGTAAATGGAACGCGGCATAAACTCCGGAGCCGACAGAAATCTCTAAATTTCGGAGCAAATTTCTTAACAGGCGTAGCTACAACTGTTAGATTTCATCTATTAAACCAACATCTTCCTAAATGATTTATTTCAGCCGGCGTGATTCTCAACAGAGCAGCGTCCCAGAGAGAGTTTCTCTCCCGGGGCTGACGCAGCAGCTTGACCGGGCGGACACGTCTCTTCTCGGGCTGTGAGCTGAGGCTGCTCCCCGGGGGCGGCGGCTCTTCTCATCTCCGAAAACATCGGGTCAAATTTCTTAACAGGCGTTATTTGGATAAACTGAGCCCCGGTTGCGGATCTTAAGGTTACCTTTATACCTGAAAAAATATTAAAACTTAATAAAGTGCCATATTAACAGCGCTACAGCTGAAATTAAAACAGCTTTTGGCTCTCTGCTTCCTGATCAGGTTAGGGATGAAAACGAGGGGGAGTAGGAGAAATGGGACAGGCACCTGGGCCAAGTGCCCTAGATCTCAAGTGCCCTAAAATATCCCCCTTCTTTTTTAGGGGTTAGGGAAGAAAAGAAGTGCGAGTGGAGAAAAGAAGGGCGAGTGAAGCAGAATTGGGATTGGCCCTTAGAATGCACTTTTTCCTTTCGTTGTTAAACGGAGGTCAACCGGAAGTGGCTCTTTGTTGAAATGGTTACCATGGTTACCTCGGGTACAGCGCCACCTAGCGTCACGGAGTCAGCCATGCTCTGGTTACAGTGGCTTATTCAATCTGATTCAGTCTGATCTCAGAACAGCATGTGTAATCAGACAAGTTGATCCAATCTTCTGCATGTCATTATCTGATCAGATCTCCAACCACCTTGAATCGCTGCATGTGCACGTACTGACTGAGAAAAGTTATGCACGTTATTGCAGGATGGAGACGCACATTTTGATGTATAACACACCTGGGTGCACGTTACGGTTCTGGCGAAGAAGCGGCTGAAGGAATGGCATAAATTGCGCCAAAATTACATGATTAATTCAAACTGGCCGACTTCCTGTTGGGTTTCGGCCATGGCGCCAGGAGACTTTTCTTTAAGTTGTGCTATGATACAGGTGTGTACCGATAAAGGAAGCTCTGAAAACCTTAACAAACCATGGTTTACTATAGAACTTAGGAAATCCGCAAATTCAAAATTTAATGTCTATGAGTTTTGGTTTAAATATAAATCATTGGTATAGTATGCATAAATGGCTTTATGAGGGTGACACTTCCATTATAGATAAAATGTATTTCAAAATGGTTTTCAAAAATGAAAGGACACATGAGTCTATCTTTCTTGAAAAGTTAATTTAATTACTGATACTTATTAAAATATACATTTTGTTAAGGAAATCTATTAATTTTGAGATAAATAACGGTCGCCCCCAATTACTTTTTTAAGGTCGTTGCCCTATTAATGTAGGTTTAAAAACACTAAAATACCTTTGTTTTAAGTTTTCACATATATGCACACTACATTCCAAATGTTTGGAAAATGGCCAAATACATCTTTATTTTAAGTATTTTAAAAATAGGCCTCTCAAAGGCCTTATACATCATTGACCCACAATTGTGATTCAGGCTTAAAGCTCCCCTGCTACACGTCATTCAGGCAGCCAATCAGCACAGAGCCTCATTAACATAGCCCCCCCTCCCCTCAGAATCCCTCATAGACAAGGTTAGAAACGGTAAAAATAAAGACATGGCCCAGAGGCTGAATTTCTCATTTATGTAGAAAAAACCTTCAAAAGCTTGTTTTTAAGACATTCAATGCCTGTTTAAAATATACATTAAATGCCATAATAGGTCACCTTTAAATAATTTTTAAGCAAATGAAGCAACGGTAAATTCTCGCCAAATACAGTAAATTCCAGTTGTCCCTGAACGCACCAGGAGGATAATCGGCTTTTTAGAATTCCGACCGGTCCCTGAATGCACCTCCTCCGCGGCGCGGCGCGGTCCCGACCAGATCTCGGGTGAAAGCCGATAATAATATAATAAAATTGCAAAGCTGCTGTGAAATAAGGTGTAATACATGCACTGTAGTTATTTTCTGTATAAAAATTGAATTTAAAAAGACGGGTTTGACTCAAAATCAGTGTGGTTTTATTTAAGTGGTCTGTCTCGGTAGAAGACAGAGACATGAAAGACGTGAAAAAAGCGAGCTGCATTACAGACATGCGCCGCCGAAATACATCGGTGAAAACTATTCCACAGGAATATTTCACCATAGATGTCTTAAAACGACTCTACAATTATGCACACAATAAAAAAATACTTACAGATTAGGTTGGGACTCGTGTGAAAACACTGGAGGATTCATGTCGTGTGAGGAACGTCAATACGGTGCGCACGCAACAACGTCCCCCCGCTCCCCCCCTCCTCCCTCCCCCTCGGCCTCCGCTCCGCTGCAGGAGAAGGGTATGGCTGCAGACAGTTATATAATACATCCATGCTGCAGACCCGGAGGCAGCAGATCTGAGCAGCAGATCTGAACCGCAGTTCTAGATGTCACAGAGCCCCCTACTGGATTACTTTATAACTGCAACTAAATCAACAGTTCAGATCGAGACTTCTCGTTTTTTTCCGGCAGCGTTATGGGCTCAAATTAATTCCATAAGTATTTTGTATCTGTAAATAAACTTTGTACTTGTAGAAATATTTTGTGCGTGTGCAAAAAATATTTGTACTTGCAAAAAATATTTGTACTTGTAAAAATATTTTGTGCATGTGCAAAAAGTATTTGTACTTGCAAAAAATATTTGTACTTGTAAAAATATTTTGTGCATGTGCAAAAAGTATTTGTACTTGCAAAACATATTTGTACTTCTAGATACAAAGCTACAAACTTTTTACAAAGCTACAAACTTTTTTTACAAAGCTACAAACTTTTTTTACGAAAACTACAAACTTTTTTTCAAAAGCTACAAACTTTTTTTACAACTACGAGTTATGGCACTGGTTTGACGTGCCAAAACTAACAGCCAATCAGCGATCTTTGGCACGGGTTTCAAAGGGTTTCTGGAGAGCCAATCAGATCATTGCATCGCCTACTGACGTCGCCGCCATATTGGATGTGGCAGGCCTGGGCTGCAAACTAATACAAGTAAATGGACTTATTTTCATAAAGCATCTTTCTACAAATAAATTTACGTTTTACGTCTCATTTATTCATTCACACGCGCACTAGTATACTTGGGAAACAGTTAGGCACCAAATATAATATATTTAATTTTCTCAGACGGCAAAAATAAGAACTTTATTTATCCCACATAGGAGTAATTCATGTTATATCAGCTATAGAGAACAAGGTAGTGCCGAAAAAATATATATATCCCCCCTCACAAAAATAGAGACATATTTTTTTATCAACAAAACGAATAAAAAAAATTCAAATAACAAAATAACATATTTGAACCATTTTTCAGACAATAAAATAACAATAACATAAAATGTAATGTAATGTGTAAAGATGTAAAATATGCTTTGTTAATGAGAGAATATGATTCTGTATTTTTCTTATTTTTGTGAGGGGGGATATATATTGTTTTTCGGCACTACCTTGTTCTCTATAGCTGATATAACATGAATTACTCCTACTTACCGTTTCAGTATATCAAAGTGTTTTTATTTCTAATTGTTTACCCCAAGTTATATTGTTAAATAAATGTTATATTGTTCTGTTTGGGAATTTTGGACTTAATACTACCATACTTACCATTTCAGTATATCAAAGTGTTTTTATTTCTTTATTTCTTTTTTTAACAATTACTACAACAAAAGTGAGGACTTGACACCCAAATACACTATGTTGTAGTGGGTTTGATCAATGCTGTTCAAGTTTTGGGGGTAATATATCCCACTAAACGCCACATCTTAGTCCTCTCTGTCAGTGGCAAGACAGTTGTCATCTTCTCTGTCCCAGTCTCTTTTCATATTCACGCAATTGCAACACCTTTATAATTCTCTGCATATAACAGTCCTGCAGAGACATGGTAAAATACCGAGCCTCAATCACGACATTATCTATTATGTTTATGGTTGCTCAGTGTTTAAATATATATTTATTGTCATTAGGCTAAAAACAAGTAAAGACTATTTTTTTTATATTGCCTCATTCATGATTTAAATAAATAATTTAAAATTTCACCTTAATTTGATAACAGTCTTAACTGCACCTACTGGTGCTGCCTATGATCTAAATCTCTTGCCACAAAAAAAAGAGCCTACCAGCAAAGACCTATGCTCTACAAATGACATCTGAAATAGTGCTGAATGAGCTACGAATCCCTGCCGTTTACCCTGGAAGTAAGTTCTTTAATTATAAGCTCCATCCTCATTATCAATTAAATCTTCATATATTGAGCCTCATTATCAATTAAATCTTCATATATTTATTAAGGTGGAACGCTGATTTAGTTGCAGTGCAGTTCTACTAGTTGCAGTTCTACAGTCATCCAGTAGGGGGCTCTGTGACGTCTAGAACTGCGGTTCAGATCTGCTGCCTCCGGGTCTGCAGCCGTATACTATTGCGCTGCAGGACTGGCCGGCACACAGAGCCAGCTTGCTTTAAATCCAATGGATTTAAATAAATATTCATTACCAATCGTGCGTTTTACGCACCTTAATGCCAAAAATATATTTTCACATCACAGTAAACAATATTTTTACGAAGTTTACGAAGTTAATTGGACATGGCATGACAAAAATATGATTTAATTGTATATGAATACATTTTTGGAAAAAGAGAGTTACAAAGTTCTTCAAAAGCGATATGTACCAGCGTATGATTTTTTAGTCATGTCGAAATGTATCTAAATCTGACATTTTATTGTCTTAAGACCAAGCCTATGATTTTAAATTATTATTTTACCAAAAAATTCAGAGTGACGTAAAATGGCAGTTCCCTTCAAGTTATGACCACGATACTCAACACAGTTAATAAGGACGCTTATGACAATAATATGTGTCGATTTCATTGTGATTGGATGAATGAAACAGCAATGACAGCACATAATTTGATGAAAAATGTATACCTGACCAAAAGGTGGCGCTATGGATTTCAATCCAAGATTGTCATATCCACTTGTTCAGAATGGAAGCCTGATTACATGTATTGATTTTGGGTCAATTTGGACCAAGTATGTTTAAGTTACAACAACTTTTATGTTCATGGCGAGACACAGAAATTTGACCACCTCTAACGGCCACGCCCTTCGATAAGAACGTACAGTTTTCTCTGTCAGTCATCGTCAATGTCTTACCTATTATCTGACCAACTTTGAGATCATTAAACTGATCTCGCTTGGAGCACAGATGCATACTAGAAGACATGACAATTCCTGGTGCCAACAGGTGGCGCTACAACCGATCCTGAATATTCCACCATAGATGTCTTCAGGCTCAGCCTACAATCATGCACATACGTTTTCAACCACATCAAATCATGTATTGCTGAATTACAGCCAATTGATGTTTGATGGCGAGGCTTAAAAATGACCTCAAACTTCGCCGAATCACTACGGTCAAGCCCTCTGCTAAAAACTTAAAAGCTTCGCAATTTAGCGTCGGCCATGTGTCTAGATTGTACAAACCAAGTTGTGAGCCAATCTGATAAAATCTCTAGGAGGAGTTCGTTAAAGTACGAGGCCTAGAAATGATCAGAATTCATCAAAAATGACATTTTCTATTCAAAATGCCGGATTTCCTGTGTAACTTAGAGCATGGGTCCAAGAGACTTTTTTGTAGGGCTTTGTCTGATATAATAGACACATAAAGGTCATTGCTGTAAGTCAAACCATATTATGGGGCTCGTCGAAAAACATAAAATAGGTGGCGCTATAGAGCCCATTCTTGTGGACCCATGCCTGTCGCCCATAAAATACGTAATTTTACGCGACTCTGGAAGCGTGTGCAAAATTTGGTGAGTTTTTGAGCATTTTAAGGCCTCCAAAAAGGCAATTCATTTACGGCGAGAATAATAATAATAATAATAATAATTAAAGCTGCAAGCAGCGATGAACGGGCCCTCGCACTCACGGCCACCGCCCCCATAAGCATATCAGAAATGACACCACCCACGACTTCCTATGTCAAACCATTCAAAAGTTATAGCAGAAAAAAGGGACAACCAATCAGAAGAAGGGGCGGGGCTAATTCAGGCCAATGAAGGTCAAGGACTCCATACAGAATCTGATGACACCACCCACGACTCTTTATGTCAAACCATTCAAAAGTTATAGCAGAAAATCGGGACAACCAATCAGAAGAAGGGGCGGGGCTAATTTTTGCCAATTATGGTCAAGGACTCAATACCGAGTCCGATGACACCACCCACGACTCTTTATGTCAAACCTTTCTAAAGTTATGGCAGAGAAAAGTATTCTAGTGGGCGCTGTTGAGCCGTTAGGCCACGCCCATTAATGCAAACCATGAAATATCAAATGTATCGACAGGCCTGGCTTTTCTTTAAGTTGCGACATGATACAGGTCTGTACCGATTTTTGTTCATGTACGTCAAACCGTATTATGGGGCTTGAGGCGCAAAGTTTTTTCTGTCTGAACCAATCAGATGAAGGGTGGGCGCGCTTTTTGCCGTCTAGCATCGCCACGGTAACGCTTTTGAAAGAGAAAAGTAATGCGTGGTGTCGGAGGATGGAGACGCACGTTTTGATGTATAACACACCTGGGTGCACGTTACGTTCGGGCCGTATTAATGACCGAAGAAATGGCATAAATTGCGCCAAAATTACACGATTAATTCAAAATGTTCAAAATGGCCGACTTCCTGTTTGGTTTTGGCCATGGCGCCAAGAGACTTTTCTTTAAGTTGTGACATGATACAGGTGTGTACCGATTTTGGTGCATGTACGTCAAACCGTATTGTGGGGCTTGAGGCACAAAGTTTTCTAGGGGGCGCTGTTGAGCCATTAGGTCCCGCCCATTAATGCAAACCATTAAATATCAAATTTTTCACCAGGCCTGGCTCAGTGTTTCGAGAGGAGGTAGTAAAACGTTAATAGCTGAAGCAACAGCAGGACTGGTGTCATCACCATCACCACCTTTGCACAGCCAATATGCTTACAGTGTTTTTTCATACACGTATAGTTCATACAGGAAGATAGTGTAGCCTTTGTCTCACTTGATTTGGCCTTGTATTCATATACATACTAATTGAATGATTATAGGCTATCCCATTTGTTGCCCAAATAAATCATTTCAAAATCAGTAAATAATTAAAATCAGTACTCGAGTTGTAAAAAAAAAAAATCAGGGGGGATGGTGGATTTGATCATATGGGGACAGATAATTGTGCTGATTACAAATAATATAATATATTACAAATAATAGCAGTGACCAAAACACCTGCAGAAATACTGCAGGAATGACATAGCAGCAGTTAAATGCAGCCTTCTGTAAGCTTTAAATATCCACTGGGCTTACATCAAATACATCAAAACACAACAATAAAAAACACTTTTCTGAACTTATCAATATGACTCTGTCCTTCACAGGATAAGTAACATGGATCACTGCAAAAACTCAAAATCTTAACAAGAATATTTGTCTTATTTCTAGTTAAAATGTCTCATTTTAGTAAAAAAATCTCATTACACTTAAAACAAGACTCATCACTGGAAAAAACAACAATTTTCACCTGTTTCAAGTAGATTTTCACTTGTAATAAGTAGAAAAATCTGCATGTGGAACAAGATTGTTTTGCTTGTAATGAGAAGATAAATCTTGTCCCATTGGCAGATTTTTCTACTTATTTCAAGTGAACATTTACTTGAAACAGGTGAAAATTGTCAAATAAGTTATTTTTCTGGTGATGACTCTAAATGTTGAAATAGCAGTAAAACCACATTCATTGATGAAATGACATAAGGGATGGAAAGGGGGGATGGCAGTTTTACAGGGGGATGATTTGGACCGTTTTTATTTCAGGGGGGAAATCCCCCTCATCCCCCCTCAACTCGAGTACTGATTATAATAAAGTGTCTTATAAATCAATAATTTTAAAATCTCAATCCTTATTTTTATTTAACGGCCAGGGTTTATAGGCTGCATATTTACACTGTGTAGCCTGAAAGTGAACTGCAACTTACGTGCGGACGCATCTTTGCTGTGGAGGGGGCTGAATAAATCAACCAATTTTTGACATTTGGCCGTGTCTTCCTCCAGCGCCTTTTTTTTCTCTCTCCCTCTCGGCACCGCCTTGTCGAGGCAAAACCTCATTTTAACTCTCCCTCGCTGTGGAAACAGCCCCTGCTTGTAATAATGGCTGCAGCTCGAGCGGCAGAGCTGGTGGTGGGCGTGGTTTCAGCAGCGGAGGAGACCGAGGGGTGGTGTGCATTTTGGTGACGTAAAGAAAATGCACCAATCTTAACGGCTCACAGAAACCACGTGACACTGGGGGACTCTGTAAGGGTGGGGGCGAGCAGACCCTGCAGATTTTCATGGGATTTCATCTTTTCTGTGTTGGCAGGCTGAGGGGAGACCACTTTAAATATGTTAAAACAAGAAAACACGTGTTTTTCATAATAGGTCCCCCTTTAAAGATTTTCTAACAGTTTAGTTTGTTATGAACGTCAGAGATGTAGTTATAACACTGCATACTTGTGAATAATTATAAACATTGAAAAACGTACTTTTATATGAAAATAACCAGAAACAGATAGCTATAACATGGTATTTATATACTGCTTTAATGAACATTATTTTTATAGCCTATAAGCTATAAATATTATTTTTCTATTTTAATAAAATTAAATGTTTTTCTCTCATTTCAATTAAAACAAATAGGAATATTATCGGTTTTAATGACAATTATTGTACATCACAGCTAATTGTAAAATACATTGATTCAATTCGATTATATACAGGAATTACAGGCTATGATAATAATAGAAA
The DNA here is from genome assembly GCF_033807715.1 of Cololabis saira. NCBI lineage: Eukaryota > Metazoa > Chordata > Actinopteri > Beloniformes > Belonidae > Cololabis > Cololabis saira. Next base: position 8,954,846 of record NC_084602.1, read on the forward strand.
AGAAAGAAAAATGACTCAAACAAAAAAAAAACAGTGAGTGAGACAGGCAAGACAGCGACAACCAATGCAAGTGGGATGTCAACAGTGTATAGGCTACATATTTCAAAATACAGACAACAACTTCTGAGCAAGTGGTTTGTTGAGCAGATATTGGAATTAATCTCAGATATTTGCATGAGGTCACTCTCACTCTCAACTAAATAAATAAATAAATACATATATATATATAAATACAACAACACACCCCTCTCCTCTTAAAATAAATTCAAATAAACAATCAAACTTATTTCCTTATACAATTTATACAAAAACCATATGTCTTTGTAAAAGAGCATAATACAAAGTCTTTCAGAATAAATGTACGTATTTTTAACGTGTGACAGGATCCTGTATCATAACTACATCTCTGCCGTTTGTACAAACCAAACTGTGTGGAAATCGGGTAAAGAGTCTGGGAGTTATGAATGATTGTAGTCCGGGAGAAACCTTGCTCAGTAGAAATGATGCACTAAGACGCAAATAATGCCCTGTCCAAGATGGCGGCCGCATCGATCGGCGCCCGGTCCAAGATGGCGGCCGCGCCCCACCCCCCCTCCCCCGAAGAGCTGCGCGCGCATTCCAAACTGCACTCATCCCCCCACCTTCCCCCCGCGGGAGCTCAACCCCTCCCCTCCCCTCCCAGTGCTGCTGCAGCTGTCTTCTCAGCGGCAGCAGTCCTGCTGGATCTTACTGAGACACAGCCTGATCACACATAAATATTCATTTAAAATCACGTCTAATGATTAGGTTTATCAAAATCACAGGACATTTTCAAAATACAGTAAACAATATACTTATGAAGTCCCATATGTCTATGACATTTATTGACAAAGACATAGCTTTTTACGTTATTAGTTCATTTTTTTTAATTTTTAGAGTGACCAAGTTTTTCAAACACAATATGTTACAGTGTATGATTTTTTACTCCTGTTGTAAGCTATCTGAAACTGTCATTTGATTTTCCTTACACAAAATCTTTGATTTTTAATTAATATTTTTCTAGAAATACAGAGTGACATAAAAATGCCAATTCCTTTCAAGAAATAACCACGATACGCGACACAGTCAACAAGGAACCTACTGCCAATCAAATGTGTCAATCACATTAAGATTGGATAAACCAAACAGCAACTAAAGCACATAATTTGATGAAAAATGTATACCTGACCAAAAGGTGGCGCTATGGAGTTCATCCAAGATTGTCATATCCACTTGTTCAGAATGCAAGCCCGATTAAATGTATTGAATTTGGGTTCATTCTGACCAATTATGTTTAAGTTACAACAACTTTTATGTTCATGGCGAGACCCCGAAATTTGACAACCTCTGACAGCGACGCCCTTTGACACAAACTTACAGTTTTCTCTGTCACTCATCGTCAATGCCTTACCTATTATCTCACCAACTTTGAGATCAAGAAACTGATCTCGTTTGGAGCACAGATGCAAACTAGAAGACATGACAATTCCTGGTGCCAACAGGTGGCGCTACAACCGATCCTGAATATTCCACCATAGATGGGTTCAGGCCCAACCTACAATCATGCACATACGTTTTCGACCACATCAAATCATGTATTGCTGAATTACAGCCAATTGATGTTTGATGGCGAAGCTTAAAAATGACCTCAAACTTCGCCGGATGACTACGGTCAAGCCCTCTGGCAGAAACTTAAAAGCTTCGCAATTTAGCGTCGGCCATGTGTCTAGATTGTACAAACCAAGTTGTGAGCCAATTCGATAAAATCTCTAGGAGGAGTTCGTTAAAGTACGAGGCCTAGAAATTATCAGAATTCATGAAAAATGACATTTTCTGTTCAAAATGCCGGACTTCCTGTGTAACTTAGACCATGGGTCCAAGAGACTTTTATGTAGCTCTTTGTCTAATATAATACACACATAAAGGTCATTGCTGTAAGTCAAACCATATTGTGGGGCTCGTCAAAAAACATAAAATAGGTGGCGCTATAGAGCCCATTCTTGTGGACCCATGCCTGTCGCCCATAAAATACGTAATTTTACGCGACTCTGGAAGCGTGTGCAAAATTTGGTGAGTTTTGGAGCATTTTAAGGCCTCCAAAAAGGCAATTTATTTACGGCGAGAATAATAATAATAATAATTAAAGCTGCAAGCAGCGATGAACGGGCCCTCGCACTCACGTCAACCGCCCCCCATAAGCATATCAGAAATGACACTTGCGACTTCCTATGTCAAACCAATTGACCCTCGGGCCAATTTTTTTCGGAGCAACTGAATGGTAGAACATCACATCAATCAGGTGAAACATGTTTTTTTTCTACTAAACAAAACTTTTTTTCCCTTTATCTATAGGCTACTAGTATTATTATACTATTATATCTTGTACAAAAAAGTAGTTTAAGAAAGTCATTAGTTTAAATAAAGTAACTTGAATTTGCTACAGACTGTTATTAGTGTGTTATTACAGCTTTAGCGCTACTCTGTGGCTCCGTTATGAAACCGCTTAAGTAACTTGGTGATAATAATATTATTTTCTGCCAAGCTACTAACAAATGCAGTCCTTCTTTAAAATACACAGAACGACATTAAACACATGAAAAACCCATGATATGAACAGTAGCACAGTAGTCAGTGCACATGGAGCAGCAGCTCTGTCTGCTGAAGCGAGTGAGAGGATATGCAAATGAGGCGGATTTTCCTAGTATTTTTACACATATAATGGACGTTTTACCATTTAAAAGACCAACAGCAAAACTCAAGGTAAGTTATCAGTTGTATTTTTCAGTTTAAACCACAACAAATCACTTTAAAGCAAGCAAGTACGTCTTACCATTTGAACAGCTCCAGGAGTTTTGTCGGGAGTCTGTGCCTACGTTACTCCTGAATATTTGTGTGCACCTCTAATTAAGGCCCCCCTATGCTACAGGTGACAGGGAACTATACACAATTGTGTGCGTCCGGAATCATGAAGATTCTACTTTTATTTTATTTTATCTTTTCTAAATAAAGGCTTCGAATTCTCTATGAAATTGTCGTGTTTGTGATAGTAAATAATTAAAAAAAATATATATATATATTTATCAGATTTTCAATTGTCATCTGACGGGCCAGATATTATTGGAGACGGGCCAATTTTGGCCTGCAGGCCGCCAGTTGCCGACCACTGGTTTACAGCTTAAGAAAACTCAAATATCCTATCTCAAAAAATTTGAATATTCTGTGAATCTTAAACTGTAAACCATAATCAGCAATATTAAAATAATAAAAGGCTTGCTTATGTGTGTATACCTGAAGTGTGACTACCTGCAGAACGTATTTTAGCATGAAAGCTTTCATATTTAACGTACATCAAGCATCCTGTATCATAGCTACATGTCTGCCGTTTGTAACAAAGCAAACCGCGTGAAAATCGGTTGAAAATTAAGCAAGTTATAGTTATTTTACTTATGCAGACACCTCCTAGCGATACCGATCCAAGATGGCTGCCACGCCCGACGTTCTCAGGCAGTCAATGCGGCGCCTCGACCAAGATGGCGGCCGCGCTGAACATCAGCCCCTCCCCCCGCGGGAGCTGCGCGCGCAACGCACCACCCCCCGCCCCCCCCCCAAGCCCCTCCACCCCCCCACCACCCCTCCCCCCGTCCTCCTGCGGGAGCTGCAGCCCCTCCCCTCCCCTCTCCTCTACTCTGCTGACAGAGAAGGATCAGACCAGCCTGTCAGACAGACTGATCGAACATAAATATTATTTAAAAATAATAATGTTCGACACAATTTCATAGAATTAACTGTAGCTTTAAACAACACATTAAACAATATATTAAGGGAGTTACGGAGGTGAAAGGACATAAGAAATAAAAATGTGATTTATTTTAAAATAAGTTCATATTTTGAAAAAAATAGAGTTACAAACTTTAAAAAAACCTATAGGTACCAGTGTATGATTTTTTAGTCATGTTGAAAGGTATATAAATCTGACATTTAATTGACATTTAACAAAACCTCTGATTTTAAATTATTATTTTACCAAAAAATTCAGAGTGACGAAAAATGCCAATTCCTTTCAAGTTCTGACCACGATACGCGACACGGTCAATAAGGAACATACTGACAATCATATGTGTCGATTGCTTTAACATTGGATGAACGAAACAGCAATGACAGCACATAATTTGATGAAAAATGTATACCTGACCAAAAGGTGGCGCTATGGATTTCAATCCAAGATTGTCATATCCACTTGTTCAGAATGGAAGCCTGATTACATGTATTGATTTTGGGTTAATTCTGACCAATTATGTTTAAGTTACAACAACTTTTATATTCATGGCGAGACACCAAAATTTGACACCCTCTAACGGCCACGCCCTTCGATAAGAACGTACAGTTTTCTCTGTCAGTCATCGTCAATGTCTTACCTATTAAAGTGACCAGCTTTGAGATCAATACACTCATCTCGCTTGGAGCACAGATGCATACTACAAGACATGACAATTCCTGGTGCCAACAGGTGGCGCTACAACCGATCCTGAATATTCCACCATAGATGTCTTCAGGCTCAACCTACAATCATGCACATACGTTTTCGACCACATCAAATCATGTATTGCTGAATTACAGCCAATTGATGTTTGATGGCGAAGCTTAAAAATGACCTCAAACTTCGCCGAATCACTACGGTCAAGCCCTCTGCTGAAAACTTAAAAGCTTCGCAATTTAGCGTCGGCCATGTGTCTAGATTGTACAAACCAAGTTGTGAGCCAATTCGATAAAATCTCTAGGAGGAGTTCGTTAAAGTACGAGGCCTAGAAATGATCAGAATTCATGAAAAATGACATTTTCTGTTCAAAATGCCGGACTTCCTGTGTAACTTAGACCATGGGTCCAAAAGACTTTTTTGTAGCTCTTTGTCTAATATAATACACACATAAAGGTCATTGCTGTAAGTCAAACCATATTGTGGGGCTCGTCAAAAAACATAAAATAGGTGGCGCTATAGAGCCCATTCTTGTGGACCCATGCCTGTCGCCCATAAAATACGTAATTTTACGCGACTCTGGAAGCGTGTGCAAAATTTGGTGAGTTTTCGAGCATTTTAAGGCCTCCAAAAAGGCAATTTATTTACGGCGAGAATAATAATAATAATAATAATAATAATAATAAACATCACAGATACAATAGGGTCCTCGCACTTTCAGTGCTCGGGCCCTAATTAAAGCTGCAAGCAGCGATGAACGGGCCCTCGCACTCACGGCCACCGCCCCCATAAGCATATCAGAAATGACACCACCCACGACTTCCTATGTCAAACCATTCAAAAGTTATAGCAGAAAAAAGGGACAACCAATCAGAAGAAGGGGCGGGGCTAATTCAGGCCAATGAAGGTCAAGGACTCCATACAGAATCTGATGACACCACCCACGACTCTCTATGTCAAACCATTCAAAAGTTATAGCAGAAAATCGGGACAACCAATCAGAAGAAGGGGCGGGGCTAATTTTCGCCAATTATGGTCAAGGACTCAATACCGAGTCCGATGACACCACCCACGACTCTTTATGTCAAACCTTTCAAAAGTTATGGCAGAGAAAAGTATTCTAGTGGGCGCTGTTGAGCCGTTAGGCCACGCCCATTAATGCAAACCATGAAATATCAAATGTATCGACAGGCCTGGCTTTTCTTTAAGTTGCGACATGATACAGGTGTGTACCGATTTTTGTTCATGTACGTCAAACCGTATTATGGGGCTTGAGGCGCAAAGTTTTTTCTGTCTGAACCAATCAGATGAAGGGTGGGCGCGCTTTTTGCCGTCTAGCATCGCCACGGTAACGCTTTTGAAAGAGAAAAGTAATGCGTGGTGTCGGAGGATGGAGACGCACGTTTTGATGTATAACACACCTGGGTGCACGTTACGTTCGGGCCGTATTAATGACCGAAGAAATGGCATAAATTGCGCCAAAATTACACGATTAATTCAAAATGTTCAAAATGGCCGACTTCCTGTTCGGTTTCGGCCATGGCGCCAAGAGACTTTTCTTTAAGTTGTGACATGATACAGGTGTGTACCGATTTTGGTGCATGTACGTTGTGGGGCTTGAGGCACAAAGTTTTCTAGGGGGCGCTGTTGAGCCATTAGGTCCCGCCCATTAATGCAAACCATTAAATATCAAATTTTTCACCAGGCCTGGCTCAGTGTTTCGAGAGGAGGTAGTAAAACGTTAATACCTGAAGCAACAGCAGGACTGGTGTCATCACCATCACCACCTTTGAACAGCCAATATGCTTACAGTGTTTTTTCATACACGTATAGTTCATACAGGAAGATAGTGTAGCCTTTGTCTCACTTGATTTGGCCTTGTATTCATATACATACTAATTGAATGATTATAGGCTATCCCATTTGTTGCCCAAATAAATCATTTCAAAATCAGTAAATAATTAAAATCAGTACTCGAGTTGTAAAAAAAAAAAATGAAGGGGGGTGGTGGATTTTATCATATGGGGACAGATAATTGTGCTGATTACAAATAATATAATATATTACAAATAATAACACTGACCAAAACACCTGCAGAAATACAGCAGGAATGACATAGCAGCAGTTAAATGCAGCCTTCTGTAAGCTTTAAATATCCACTGGGCTTACATCAAATACATCAAAACACAACAATAAAAAACACTTTTCTGAACTTATCAATATGACTCTGTCCTTCACAGGATAAGTAACATGGATCACTGCAAAAACTCACAATCTTAACAAGAATATTTGTCTTATTTCTAGTTAAAATGTCTCATTTTGGTAAAAAAAAATCTCATTACACTTAAAACAAGACTCATCACTGGAAAAAACAACAAGCCAGATAAATCTTGTCCCATTGGCAGATTTTTCTACTTATTTCAAGTGAACATTTACTTGAAACAGGTGAAAATTGTCAAATAAGTTATTTTTCTGGTGTTATTTTTCTGGTGATGACTCTAAATGTTGAAATAGCAGTAAAACCACATTCATTGATGAAATGACATAAGGGATGGAAAGGGGGGATGGCAGTTTTACAGGGGGGGTGATTTGGACCGTTTTTATTTCAGGGGGGAAATCCCCCTCATCCCCCCTCAACTCGAGTACTGATTATAATAAAGTGTCTTATAAATCAATAATTTTAAAATCTCAATCCTTATTTTTATTTAACGGCCAGGGTTTATAGGCTGCATATTTACACTGTGTAGCCTGAAAGTGAACTGCAACTTACGTGCGGACGCATCTTTGCTGTGGAGGGGGCTGAATAAATCAACCAATTTTTGACATTTGGCCGTGTCTTCCTCCAGCGCCTTTTTTTTCTCTCTCCCTCTCGGCACCGCCTTGTCGAGGCAAAACCTCATTTTAACTCTCCCTCGCTGTGGAAACAGCCCCTGCTTGTAATAATGGCTGCAGCTCGAGCGGCAGAGCTGGTGGTGGGCGTGGTTTCAGCAGTGGAGGAGACCGAGGGGTGGTGTGCATTTTGGTGACGTAAAGAAAATGCACCAATCTTAACGGCTCACAGAAACCACGTGACACTGGGGGACTCTGTAAGGGTGGGGGCGAGCAGATCTTGCAGATTTTAATGGGATTTCATCTTTTCTGTGTTGGCAGGCTGAGGGGAGACCACTTTAAATATGTTAAAACAAGAAAACACGTGTTTTTCATAATAGGTCCCCCTTTAAAGATTTTCTAACAGTTTAGTTTGTTATGAACGTCAGAGATGTAGTTATAACACTGCATACTTGTGAATAATTATAAACATTGAAAAACGTACTTTTATATGAAAATAACCAGAAACAGATAGCTATAACATGGTATTTATATACTGCTTTAATGAACATTATTTTTATAGCCTATAAGCTATAAATATTATTTTTCTATTTTAATAAAATTAAATGTTTTTCTCCCATTTCAATTAAAACAAATAGGAATATTATCGGTTTTAATGACAATTATTGTACATCACAGCTAATTGTAAAATACATTGATTCAATTCGATTATATACAGGAATTACAGGCTATGATAATAATAGAAAAGAAAGAAAAATGACTCAAACAAAAAAAAAACAGTGAGTGAGACAGGCAAGACAGCGACAACCAATGCAAGTGGGATGTCAACAGTGTATACATATTTCAAAACACAGACAACAACTTCTGAGCAAGTGGTTTGTTGAGCAGATATTGGAATTAATCTCAGATATTTGCATGAGGTCACTCTCACTCTCAACTAAATAAATAAATAAATATATATATATATATAAATACAACAACACACCCCTCTCCTCTTAAAATAAATTCAAATAAACAATCAAACTTATTTCCTTATACAATTTATACAAAAACTATGTCTTTGTAAAAGAGCATAATACAAAGTCTTTCAGAATAAATGTACGTATTTTTAACGTGTGACAGCATCCTGTATCATAACTACATCTATGCCGTTTGTACAAACCAAACTGTGTGGAAATCGGGTAAAGAGTCTGGGAGTTATGAATGATTGTAGTCCGGGAGAAACCTTGCTCAGTAGAAATGATGCACTAAGACGCAAATAATGCCCTGTCCAAGATGGCGGCCGCATCGATCGGCGCCCGGTCCAAGATGGCGGCCGCGCCCCACCACCCCTCCCCCAAAGAGCTGCGCGCGCATTCCAAACTGCACTCATCCCCCCACCTTCCCCCCGCGGGAGCTCAACCCCTCCCCTCCCCTCCCAGTGCTGCTGCAGCAGTCTTCTCAGCGGCAGCAGTCCTGCTGGATCTGACTGAGACACAGTCTGATCACACATAAATATTCATTTAAAATCACGTCTAATGATTAGGTTTATCAAAATCACAGGACATTTTCAAAATACAGTAAACAATATACTGATGAAGTCCCATATGTCTATGACATTTATTAACAAAGACATAGCTTTTTACGTTATTAGTTCATTTTTTTAATTTTTAGAGTGACCAAGTTTTTCAAACACAATATGTTACATTGTATGATTTTTTACTCCTGTTGTAAGCTATCTGAAACTGTCATTTGATTTTCCTTACACAAAATCTTTGATTTTTAATTAATATTTTTCCAGAAATACAGAGTGACATAAAAATGCCAATTCCTTTCAAGAAATAACCACGATACGCGACACAGTCAACAAGGAACCTACTGCCAATCAAATGTGTCAATCGCATTAAGATTGGATAAACCAAACAGCAACTAAAGCACATAATTTGATGAAAAATGTATACCTGACCAAAAGGTGGCGCTATGGAGTTCATCCAAGATTGTCATATCCACTTGTTCAGAATGCAAGCCCGATTAAATGTATTGAATTTGGGTTCATTCTGACCAATTATGTTTAAGTTACAACAACTTTTATGTTCATGGCGAGACCCCGAAATTTGACAACCTCTGACAGCGACGCCCTTTGATACAAACTTACAGTTTTCTCTGTCACTCATCGTCAATGCCTTACCTATTATCTCACCAACTTTGAGATCAATAAACTGATCTCGTTTGGAGCACAGATGCATACTACAAGACATGACAATTCCTGGTGCCAACAGGTGGCGCTACAACCGATCCTGAATATTCCACCATAGATGGGTTCAGGCTCAGCCTACAATCATGCACATACGTTTTCGACCACATCAAATCATGTATTGCTGAATTACAGCCAATTGATGTTTGATGGCGAAGCTTAAAAATGACCTCAAACTTCGCCGGATCACTACGGTCACGCCCTCTGGCAGAAACTTAAAAGCTTCGCAATTTAGCGTCGGCCATGTGTCTAGATTGTACAAACCAAGTTGTGAGCCAATTCGATAAAATCTCTAGGAGGAGTTCGTTAAAGTACGAGGCCTAGAAATGATCAGAATTCATGAAAAATGACATTTTCTGTTCAAAATGCCGGACTTCCTGTGTAACTTAGACCATGGGTCCAAAAGACTTTTTTGTAGCTCTTTGTGTAATATAATACACACATAAAGGTCATTGCTGTAAGTCAAACCATATTGTGGGGCTCGTCAAAAAACATAAAATAGGTGGCGCTATAGAGCCCATTCTTGTGGACCCATGCCTGTCGCCCATAAAATACGTAATTTTACGCGACTCTGGAAGCGTGTGCAAAATTTGGTGAGTTTTGGAGCATTTTAAGGCCTCCAAAAAGGCAATTTATTTACGGCGAGAATAATAATAATAATAATAATAATAATAAACATCACAGATACAATAGGGTCCTCGCACTTTCAGTGCTCGGGCCCTAATAATAAACATCACAGATACAATAGGGTCCTCGCACTTTCAGTGCTCGGGCCCTAATAATAATAATAATAATAATAATAATTAAAGCTGCAAGCAGCGATGAACGGGCCCTCGCACTCACGTCAACCGCCCCCCATAAGCATATCAGAAATGACACTTGCGACTTCCTATGTCAAACCAATTGACCCTCGGGCCAATTTTTTTCGGAGCAACTGAATGGTAGAACATCACATCAATCAGGTGAAACATGTTTTTTTTCTACTAAACAAAACTTTTTTTCCCTTTATCTATAGGCTACTAGTATTATTATACTATTATATCTTGTACAAAAAAGTAGTTTAAGAAAGTCATTAGTTTAAATAAAGTAACTTGAATTTGCTACAGACTGTTATTAGTGTGTTATTACAGCTTTAGCGCTACTCTGTGGCTCCGTTATGAAACCGCTTAAGTAACTTGGTGATAATAATATTATTTTCTGCCAAGCTACTAACAAATGCAGTCCTTCTTTAAAATACACAGAACGACATTAAACACATGAAAAACCCATGATATGAACAGTAGCACAGTAGTCAGTGCACATGGAGCAGCAGCTCTGTCTGCTGAAGCGAGTGAGAGGATATGCAAATGAGGCGGATTTTCCTAGTATTTTTACACATATAATGGACGTTTTACCATTTAAAAGACCAACAGCAAAACTCAAGGTAAGTTATCAGTTGTATTTTTCAGTTTAAACCACAACAAATCACTTTAAAGCAAGCAAGTACGTCTTACCATTTGAACAGCTCCAGGAGTTTTGTCGGGAGTCTGTGCCTACGTTACTCCTGAATATTTGTGTGCACCTCTAATTAAGGCCCCCCTATGCTACAGGTGACAGGGAACTATACACAATTGTGTGCGTCCGGAATCATGAAGATTCTACTTTTATTTTATTTTATCTTTTCTAAATAAAGGCTTCGAATTCTCTATGAAATTGTCGTGTTTGTGATAGTAAATAATTAAAAAAAATATATATATATATTTATCAGATTTTCAATTGTCATCTGACGGGCCAGATATTATTGGAGACGGGCCAATTTTGGCCTGCAGGCCGCCAGTTGCCGACCACTGGTTTACAGCTTAAGAAAACTCAAATATCCTATCTCAAAAAATTTGAATATTCTGTGAATCTTAAACTGTAAACCATAATCAGCAATATTAAAATAATAAAAGGCTTGCTTATGTGTGTATACCTGAAGTGTGACTACCTGCAGAACGTATTTTAGCATGAAAGCTTTCATATTTAACGTACATCAAGCATCCTGTATCATAGCTACATGTCTGCCGTTTGTAACAAAGCAAACCGCGTGAAAATCGGTTGAAAATTAAGCAAGTTATAGTTATTTTACTTATGCAGACACCTCCTAGCGATACCGATCCAAGATGGCTGCCACGCCCGACGTTCTCAGGCAGTCAATGCGGCGCCTCGACCAAGATGGCGGCCGCGCTGAACATCAGCCCCTCCCCCCGCGGGAGCTGCGCGCGCAACGCACCACCCCCCGCCCCCCCCCCAAGCCCCTCCACCCCCCCACCACCCCTCCCCCCGTCCTCCTGCGGGAGCTGCAGCCCCTCCCCTCCCCTCTCCTCTACTCTGCTGACAGAGAAGGATCAGACCAGCCTGTCAGACAGACTGATCGAACATAAATATTATTTAAAAATAATAATGTTCGACACAATTTCATAGAATTAACTGTAGCTTTAAACAACACATTAAACAATATATTAAGGGAGTTACGGAGGTGAAAGGACATAAGAAATAAAAATGTGATTTATTTTAAAATAAGTTCATATTTTGAAAAAAATAGAGTTACAAACTTTAAAAAAACCTATAGGTACCAGTGTATGATTTTTTAGTCATGTTGAAAGGTATATAAATCTGACATTTAATTGACATTTAACAAAACCTCTGATTTTAAATTATTATTTTACCAAAAAATTCAGAGTGACGAAAAATGCCAATTCCTTTCAAGTTCTGACCACGATACGCGACACGGTCAATAAGGAACATACTGACAATCATATGTGTCGATTGCTTTAACATTGGATGAACGAAACAGCAATGACAGCACATAATTTGATGAAAAATGTATACCTGACCAAAAGGTGGCGCTATGGATTTCAATCCAAGATTGTCATATCCACTTGTTCAGAATGGAAGCCTGATTACATGTATTGATTTTGGGTTAATTCTGACCAATTATGTTTAAGTTACAACAACTTTTATATTCATGGCGAGACACCAAAATTTGACACCCTCTAACGGCCACGCCCTTCGATAAGAACGTACAGTTTTCTCTGTCAGTCATCGTCAATGTCTTACCTATTAAAGTGACCAGCTTTGAGATCAATACACTCATCTCGCTTGGAGCACAGATGCATACTACAAGACATGACAATTCCTGGTGCCAACAGGTGGCGCTACAACCGATCCTGAATATTCCACCATAGATGTCTTCAGGCTCAACCTACAATCATGCACATACGTTTTCGACCACATCAAATCATGTATTGCTGAATTACAGCCAATTGATGTTTGATGGCGAAGCTTAAAAATGACCTCAAACTTCGCCGAATCACTACGGTCAAGCCCTCTGCTGAAAACTTAAAAGCTTCGCAATTTAGCGTCGGCCATGTGTCTAGATTGTACAAACCAAGTTGTGAGCCAATTCGATAAAATCTCTAGGAGGAGTTCGTTAAAGTACGAGGCCTAGAAATGATCAGAATTCATGAAAAATGACATTTTCTGTTCAAAATGCCGGACTTCCTGTGTAACTTAGACCATGGGTCCAAAAGACTTTTTTGTAGCTCTTTGTCTAATATAATACACACATAAAGGTCATTGCTGTAAGTCAAACCATATTGTGGGGCTCGTCAAAAAACATAAAATAGGTGGCGCTATAGAGCCCATTCTTGTGGACCCATGCCTGTCGCCCATAAAATACGTAATTTTACGCGACTCTGGAAGCGTGTGCAAAATTTGGTGAGTTTTCGAGCATTTTAAGGCCTCCAAAAAGGCAATTTATTTACGGCGAGAATAATAATAATAATAATAATAATAATAATAAACATCACAGATACAATAGGGTCCTCGCACTTTCAGTGCTCGGGCCCTAATAAACATCACAGATACAATAGGGTCCTCGCACTTTCAGTGCTCGGGCCCTAATAATGATGTTACTTACACTCTGACACAAGAGGACCGCTCTATTGAGAAAAAAATAAAAAATAAATAGCCTATCAACTGTAAGACAATGCTAAAAAAGTTAATTTGACTTCTGATAAAGCTTGTACGCTCTCGGGAGGAACGACATCTGGTGCCTTTTTGTGTGACTCATAGGTTGTGTGAGTGTCCTTCCATTGCGTAGTGTGTAGCGACTTGTATTTGCAGACAGGCTCTGGATCATTGGGCTGGTCGCTTCTTTCAGTAGCCGATGGAATTCCCTTAAGGTGGCCTCCTCTCTCCTCACCTCCAGAGTGAGGAAGGAGTTAGTCGGTATCCCTATGATGCGGCAGCACCTTCTCTGCAGACATTCCAGTTCCTGGATCAAGTGCTTTGGGAGGCCGGCCCAGACAGGTGAGGCATATTCCAGCACTGGTCTGATGAAGGTCGTATATACCTGGGTCAACACATCTTGTTTCTAATACTGAAAAGTCAGTAAGCAACTTAATTTTGCATAGTACCTCACTGCTTCTGCTTCTGTCTTGTAAATGTAAACACTGAACAGCTGGACAAATTAAAGTGCATGAACAATAGTGCGGTGACAACTGCCTAAATCCATTATGTGTGTTGTAATAAAATATCGATATTTGCCGTCAGTTTATCGATTATTTATTGCGACAGAGAGCGCAACAATATATTGCAATATCAATTTTTTTCCCTTCCCTGCCACTAATATATATATATATATATATATATATATATATATATATATATATATATATATATTTACGCACAGTACTGGAGTTGAGGGGGATGAGGGGGGATGGCATCCCCCCCTGAAATAAAAACGGTCAAAATTATCCCCCCTGTAAAACTGCCATCCCCCCTTTCCATCCCTTATGTCATTTCATCAATGAATGTGGTTTTACTGCTATTTCAATATTTAGAGTCATCACCAGAAAAATAACTTATTTAACCATTTTCACCTGTTCCAAGTAAATTTTCACTTGAAATAAGTAGAAAAATCTGCCAGTGGGACAAGATTTATCTTCTTATTACAAGCAAAAAAATCTTGTTCCACTGGCAGATTTTTCTACTTATTTCAAGTGAAAATCTACTTGAAACAGGTGAAAATTGTTGTTTTTTTCCAGTGATAAGTCTTGTTTTAAGTGTAATGAGATTTTTTTTTACTAAAATGAGACATTTTAACATTAAGAAATAAGACAAATATTCTTGATAAGATTTTGAGTTTTTGCAGTGATCCATTTTACTTATCCTGTGAAGGACAGAGTCATATTGATAAGTTCAGAAAACTGTTTTTAATTGTTGTGTTTTGATGTATTTGATGTAAGCCCAGTGGATATTTAAAGCTTACAGAAGGCTGCATTTAACTGCTGCTATGTCATTCCTGCAGTATTTCTGCAGGTGTTTTGGTCAGTGCTATTATTTGTAATATATTATATTATTTGTAATCAGCACAAATTATCTGTCCTCATATGATAAAATCCACCATCCCCCCTGATTTTTTTTTTGCAACTCGAGTACTGTTTACGCACACCGGTTGATTTAGTGAACTGGCTTAAATTACATGTTGAACCTACCTGTAAAATTCAACATTTTCACTTTTCTTGAACTTTTCTTTCCCCTCATCATCAGGGATAACACTGAAAACAGAGTGAGAGGTGTCAGATCATGAGGGGAGGGTAAAATCAAACAACCAGACAACCAGTCTCCCCCCAAACTGCTCTGCTTTAGCAGACAGGTATCAGCCCCTCAGCTTCACTTTATCATGGACAACAGGTGACTTAACCTTTACAAATAGAAACAAGCTCAGACACACTGAGCACACTTCCCTACATCATCAGATATTGATCCACAGGACTAAATGTCAAAACAAGGTTATTCAAATAAAGGGGGGGACTTGTATCTAAGCTGTTTATTATCGTGTCTGATCTTATATGTCAGAGGTCGCAGCAGCAATGACTCCATAAACATGCCATTTGTACCTAACAACGGGCTGACTTTGTCCCGCCATTTCCAGCAGACATTCACCCAAACAACTGCCTGCCACGGCCGGTAAATCTCCCTCGGTTGACACCGACTTTAGTCTCAAACTTTAGTTTTATTTTAGAGTCTTCTTTTTTTTTTTTTTTTTTTTTTTTTTACCTTGTCTGCACACATATTATTGATTGATACCATGACGGTAGAAACCAAAAGTGTATATATGTGCATTATTACTATATGTAATATATACATATATATACGCACACATATGCGTACACATACATAAATATACACATACAAACCCAGTGTTTTTTTTTTTTTTTTTTTTTTTTTTTTTTTGGGGGGGGGGGGTGGGGGGGGGGGTGACGACATCCACTGCCAATCCAGGAAGCAGGAACACACGGAGACACACGTCAAGCACTGGAAATCTGCAACAAAAAAAACCACAAACAAAGCACGAAACCGGCACGGAGCCAACCAAAACACGAACAGCAATCGACCTAAATCTTGAGATCTAATCGCAGTCTGAGCTAAGCTATCGCTACCGCTACCTAAACCCAAAAACTAGAGAGCCAGCATGCAGGTGAACAAGCCAGTGTGTACGTCTATGTGTGTGTGTGTGTATGTATATGATCATGCGTGTGTGTGTGTGTGTGTGTGTGTGTGTGTGTGTGTGTGTGTGTGTCAGTACGTGCACATGCAGCGATTCAACCTGGTTGGAGATCATTTGCACACATCGTACTGACTTTTAAACTGCATGTGAACACCTTAAGTCAGTCCAGTCAATCTGATCAGACCGGATTCGTCAACCTACTTGCAGCACCTAGATAAGCCAGTCCCAAGCCAGTCGCAACCGCCTTGTTAATGCCATGTGAACGGGGACATAGATATTACAGTCTGCGCATGCTCGAGATTTTCCCCCGGGTGGGGGTTTCCCCCGGGGGAGGGGATTCACCTGGAAGTGAAAGGAGACGACGACGCTGCTCAGTAGCACCCTGGGGTGTCGTTTGACTGCTTCAGGGGTGTCGTCAAAATATTTCCTATTCTGACATTTCATATATAAATACTGTATTTTCGCGACCATACGGGCGCCGTGTGGAAAGGCCTCAGTCTTGTGTCATTTCTGTATTTGAAACACACACGGCGCACCGACCGAAAAGGCACACACACAAGAACACACACACACACGCACACAAGGTGCTATTTAAAAATACAGCGGGAGCAAAACTTTGTTTGATTGTAGGCTACTTTATTTCAGTTTTTACATTAATCAAACCCATTAAGTCTCATCCTCTGTTTCTGCATTAAAGAGCTCCGCTAAATCAGCTGTGCCAGTCCGAACTCCTCGCTGTCAGAGTCTTGTTCCGTGCCGTGCGGCGCCTCGGAAATGCACGCTTTTGCAAAAGCTCGCAAAATAGTCCCAGCAAACACGTTAGCCCACGGATCAACAATCCATCTGCAAACTGTGGCATAACTGGCCCGGCGTTGCTTCCACTCCTGGAGAAACTATTCTCCCTCTTAGTCATCCGTTGCTCACACGCCGCCTGCAGCCTTAAGGCTGATTTATGGTTCTGCGTTAACCAACGCAGACCTTATGGCGTAGGGTACGCGGCGCACTCACCGAACGTTGCGCGTCGCCGCGTACCATACGCCGTAGGCTACGCCGTCGATTTTACGCGGAACCATAAATCTGCCTTTATTCACCCGCCCGAGACTCTCCTTTTATTCTCCCCACCAACCGCCCGTGCGCTCCCTTTGCCAGCTCTCTGGTGATCTCCCTCCAGCAGCTGCCACTTTATTGAGATTTTTGTAGTGAAATGAGGAGGAATCATAGAGATAACTTCTCATTTCAACTAACTGGATCAGCCGTTCCTCATCCATGATTGTTTCCTACAGCGCTTTTAACGCAGGCGGCAGGAAGAAAATATAAGCAGGTCTACCGTCCGACCAAAGTGGGGAAAAAAACAACAAAATAACGGCGTGAGGTGACGCAATGAAACAGCGAACAGCTGGAGTGAGCGGCGTGTTCGTGGTGTTAAATGCAGCAAACATGTCACATCATTACTGGGATGTGGGGAAAAGCAGAGGACACGAGAAATGATCAAATAGGTACCAGATCTTGTTGGATCCGGCACAAATTAAGCTCAAATAAGATTAAGATAAGATTCTTGTTAGGCTATATCTTATTATTTTATCAGAACCTTCCAGCCTGGCGATCTCCCTCCAGCAGCTGCCACTTTATTGAGGTTCTTGTATTGAAATGACTGTTTCCTACAGCGCTTTCACCTTTTTTTTCCAACTTTCAACCGGCTTTCAACGCGACCGACAGGAAGAAAATAGAAGCAGGGCGTGCGACAAAAGTCCAGCTCAAAACGGCGCGCCGCGTCGCTCGCAACCAGTATAGACAGTGCAAATAAAACATAAAGCAATGGAACTGTTTTTGACGCTGACGCTCGCTCCCGTCGCATGCAGTGTGGACACGGTGTAAGATTCGCATTTACAGTCAGAGCGATGCAGCGCGGTTTTTAATTATATTTTACTCTGGGGTGTCGTGAGATTTTATTCACTTTTGAAAGGTGTCATGATTGAAAAAAGGTTGAGAAAGGCTGTTTTAGACAGATTATTAATAGGAAAGCAGTGAGAATGCACTTTTTCCTTCCTTGTTGTTGTTAAGCAGAGGTCAACCGGAAGTGGCTCTTTGTTGAAATGGTTACCATGGTTACCTCGGGTACAGCGCCACCTAGCGTCACGGAGTCAGCCATGCTCTGGTTACAGTGGCTTATTCAATCTGATTCAGTCTGTTCTCAGAACAGCATGTGTACTCAGACAAGTTGATCCAATCTTCTGCATGTCATTATCTGATCAGATCTGCAACCAGTTTGAATCGCTGCATGTGTACGTACTGTGTGTGTGAGTGTGCATGTGACTAAATGACTATATGTGTGTATGTGTGTGTGTGTGTGTGTGTGTGTGTGTGTGTGTGTGTGTGTGTGTGTGTGTGTGTGTGTGTGTGTGTGTGTAATAAACCAAACAAAGCTCCACCTGAAGTGTATCTATAGTGGGGGAGGGGGGGGAGCGACCCCGCCACCCGCGAGACCAGAGGCCGACAAGGAAGAGCCCGGAACCCAGGCCACCGGCAAACCCCACAGAGGGGAGAAGTAGGAGGGAGGCAACCCACCGCCTGCGAGGCCCCCCCCCCCACCCGGCGGCGGCCGAGGGGGCCCGCGGGCGGGGCCCCCACGGCGCGGAAAGAAGCAGCCAGGGATCCCGCGGCGGCGGACTGCGACCCAGGCAATCCCCGGCCACCCGGTCCGGGCCGGACACGCGGCCAGGAGGCCCTCACCCTTCAGGCCAACGACCCCCACCCGGCAGGGGGCCAGCCTGCCCGGAGAGACAGAGCCGCCCCGGCCGCCGACGCGGGCAGGCGCACCCGTCCCCCACGAAAGTGGCCCTCCAAGACCAGAGGGGCGCCCCGCCGTAGAGGCAGCGGGGGGGACCGGAGAAGGGCCCGGAGAGAGGGAACCCCCCAACAAGGCGACACCCGCGCAGGCCCGACAACGGAGGGCCCCAGACCCAGGCATCCCATTCATTCATCCATTCACCTATCCGATACCTATACTAATAATAATATAATATACTATACATAATAATAATAATAATACTAATAATAATAATAATAATAATAACCATCTTTGTATAATATAATATTGATAAATTATTAAGTTTTTGATGTCCTGCCAATGGAGGCTCAAATCCTCCATGGCAGGACCCTTCCATACCGCATTCTCACCGACACAGACATACAATCACGCACCGTTTCCCCCTCCCCGGGGGGGTCCAGCACCGCCAGAAGGCACCCCAGGCTGCACGGCGGGCCCCGCCAGGCCCGGGTAACCCGACCCACCCGTCCGAGGCCCAGGCCGGTGAGGGAACGCGGGTGATGTGGGACCCCCTCCCGCCCCTTGTGTTGAGTGCATGTGATTAATGCCATAAAAACAGGGAGGAGGGAGGGCCAAGCATCGATTGACACCGACCCCCCCCCCCCCCTCCCGAACTACGTGTCCTTGTCAAATGTATTTATAAAGTGTTGAATGTGCAGTGTCTAGTTTGCTGTTAAAACCGTGAGGCGGGGAGTGCCGGGCCACGCGGGACAGTGCCCCCCACGACCCGGACCCCCCGCCTTTCGCCTATGTGCGTATGAATCGTGTAGGGGGGGCAAGAGGGGGAGCGGAGGCCGAAGCCAGGAGGCAGGACCAGCAAAGCCGGCCCTGATAAGACACCCGCGTCCCCCCACCGGCCATCCAGTAGACGGGGGCCGGCCCCCCGAGCCGGGCCAGGGCCCCACCGTACCTCCACGGGCGCCCCCGGAGCCGCCGGAGCCCCCAGACGGAGGGGGAAACGGTCCAACATCCTCCCATTCATACTGACAACATAAGACATAGATACCTGGGAATGGCGCCACCCCGCCGCCGCGCCCGCCCGTGCACCCCCCGGTCAGGGGAGGCCCGATCTCCGGACCCGTCCCCACCCCCCCCCGAGGCCACCCCGGCGGACACCCCAAGGGTCACGGAGTCCCCACATCCGCAGGGGCACTTGGCCCCCGCCCAGCGACGGAGGACCAAGGCAGCAATGCCCCCCCAGCGCAGACAGCCACCCCCCACCCAGGCAGGACCGGGCCCTCCGGGTGGGACCCCCACGTCCACGGCCCAGCCCCCCCCAGGAGGCCCGGAGACGCCCAAGCCACCGCCCCCCGCCCGAGCCCTCCCCAGCCACCCCCCCCACCGCCGTGAGGTACCCCCCCCCACAGGCCCCCAAGGCCCCCACCGGCCAGGGACAGGACCCCGCGGCCCCACCCACCGCCCCCCAGGGGCCACCAGAGGCCCGCGCCCCAGACCCCCCAAGCCGACCCCCAACCCCAAGGGCTACGAGATCACCCCCCCCCGCCCCCACTAGGTAACGAGGCCAATAATCGGGGACCACAGAGAGTGCAATTCAGCCGAGTGTTGTTCAGTGGAGGCAGACATTATCTCACTACTAATATGATCTGATAAAAGATTCCTAAAATGGTTAATACATAAACTGGATTTTTGTTTCCAATTTACTAGAATGGTTTTCTTTGCGATACATAAGGCAGTGAGAACCCGGTGTGTCCAATTAGGATCTATTTGAGTGTCTCCCAGGTGACCTAATATACACACCGTGGGGCACACTGGGATTCTGTGGTCGATCCATGTGGATAAATCCTCACAAATCTCCTTCCAGAACCTCTGTACCGGTGTACAGAACCATAAAGCATGCATATAATTATCTGGGGTGTTCTCTGTGCACTGTGAACAGATATTAGAGGTGACATTTTTATTTTAGAGTCTTCTTGACAGATGGAAACATTATTGTCTTCTTCTTCGGTTTTCTCTGGAGCCCGTTCCTTCGTCTTCTTCTTCGACTCCTTCTGTGTGTAACCCAGGTGCTAAATGAGCAGTTATTTCATATTTATATTTTTTATATATTTATGTTTATATTTATAAACTAATTTCAAGCTCATTCAGACCCCGTCAGTGTGACGTCATGTGACTAGCGTTCAGCCAATCAGCTGAGCCGCTCCGCTATTTACAGGAAGCAGATGCTCTCATTGTGGATGAATGGGGGCTGATGCACGGAGCGGAGCGGCTGCAGGTTAGTAAACGGTTGCTGGCGTTTTCACAATAAAGTGTTATATGACGGTTAACAGCCACTTTGTTGCCAACTGCAGATTGTCCACTGGCTGTCGGGAGGTTGTCGAAGTCTGAAACCTGTGAATACTTGATTGTCTGTCAGAAACCTGTTGAATACTTGACTGCCTGAATTGGTGAGTTGTGTTTTAAGTTTAGTCATTTAGTTTTTTTCCGAATGACTGAGTTACCTGAACTTTAACACTTCCAGTAAGGCATGTTTTGTTTTGGTTTGTTTTGTTTGTTTAATTACCGGGTCTTTTGTTAAAATGTTTGTTTTATGTTGACGCAGCGTGTCAATCAGCTGATTGGTAACAGCTGATGCTGCGGTGAGGAACACACATTCAGTGCGCAAGTACTGTTTTAGTTTAAATGCTTGAACTACTTAATCAGTACATTTATGGATGATAAGATGACCAGCAAATAATTATTTTCTGTGTTAATGATAACCTGTAATAAGAGCTCTGGCCTTATGTTTGACCAGGCCAGGTTTTGTGATCCCGGATGGTGAGCTATCCCAGAATCCAGTGATCAGGAGTCCACGTGGAGGAACCAGGAATCATACTCAACAGTAATTGTGTCTGCCACAGCGGTAGGCCACTGCAGCAAAACTCCCCCCCCCATTCATCTCTTCTGCCCCATTCACTCAACCAAACGCTTGGACCCAGCACCCAGATTGACTAATTGACTGACTGACTGACTGCTTTGACCGGTGCTGAGGACCAGAACTGTGAAGAACAGTGAACTTTATTTTTTGAGTGGGCAACCCACATTAATTTGAACAGTGAACTTTATTTTTTGAGTGGGGAACCCACATTAATTTGAACAGTGAACTTTATTTTTTGAGTGGGGAACCCACATTAATTTGTTTACGTTTTGGTGGGTTGTTTTGTTGTTTTTGGGATGGTTTTGAGTTGATGTATTTTCTTTTATTCCACACTTGAGTAAACAGTGTGGAACAGAACAGAATTGAAACTAATGGTGCACCTGACATAAGCTAACTAAGCTGAAGTCATTGTTTATATTTTTTTCTTAATTTGAATTTCAATTACTTGAAGAAAGTTTATTTTTTACGTGGCCATATTTATTTTTCAACGTTTGAGTAATTGAATTTGTGTTTTTTCTAATACACGGTACCTAAACTGAAGCCATCTGCCTCTGTGTCATTCATTGTGCATCATACGTGTTCTCCTCGGCTGAATCTAGTCTTCTGAGGTTACTAGCCTACCTCTAGCTATTTGCTACATTTTTATTTCAGTAGTTACAGCCAAATATATGCTACACAATTCTGGTGAGCTAGCCAGGAGAACCTTGGTATTAAAATTCCTAATGCTGTGTTGGTCAGTGGAAACACTAAGGATCTATCTGACGTAGAAGAGGTCATAGATTTTCTCAAACAATATGGGATTATTGGTAGAGCAACAGTAGTGGATGCAATAGAGTCCGACTTTCACGAAAACTGGGTTGTAGAATACAGTTCAGGAACTGCTGTTGTAACCTTAGAGTCCCTACTACCATACACATTTGTCACTAAAGATGGGAAAAATACTTATCAGATCAGAGACCTGTCGAGTATGTATGCTGAGAGGGAAGGAGACAAAAAGACTCAAGCATATCTTGAAGACCTGAAGCAACTAGCTAAAGTCAGTGGCATGAACTATGCTGAAGTTCTTAAAGGCATGATGTCTCACATCAGTAAATCCATCACTGCTCTTGAACCTGCCATTACAGCTGAAGAAGAGGAGGAGGAGGAGGGCGGCGCCCCAGAGATAAAATCTCCACCCCAGTCACCCTGGAAAATCTCTCCTGGAAGTGCAGCCCATCCAGTCTTCAAGCCCTTGCCCAGAGCTCAAAGTGCTGGGATAAAATCTAACACTATCGCTGCTGATGACGTCAATCCACCCGAAGTCCAACGGTATGTCGTTGAGCACATAGTAAAGAGCGAAGATACCTCTATGCACATGCTTTCATCCCAGAGACTTCGAGTTTTTTCAGGCAAAATACAGAGGCCTCCACAGGAAGCAGACTATGATACATGGCGTTCTAGTGTTGACTTACTTATGAAAGATCCTGCTGTATCAGATCTTCAGCGGTCTAGAAAATTGCTTGAAAGTCTTCTTCCACCAGCCGCTGATGTTGTCAAGCACTTAAGTCCTGACACTTTGCCTGCTGTATATTTACAGCAACTTGGCTTTTGGCACAGTTCAAGATGGTGACGAGTTGTATGCTAAATTCATGGATACATTCCAAGATGCAGGTGAAAAGCCATCAGTCTATTTGCAGCGTCTGCAGGTAGCTTTGAACCTTACTGTGAAAAGAGGTGGTGTACCTGTGAGGGAAGTTAATAAACATCTGCTAAA
The DNA here is from genome assembly GCF_033807715.1 of Cololabis saira. Classification (NCBI taxonomy): domain Eukaryota; kingdom Metazoa; phylum Chordata; class Actinopteri; order Beloniformes; family Belonidae; genus Cololabis; species Cololabis saira. The sequence goes on from NC_084602.1 coordinate 8,978,390, forward strand.
TCAGTTTTGTAGAGGCTGTTGGGATAACTCACTCATCTCAGAGCTTCAGCTGAAGCAAAAGAAAGCAAACCCCCCTTCTTTTGCTGAACTTTTACTGCTTCTCCGAACAGAAGAAGATCGTGAAGCAGCTAAAAATCTGCGCATGAAGCAACATCTTGGTGTTACCAAGCAGAAAGTAGCATCTCATCGTCATGTTGTTCACGATGATGAAGAGGAGAAAGGAGCCTATGCTGCACTAACGACACTTATCCAGCAATTGGCAAAGCAAATGGCAGATATTCAATGCCAGTTAGCAGCTCTTACAGCTAACCAGCACAATGCCAAACCTGCTTTTACTTCAAAATCACAGCCTAAGCAGGTTGAGAGACCAAAAACTGAAAAATCTGCAAAACATGTGCCATTATCCCAGAAAACCCCAACTTTCAGACCAAAACCAGGTTACTGTTTCAGGTGTGGGGAGGATGGCCACATCAAACCTCAGTGCGATGGTGAGCCAAATCCTGCATTAGTTGCAGAAAAAAGAAGAGAATTCAATGAAAAGTGTCGCAAATGGGATACTCAACATCCCTCAGCTTCCAACAGTGCTTTAAACTAACCACAGTTCCTATTACAGGACGAATGGGGACTGGAACTGATGAAAAATGTCCTGCTAACCGTCAGCACAAGCGCTGTGTTAATAAGCAGTCAATGGTAAAACACCCACTTGTTAAACTGCCTAAAGGTTTAGTTGGTTCAAGATGCACAGCTGTCGTTAAAATAGCTGGTGCTGACCGCAACTGCCTTTTGGATACAGGTTCTCAAGTCACCACAGTCCCAGTGTCTTTTTACAACCACTACCTGTCGGATCAGCCAGTAAAACCTCTTAACAACCTGTTAGAGGTTGAGGGTGCTGCTGGGCAGTCTGTGCCATATTTGGGCTACGTGGAGCTAACAGTTGGCTTTCCCAAAGACTTTCTGGGAGCAGATATTGACGTACCAACCCTTGCTCTTGTGGTCCCAGATTTGCGCCCTGAAACCCCATCTCAAGTCTTGATAGGGACAAACACTTTGGATGTGCTCTATGAGCAATATCTTGATGGCGACGCTACACATCAGCAGCCCAGTCTTTATGGCTACCAAGCCTTACTAAAAACGCTTGAATTACGGCACCAGCAAAACAAAGAGGGCAATGTGGGAGTTGTGAGGATGCTGAGCAAGACACCAATACTCATCCCTGCCGGCCATAGTGTCATCCTTGAGGGATTAGCCAGAGTTCATACTCTTGTGACAGACCGGTGGACAGTGGTGGAACATCCCACTCAGTCATCCTTGCCTGGTGGCCTTTGTGTCAAAAGTTGTCTTGTTACTTTTCCTTCTACTGCACCATACAAAATACCCGTTATGGTCACTAATGAGACAGAGCAAGCAATTACTCTTCCATCCCTCAGTGTCATTGCAGAACTTGGAGCTTTTCACAGCATAATATTGCAGCACAGTGTCACAAACTTGCCTGCTCCTGAGAAACCCTTAAAGCCAGACTTGAACTTCCACTTTGGTGACTCTCCACTGCCATCAGAATGGAGGGAGCGTATCACCAACAAGCTCCTTGAAATGCCTGAGGTATTTTCTCACCATGACTTGGACGTTGGGTGTACAGATAAAGTAAAGCATCACATCAAACTAAAGGATGAAACTCCTTTCAAGCATCGGGCCCGGCCTATTCATCCTCATGATATTGAGGCAGTGCGTCAGCACCTTCATGAGTTGTTGGAGGCTGGTGTCATAAGAGAGTCAGAGTCACCCTTTTCCTCACCCATCGTGGTCGTGAGAAAACGAAATGGAGCTGTACGTCTATGTATAGACTACCGAAAGTTGAATCTGCAAACAGTAAAAGATGTCTATGCCCTACCCAACCTTGAAGAAACTTTCTCAGCATTGACAGGGTCCAAATGGTTTACCGTGCTTGATTTAAAGTCTGGATATTACCAGATTGAAGTGGAAGAGGCAGACAAGGCTAAGACAGCCTTTGTTACTCCACTTGGCTTTTGGGAGTTCAATCGCATGCCACAGGGCATAACAAATGCACCTAGTACGTTCCAGCGATTGATGGAAAAATGCATGGGAAAATTACACCTGAAGGAAGTGCTGGTCTTTCTGGATGACTTGATCATCTTCTCTGACACTCTAGAGGAGCATGAAATCCGGCTGATGAAAGTACTCACTCGGTTAAAGGAGTATGGATTGAAACTGTCGCATGAGAAATGCAAGTTCTTTCAGACGTCTGTTCGATATCTAGGGCATGTGGTATCTGAGAATGGAGTTGAAACAGATCCTGAAAAAGTCAATGCTTTAAAAACTTGGCCAATTCCCCGAAACTTGAAAGAGCTGAAGTCCTTCTTAGGCTTCTCGGGCTACTATCGACGGTTCATTAAAGACTACGCCGTCATAGTTAAACCCCTTAACGAACTCACTCGTGGTTATCCACCACTGCGAAAAACTGCAAAGGTTAAAGGGACAAGCAATCAGTATCATGATCCGAAGCAGCCATTTGAAGGTCGGTGGACCTCTCGGTGTCAAGATGCTTTCTTAACTCTCATTGACAAACTCACCACTGCTCCAGTCCTTGGGTTTGCAGACCCAAAGCAACAGTACATCTTGCATACTGATGCCAGTACTACTGGGCTGGGAGCCGCCTTATATCAAGAGCAGGATGGAAAGTTGAGAGTTATTGCTTTTGCCAGCCGTGGTCTGTCTTACAGTGAATCACGATATCCCGCACATAAACTTGAGTTTCTGGCACTCAAGTGGAGTGTGACTGAAAAGTTTCATGACTACTTGTATGGAGGTCAGTTTACTGTAGTCACAGACAGTAATCCCCTCACATATATACTCACCTCTGCAAAGCTAGATGCAACCAGCTATAGATGGCTGGCTGCTCTGTCAACTTTCAACTTCAAACTTCAGTACCGCGCTGGAAAACAAAATCTTGATGCTGATGGACTCTCTCGGAAACCTCATGGGACTTACCTGGAAGATAGCCAGTCTCAGAAAGAGCAGCATCGCATAAATCGCTTCACTCAGGAACACCTGGCTGATGCCAATTCCACCGAGGTGCTCTCCTCAGATGTTGTCGATGCCATCTGCCAGGGTTGCCTGGTCAGAACTAATCTTGATTCTGTCTCCAGTCAGTGCAGTCTTACACTGGTGGAGTCTCTTGCTCTTTCTGCAGCAGCAATTCCGGACAGTTATGTCTCGGAGGATCTGACTGGTTTACCTGTCATTCCATCGTTATCCCATCTCGACCTCAAAGAAAAACAGCGAGCTGATCCATGCATTTGTGAAATCCTCTTCCAAATGGAATCTGGAGAAAAGATCCCTCCAACTGTAAGGACAGAACTCCCCGAACTTCCACTTCTGTTGAGGGAATTGAACAAGCTTGAGTTACAGAATGAAATTCTGTATCGGCGAAGGCAAGAAGGGGAACAAATATCTTATGAACTTGTTCTACCGGAAGATCTGAGAGCACTTGTCTTACAGAGCTTACACAATGACATGGGTCACATGGGCATAGAGCGAACTCTAGATCTTGTCCGAACACGTTTCTTTTGGCCCAAAATGGCAGCAGCTGTGCAACACAAAATCAAGACCTGTGATCGCTGTATACGCAGGAAAGCTTTGCCTGAGAAAGCAGCTCCACTGGTGAACATTAAAGCAACCCGTCCTTTGGAGTTGGTGTGTATGGATTTTCTCAGTCTTGAACCCGATACCAGCAACACTAAAGATATTCTTGTGTTAACTGATCATTTCACCAAGTTTGCAGTAGCTATTCCCACTCCCAACCAAAAAGCAAAGACTGTAGCAAAATGCTTGTGGGATAACTTTATTGTTTACTATGGTATCCCGGAGAGGTTGCACACTGACCAAGGGCCCGATTTTGAATCTCGCTTGATTAAAGAACTATGTGAAGTTTCTGGAATTCAGAAAGTTCGAACCACCCCATATCACCCTCGGGGAAATCCCGTTGAAAGATTCAACCGAACATTGCTCAATATGTTGGGGACTTTGGAAAATAAGCAGAAATCAAAGTGGCGAGAGTTTGTGAAGCCCTTGGTCCATGCCTATAACTGCACTCGTAATGAGGTAACTGGGTTCACTCCTTATGAGCTCATGTTTGGACGATCACCTCGACTTCCTGTTGATTTAGCTTTTGGTTTACCTTTGAGAGATCAGCCCAAATCTCACTCTCAATATGTGCAAGATCTCAAAAGCCGGTTGCAAGAAAGCTACCAACTAGCTTCTCGGAATGCTCTGAAATCAGCAGAAAGAAATAAAGTCCGATTCGACAAAAAGGTGACTACTTCAGAACTGGATGTGGGTGACAGGGTCTTGGTCAGGAATGTGCGTATCCGTGGCAAACACAAACTTATGGACAAGTGGGAGGCTGACATCTATGTTGTGATCAAGCGGGCTGGAAAGCTTCCAGTCTACACTGTATGTCCGGAAACCAAAGACGGCCCTAAACGCACCCTGCATAGGGACCTTCTTCTTCCTTGCGGGTTCCTCCCTGTGACAACAGCAGAAGAACTCTCTCCGCCTACGCCTGTCCGCCGGCCACGCACACGTCGTCATTCAGCCAACTATGAACCTGACACTGTTGATCTAGACTTTTGTGATGACGAGACTTTCAACACTTGGGTCTCTAGAAGTCATTTTCAGCCGACAGCTAAGTTTACTGTGGGAGGGCATTTCGATGCTGAAGAGGAGATTAAGACCCCCAAAGCTGTCGACCCTGCCTCTCTATCATCCAAACTTTCATCACCGTCACCCTTGGGCCCTCCGCCCACAGCGGAGCATCTGCCTGAACCCATTACTGTGGAGGAAACCATCTTACCTGGATCTGTGGAGGAAAACAACTTACCTGGATCTGTGGAGGAAAACAACTTACCTGGATCTGTGGAGGAAACCATCTTACCTGGATCTGTGGAGGAAAACAACTTACCTGGATCTGTGGAGGAAAACAACTTACCTGGATCTGTGGAGGAAAACAACTTACCTGGATCTGTGGAGGAAACCATCTTACCTGGATCTGTGGAGGAAAACAACTTATTTGACTCTGTGGAGAACTTTCCCACTGATACCCTACTCGACGAAAACCTACCTGAACATGAAGTGCCTGGAGAACTAGTATTGGACCCCGCTGACATGTCTACTGAACCTGTTACCAATCCAAGTGACACCCCTGAGACTGAAATCTCCCTCAGACGTTCACAAAGAGACAGAAAACAACCAGAGAGGTTTCAGTACCATCAGTTAGGCCATCCTTTAATTAATATTGTACAGTCGCTTTTCCAAAGTTTGTCTTCAGCCTACGCTGAAGCCTTGAGTGACAGTAATGGTTCCAAGTCCTTTCCTACTTCAAAGATCCATGTAGTATAGCCTCTTAGCATGCAACGGGACGTGCATGGATTTAGAGGGGGAGGATGTAACCCAGGTGCTAAATGAGCAGTTATTTCATATTTATATTTTTTATATATTTATGTTTATATTTATAAACTAATTTCAAGCTCATTCAGACCCCGTCAGTGTGACGTCATGTGACTAGCGTTCAGCTGAGCCGCTCCGCTATTTACAGGAAGCAGATGCTCTCATTGTGGATGAATGGGGGCTGATGCACGGAGCGGAGCGGCTGCAGGTTAGTAAACGGTTGCTGGCGTTTTCACAATAAAGTGTTATATGACGGTTAACAGCCACTTTGTTGCCAACTGCAGATTGTCCACTGGCTGTCGGGAGGTTGTCGAAGTCTGAAACCTGTGAATACTTGATTGTCTGTCAGAAACCTGTTGAATACTTGACTGCCTGAATTGGTGAGTTGTGTTTTAAGTTTAGTCATTTAGTTTTTTTCCGAATGACTGAGTTACCTGAACTTTAACACTTCCAGTAAGGCATGTTTTGTTTTGGTTTGTTTTGTTTGTTTAATTACCGGGTCTTTTGTTAAAATGTTTGTTTTATGTTGACGCAGCGTGTCAATCAGCTGATTGGTAACAGCTGATGCTGCGGTGAGGAACGCACATTCAGTGCGCAAGTACTGTTTAGTTTAAATGCTTGAACTACTTAATCAGTACATTTATGGATGATAAGATGACCAGCAAATAATTATTTTCTGTGTTAATGATAACCTGTAATAAGAGCTCTGGCCTTATGTTTGACCAGGCCAGGTTTTGTGATCCCGGATGGTGAGCTATCCCAGAATCCAGTGATCAGGAGTCCACGTGGAGGAACCAGGAATCATACTCAACAGTAATTGTGTCTGCCACAGCGGTAGGCCACTGCAGCAAAACTCCCCCCCCCATTCATCTCTTCTGCCCCATTCACTCAACCAAACGCTTGGACCCAGCACCCAGATTGACTAATTGACTGACTGACTGACTGCTTTGACCGGTGCTGAGGACCAGAACTGTGAAGAACAGTGAACTTTATTTTTTGAGTGGGCAACCCACATTAATTTGAACAGTGAACTTTATTTTTTGAGTGGGGAACCCACATTAATTTGAACAGTGAACTTTATTTTTTGAGTGGGGAACCCACATTAATTTGTTTACGTTTTGGTGGGTTGTTTTGTTGTTTTTGGGATGGTTTTGAGTTGATGTATTTTCTTTTATTCCACACTTGAGTAAACAGTGTGGAACAGAACAGAATTGAAACTAATGGTGCACCTGACATAAGCTAACTAAGCTGAAGTCATTGGTTATATTTTTTTGTTAATTTGAATTTCAATTACTTGAAGAAAGTTTATTTTTTACGTGGCCATATTTATTTTTCAACGTTTGAGTAATTTAATTTGTGTTTTTTCTAATACAAGGTACCTAAACTGAAGCCATCTGCCTCTGTGTCATTCATTGTGCATCATACGTGTTCTCCTCGGCTGAATCTAGTCTTCTGAGGTTACTAGCCTACCTCTAGCTATTTGCTACATTTTTATTTCAGTAGTTACAGCCGAATATATGCTACATGTGGTTTGTATCCAGCCTGGCAGGTGAACCAGCGCCCCCTGCTGCTTTTGGGGGGTAGCACGGCGTTTACCGCTTGGGTTTTACTCGCGTCCTTAATAAGCTAGAAATCTTGGCAAATCGGTCTGACAGCAAAGTTTCAATACAGCACAACTAATGTTCAAAGCAAAGAATAATTAACGTATACAGGGGATATTTTTTGAATGAGAGGGAGGCTACAACCAGTACTCGAGTTGTAAAAAAAATAAATCAGGGGGGATGGTGGATTTTATCATATGGGGACAGATAATTTGTGCTGATTACAAATAATATAATATATTACAAATAATAGCAGTGACCACAACACCTGCAGAAATACTGCAGGAATGACATAGCAGCAGTTAAATGCAGCCTTCTGTAAGCTTTAAATATCCACTGGGCTTACATCAAATACATCAAAACACTACAATAAAAAACAGTTTTCTGAACTTATCAATATGACTCTGTCCTTCACAGGATAAGTAAAATGGATCACTGCAAAAACTCAAAATCTTATCAAGAATATTTGTCTCATTTTCTAGTTAAAATGTCTCATTTTAGTAAAAAAATCTCATTACACTTAAAACAAGACTCATCACTGGAAAAAACAACAATTTTCACCTGTTTCAAGTAGATTTTCACTTAAAATAAGTAGAAAAATCTGCCAGTGGAACAAGATTTTTTTGCTTGTAATGAGAAGATAAATCTTGTCCCAATGGCAGATTTTCCTACTTATTTCAAGTGAAAATGTACTTGAAACAGGTGAAAATTGTCAAATAAATTATTTTTCTGGTGTTATTTTTCTGGTGATGACTCTAAATGTTGAAATAGCAGTAAAACCACATTCATTGATGAAATGACATAAGGGATGGAAAGGGGGGATGGCAGTTTTACAGGGGGGATGATTTTGACCGTTTTTATTTCAGGGGGGATGCCATCCCCCCTCATCCCCCTCAACTCCAGTACTGAGTATAGGCGATGCGAAGTTTGCAACCTGGAAAAGATGCAAACGTAGGACCTCTGGATGACGCATTTATCCAATAAACACGCAAAAAATAAAAAATATTTAATTCCTTTCAAATATTTGTTATGTATTCTTCATTTCAATAATGATAATTCAATAATGTTGAACATGATTTCTCCATGTACATGACCAGATTTTAGAAAAATAATTAAAAAAAAAAAAGCCACAATAGGGCAGATAATTTGTACATATCACTTTCCCACCAATCGAGAATCACAGTATGATGAAAAGATTGATGTAAAAAAAACTCGATTTTAACTCCTTTTATTTATTCTTTACTAGGAATGGACTGATTTCTTGAAGTAAAAGTTAATAATGGGAGGAAACCCAAAACTTTTACTGAAAGTGAACATAAACCTCTGCGATGCTCTTCATCTATAATAATAATACATTGTAATATACGTGTATATTTGTAAAGCACTTTTCATAAAATAATCTCAAAGTGCTACAGATACCAGCAAACAAAATAAACAAAAAGGAATAAAATCAAGACACAAAAAACCAAAAGTAAAAGCATAAAAGCACAGAGACAATAGAAACATCTATAAAAGACCAGGGAAAGATTTAAATTCAATTGAATTCAATTTTATTTATATAAATCATATAAATTATATATATCTAATACGACAAAAGTTGTCTCTAGGATCTTTCCAGAGACCCAGAACATGAACATAAACCCCCGAGCAATTATTACATAAAAAATGGCAGGTAAAAACTCCCCTAGTGGGAGAAAAACCTTAAGCCAAACAGTGGCAAGGAAAAACTCCCCTTTACCCTGCATTCACACTGAAAGCGTCAAAAATCTCCTGACACCAGCATCGCGCTGCTTGGTGGATTCACACTGAAAGCTGCATGTACTGTCGACACCTGCAGTGAGCGGGACTAAAGCTCCACTGCAGAACTGGAGGGAACAAAGTGTATATAGTCTACACATATTAATATATAGCTGCACATCTTTAGTTTCCTATTTCAACATAGATCACACTTTGGGAAGCCTTCTTTATATTTTGTCGTTATTTCCGCATAAATAAGAGTGAGTTTGATGCTCCTTAACCAGGTTGGTCCTGGATCAACATCAACCATCGTTGGTCCCGGTGAAGCTGCAGTCTGTCTGCGGTGAACACTGACACACCGGGTCGGAGCGGATTTGGTCATGATGTTTAAACTGTGTTTTGTGATTAATAAGCACGGTTTTTAATTATTCTGCGTTGGGTGGATGTAGCAAATAAAATCGTTCGGACCATACAGCTCCTCAACCATTAGTTACGTGTTTCACATGAGCAGTTCAGGTAAAAGCGTCGAGAGACAACATCTGTTGTATTAGACGCTATACAAATAAAATTGAATTGAGGGGGCCCGTGGAAAGTGGCCCGCCAAGACCAGAGGGGCGCCCCGCCGCGGAGGCAGCGGGGGGGACCGGAGACGGGCCCGGAGAGAGGGAACCCCCCAACAGGGCGATACCCGCGCGGGCCCGACAACGGAGGGCCCCAGACCCAGGCATCCCATTCATTCATCCATTCACCTATCCGATACCTATACTAATATTAAGATATACTATACATAATAATAATAGTAATAATAATAATAATAATAATAATAATGATAATAATAATAATAATAATAATAATAATAATAATAATAATAATAATAATAATAACCATCTTTGTATAATATAATATTGATAAATTATTAAGTTTTGTTGTCCTGCCAATGGAGGCCCAAATCCTCCATGGCAGGACCCTTCCACACCGCATTCTCACCGACACAGACACACAGTCACGCACCGTTTCCCCCTCCCCGGGGGCGCCCAGCACCGCCAGAAGGCACCCCAGGCTGCACGGCGAGCCCCGCCAGGCCCGGGCATCACGACCCACCTATCCCAGGCCGGCGAGGGAACGCGGGTGATGTGGGCCCCCCTCCAGCCCCTGGTGTTGAGTGCATGTGATTAATGCCATAAAAACAGGGAGGGGGAGGGCCAAGTATCGATTTGACACAGACCCCCCCCTCCCGAACTACGTGTCCTTGTCAAATGTATTTATTAAGTGTTGAATGTGCAGTGTCTACATTGCTGTTAAAACCGTGAGGCGGGGAGTGCCAGGCCACGCGGGACAATGCCCCCCACGACCCGAACCCCCCGCCCCTTCGCCTATGTGCGTATGAATCGTGTAGGGGGGGAAGGAGGGGGAGAAGAGGCCGAAGCCAGGAAGCAGGACCAGCATAGCCGGCCCCGGTAAGACACCCACGTTCCCCCACCGGCCATCCAGTAGACGGGGGCTGGCCCTCCAAGCTGGGCCAAGGCCTCACCGTACCTCCACGGGCGCCCCCGGCGCCGCCGGAGCCCCCAGACAGAGGGGGAAATGGTCCAACATCCTCCCATTCATACTGACAACATAAGACATAGACACCTGGGAATGGTGCCACCCCGCGCCCACCCGTGCACCCCCCGGCCAGGGGAGGCCCGATCCCCGGACCCGGCCCCACCCCCCCCCCCCCCCCCCCGGCGGACACCCCAAGGGTCACGGAGTCCCCACAAACGCAGGGGCACGCGGCCCCCGCCCAGTGATGGAGGACCAAGGCAGCAATGCTTATGACGCCCGTGACGCTTTCAGTGTGAATGCAGGGTTATGAGGGAAGAAACCTTGAGCAGGACCAGGCTCATAAGGGGGGGCCCTCCTGCCGAAGGCCAGACTGGGGTGGTCGGGGACGTCAGCAGCACACAGCAGACATCCACACAGGCAGGTGGAAGCAGCAGCAGGATGACCAGAGGGGGGACTGCAGGCAGGTGGAAGCAGCAGCGGGATGACCAGAGGGGGGACCGCAGGCCAGCACGCAGCTCCTGAAGCTCCTGCCTGCAAATATGCACAAAAGAGAAAAAAGGGGGCCAGCACAAGAAACTAAAGGAACGATGGACAAAAATGATGGCTGTGAGATACTTATAATAAATAAAAATGGAAATGGAGAAGAGAGGAAGGGAAGAGGAGAAGAGAGGGGAAAAGAAGAAGGGTGAGAGGCACCGCCCACTGGATCACTTCCTGAACAGAAAAGTCTTCGGCCCCTTTTTAAAAGTGTCCACAGACTGGGGTGGACGTAGGTGTTCAGGGAGGGAGTTCCAGATGTGGGTGTTCAGGGAGGGAGTTCCAGATGTGGGTGTTCAGGGAGGGAGTTCCAGATGTGGGTGTTCAGGGAGGGAGTTCCAGATGTGGGTGTTCAGGGAGGGAGTTCCAGATGTGGGGGCAGCGGAGCAGAAGCCTCGGCCTCCCATGGAGCGGAGTCGTGGGGGAGGTGGTTGGTGTTTTGTGAGCAGAGGTTACTGGTGGATGAGTGAGGGGCAGTGTTGTGCTAGTTACTGAAAAATAGTAACTAGTTACTGTTACCAGTTACTTAATTAAAAAGTAACTCAGTTAGTAACTCTGTTACTTAGACCAACAAAAACAAGCTGAGAATGGCCAATGAGCTTCAGCGAGCAGCTCAAGAACGGGACCCTTTGATGAATCGTTCATTACAGTCTCAGATATAATCCATGGTGGCATGTCGGTTTATCAGAATCTTTTTGCCCAGAAGAAAAAAGAACGACCCATAACTATTTTCTTCTCTCGAAAAAACACACCTGCACCGCAGGCTTTAGGAGAAAAAGACGCTACAGAGTCAGGATGCAGCGGCTCAGAAGAGCAGTGAAATACGTGCGAGGCGGTGCTGATCTCCGCAATTTGAAGCCTTTTATAATAATTGTAAATAAAAAATCACTTATCACGGATTCTTTTTGGAACGTGACCCTCGCGAAAAACGAGGGATTACTGTAATGACAATATATCCACGTTACAAAACTCTCCTTGCTCTCTTGGCTCCCCATGACCACTCATGTTTTTGAATGCACACACACTACGTTTCCTCCGGTCTCCGCGTGCAGGGAAAAAAAGCTTCACTGTAGCCAGAAATAAGGGAGTAACGCACCGTTTGGTAACGGTAATTGCGTTACTGAATTAAAAAAGTAATGTGTTAGAGTATTAGTTACCGCCAAAACTAACAGCATTACTGTAATGCGTTACTAAATAACGCGTAGGTCCCGACACTGGTGAGCGGTAAGGAGGTCTTTGAGGTATTGAGGGACATTGCTGTAGATGCAGAGGCGGGTGATGAGGGAAATCTTGTATTGGATTCTTGAGGTTATGAGAAGCCAGTGTAGGTTCTGAAGAATAGGGGTGATATGGTCGTATATACGAGTTTTCATCAGAGTTCGGGCAGCACAGTTCTGAATGAATTGAAGTTTCCAGAGGTGTTTGTTGGGGATACGGATGAGCAGGCTGTTACAGTATTCGAGCCTGGAGGAGATTAGGGCGTGGACGAGTGTTTCTGCATCGGAGAAAGTGAGGAAGGGGTTTAGATATGCTCCTTATGTGGAAAAAGCAAGTTTTGTACAGATGTTGGATGTGGTTTACAAAGGTGAGTTGTGGGTCCAGCTTCACACCGAGGTTGGTAACAGAGGTAGAGAGGGGGATGTCTTGACCGGAGAAGGAGATGGTGGTTATGGGTGATGACTGGACCTGGTGAGGGGTGCCAGTCTGTATGGCTTCGGTTTTGGAACTGTTCAATTTTGTTTCGTCAATCTTGTTTTTGCTGTTTACTTGGTGACAACCCGGTTGCTTTTTCCACTCAATCTTGGACTGTGTTCTTGTGCTTGTACTGACGCAGACATGCCGGGGTGAGGAACTTCTTAAATTGTCTCCACAGTGAAGGATTATATACCATTTTGGTGTCCTCTTTTATAACAGCATCCTTCGGTTCAGGGAGTCCTTCAATTACTTCAAATTGTTTCAAATTCTCAGTAATTACTGACCCGTTATTCCTTCTTGGTCTCTGCTTCTTTGCGTCTTGCTCAGAAACCCCATCGTGTTCGGAGACCAATGCTGTTTCAGTGACCTTTTCATTGCCCTCCACCAGCTCAGAGACGCCCTCTGGTTCTGAAACTCCTACTTTTATTGCCAACTCTTGCAAAATCATCAAGTGTGGTGTTGGTATACCATCTTCTGATTGAGGTAGGTATTCAATGACCTGATTAACGTTCTCAGATTTTCCTGACTTCTTCTTTCTGCGCTTACGCTTCTTTGCTTTTTGTCCAGCAACCCCATCCTGTTCTGAGACCGATGTTGTTTCAGGGGTTGGTACCGGTTTGGACAACTCTTCTGGTTCAGAGTCTCCCACTTTTGCAGCCAAGTTATCACCGACCTCAGGCTGGTTACTTTCTTCGGTGAGTTCTACATCAATCACCAAGTCTGCTGTCGGTAAACCATCTTCATGTTGATTTGCATCGTCAGATTGCTCTGGCTTTTTCTTTTTTCTGTGTCTACGCTTCTTGGCTTTTTGTTCAGAAGCTTCAGAAACCAATTGCGATTCAGTGGTCATTTTCAGCTCAGAGACCTCTTCTGGGCCTGACACCCCCACGTTTGCAGCAAAGTCTTGGTTAAGCTCATTGTTGCTATTCTCTACAACAACTTCTAACATCTTGTCTTTGCTGTGTTCAGGCTCCGCTGGTGACGCTTTCTCTGTTTCTATTTGAGAAATATATTCTGGTTTGGAGACCAATTCCTTTGCATCGGCCCCCACCAGCTCAGAGACGCCCTCTGGTTCTGAAACTCCTACTTTTATTGCCAAATCTTGCAAAATCATCAAGTCTGGTGTTGGTATACCATCTTCTGATTGAGGTAGGTATTCAATGACCTGATTAACATTCTCAGATTTTCCTGACTTCTTCTTTCTGCGCTTACGCTTCTTGGCTTTTTGTCCAGCAACCCCATCCTGTTCTGAGACCGATGCTGTTTCAGGGGTTGGTACCGGTTTGGACAACTCTTCTGGTTCAGGGTCTCCCACTTTTGCAGCCAAGTTATCACCGACCTCAGGCTGGTTACTTTCTTCGGTGAGTTCTACATCAATCACCAAGTCTGCTGTTGGTAAACCATCTTCAGGTTGATTTGCATCTTCAGATTGCTCTGGCTTTTTCTTTTTTCTGCGTCTACGCTTCTTGGCTTTTTGTTCAGAAACTTCAGAAACCAATTGCGATTCAGTGGTCATTTTCAGCTCAGAGACCTCTTCTGGGCCTGACACCCCCACGTTTGCAGCAAAGTCTTGGTTAAGCTCATTGTTGCTATTCTCTACAACAACTTCTAACATCTTGTCTTTGCTGTGTTCAGGCTCCGTTGGTGATGATTTCTCAGCTTCTTGTTCAGACACCCTCTCTGGTTCTGAAGGTTCTGATACATTTTCCAAAGAAGCATTGTCAGTTTGTGATGAGACACTTATCATTTCTGAGATGTTTTCTGTTGCAGAAGACTCAGACGTTTCCAGGGCAAATTTCAGCTCTGCAAACTTGAACTGTACACTCGATTTCAATGTTTCCTGTGCCTCCAGTTTAGATATCAGATCAAGATGTGAGTTTGTTTCTTCTTCCAGTTGCTTTTTTAATTTTTCTATTTCATCAAGGACCAACTTATGGGCCTCTTCCTGCTTGGACTTAACCTCACCGTCTTTTTCAAGCGTTTTGGACGACTGAACTAGATCCTCAATAATGCCTTTGCACTGATTGAGTTCTCCTTTACAGTCCAGTGTGAGCTGGCGTTCAGCCTCCAAACGAGTTTCAGCGTCTTTGATTTTTTTCACATATACAAGGGAATCTTTCTCTGCTGATTCCTTAAAGTATTTTTCTTGAGCAAGAAAGAAATCCTTTTTCTCCAGCTTTTCCTTAAACATCTCTGTCATCTCAGTCTGTCTTTTTAGTTCTTCCAGGGTCATTTTCTCATTTGCAACCTCGATCTCTCTTTCCCTGTCCAAGTTCTTGTTGATCAACATCATTCTTTCCTCATCATCCTCTTCACGTTCCACTATTTCCCTCTCCAGTTCATTGCTGCAGTCGGTCAGGACAGCATTTTCTTTTTTGCAGTCTTCAATCTCCATTTGGAGTTGGCGGAAATCATCTGAAACCCGGGACTGAGCTCCATCCCTGGGAGAGCTCACAAATCCCTGTCTGGGTCTTGGACCTCCGTTAAAAGGTCCATCCCAGGGAGAGCTCACAAATCCCTGTCTGGGCCTTGGACCTCCGTTAGGAGCTCCATACCAGGGAGAGCTCACAAATCCCTGTCTGGGTCTTGGACCTCCGTTAGGAGCTCCATCCCAGGGAGAGCTCACAAATCCCTGTCTGGGTCTTGGACCTCCGTTAAAAGCTCCATCCCAGGGAGAGCTCACAAATCCCTGTCTGGGTCTTGGACGTCCGTTAAAAGGCATTTCTGCGATCAACACGGTCGGTAATGTGTCAGTAAATGTAGGTTTGAAGTTCTGAAGCGTTTTCTGAGGTGATTTCCGAGTCGTTAGACGTGGTTTCCACCAGAGAGTCTTGCAACAGTTCGTGTCTTGAAGGATTCAAGATATAAACGGTTCGAAATGTGTCAGTAAATGTAGGTTTGAAGTTCTGAAGCGTTTTCTCAGTGTTTTCCGAGTCGTTAGACGTGGTTTTCACCAGAGAAACTTGCAACAGGTAGCGTGTTGAAGGTTCAATACACTATGATTCCGTACAGAGTTTTCAGAGTTTTTGCACAGTGCAATAGAATGTTCTGTTGTGATGTCATCATGGTAACCTTGTTGAGCGCTGAGGCTATATATATATATATATATATATATATATATATATATATATATATATATATATATATATATATATATATATATATATACAGTTTCAGAACATGTTCAGTTTGCATTCCTTCATCTCCAATTTCTTGTAACTGTGATATAACACTGCTTTATATACTAAAAACCTTTCAAATCTATTTCTGTTTTTTAGTTTTTATTCCATGTAAAGTGTTATTAAGCACTCATTACATTTTGTGAAATGTAAATGACTCCAGATAATGAAAGTTGAAGTGGTTCTGAAAAAGGGTGTAAAGCAATTGGTCCTAACACATTTTAAGACACTTTACAGCCATAATAACACAATAAATTCCAGGCGGATTTTTATTACTTAGGTAATAAAGGGTTAAAGTTGAAGTCCTGCCGCCTTCTGGATTCATAACCAATCCAATGGAAACAATCAAAGAAAATCCCTGTACATTTTAAGTGAAGTTATTAGTGTTGTTTTTGTTATTACATTAGTGGTATTAGTACTGGTTTGAAAAAAGTGCATGAAGGGTGAAGATTGTCAAAGCACATTATTTTTTCTTTCATGCATCCTTCATTTTTGTGCAGGGAAAGACACATGGATGGTTTCTCTGTTTATCCCTCATTTATACGTCTGGGTCCAGGTATTTTATGGCACACGTATGTTCATTAATATGGACAGGTTTGTTCTTCCTCTGTGTGTACAGCTAACGTTTAATCTGTCAGAACACAACTGCATCCTTTTACATCAAAGCATAAATTATATCCCAATTTAAAGAGTCTCATTATCTATTAATTTGCATTATTTCATGTGCATTTCTCAGAATATTTATAAGTGGCTTGTTGGGAAATTTTCAAAATGTACTCAAAAACATCATAAAATATCAGCTCGTAGCAAAGAAGAGACCAGATAAAATGTAGTAAGAAAAGGAAGGAAAACATTCAACGCAGATAAAAACTCTTAATACTTAACATGCTCAGACTCACAGGCAACATCAAACAACCAAAGTACCACAGCTCCATTGCTGTTACCACTAAAAACACAGCAGAAACACCAGAAACACTGGATAAAAGCAGGTCCACAAGAGCAAACAATAAACACACAATAAAGCACATAATAAAATTCACTCACCCAGTCATATACCAGTGTGTAACCTATTAGAAAATAGAAATAACACAAAAAAACAACAGTCTCACTCAGGAAAGGTCACAAGGATTCTTCTAACGGACATCGGTTGTCTCTCAGGTTGTTCACTCTATGACGGGGGGAAAAAGCACGGATGATGTCACTTTATTGTTGGTAAAACTGTTGGCTTCTCGCCGCTGTGAGCTTGTCATAAGTACACTAGGTTCACAACAATTGTGTCTGTGCATTTGGGTTTAGCTGTCCTACACAGCTGCAAAGATGTGAAAACTGCATGTTATTTTGTTTAAACCAACCGGCTCTGTTTTGGTAAAACCCCTGTACTGGTGACTCCCTGTGTCGCTCCTGCACCGAGTCCTCACACGTACATTCAGGCTTTTTGCATGCAAAAGAAGATTAAATATTCAGAATCTGGAGCTTTCTTTATTATAGTGTTACTATATTATTTAAGGCTTATTCAGATATTGCAGTAGTGATTAAAATGTACTATACACATGTATCCACAGCAGGTTTGACTGAAGGGTCTGAAAATAAAAAGTTAGAGGCAGATGAATTACTAAATAATATTTTTGCTTACTGAGAGTTGCCTGCATCTGATTTTTCACCATAAATGAGAAGAGAAATACAGGTCTGCTATTTTCAATCTCTGATTAATCTACTTAGGTACATTTCTCCTAAATACAGAAGCAGACCCATTTGTCTTTTCTAACGTGGTATCTTCATTTTCCAGTTTAAAACAAGAGTTCTATATTTTAAACTGTGGCTCCTGCAGATCTGCATACACGGAGACTTGTGCATGAGGAGGAAGGAGGAGGAAGACTTCCCTCCATGAATGAATGAACAGAAATGATGAAGGTGGCATCGACTTTTATTGACTTCGACTGATCGATGGTTCGATCTTCCTGTAACTGCCCTCTTGTACGTGCCCAACGTGCTGCGGGTCCGGAATAAAAAGGACACCCAGAACAATCCTTTGAGTCCTTTCAGAGATTTTTTTAATTATTTTTTTTTATTTTACATTTGCAAAAAGTACAATGATTACAAATCTTAACATTATGCAATTTCAAGTTGAATTATAACATATAAAGAGTATAACTCAAACAAAACAAAAAGCACAACACATTATAACCAGCCAGGGGGGATGAAATTATAACAGAAAGCCAAAACATTTACATACATTTATGGGTTTGATTGTTTTTGAATTAGTAGAAAACTTAATAGAGTCCAGATACTGATTAAATTCACAATGAAAAGTAAAAAAAGAGGGTTTTTTGTGTAAGAATTTGGATTTGTGGATGTGGAATTTTGCAAGGATAATCAACAAATTAATAATAAATGTTTCTTTTGGCTTTGTTCTAATCGTTACATCGTCAAAAACACCAAACAACACATCCTTCCAAAATAATTTGAAATCCGTTTTAATGCTTTCAGACACAAAACTACACATATCACTCCAAAAAGTTTGAACAATAGGGCACAGCCAGAATACAGGACTGTCTCAGAAAATTAGAATATTTTGATAAAGTTCTTTATTTTCTGTAATGCAATTAAAAAAACAAAAATGTCATACATTCTGGATTCATTACAAATCAACTCAAATATTGCAAGCCTTTTATTATTTTAATATTGCTGATTATGGCTTACAGTTTAAGATTAAGATTCCCAGAATATTCAAATTTTTTTGAGATAGGATATTTGAGTTTTCTTAAGCTGTAAACCATGCTCAACAATATTAAAATAATAAAAGGCTTGCAATATTTCAGTTGATTTGTAATGAATACAGAATGTATGACATTTTTGCATTACAGAAAATAGAGGACTTTATCACAATATTCTAATTTTCTGAGACAGTCCTGTAAGTGTGTCATCTTTCATAGATCCTTGACGGTCCCTCTGATCCGTGTAATGACGTGGCACCAGACCGGGAGCCGCTCGCTGGGTACCTGCCGTCTGCGCGCAGACCCCGCCCTCCCGGAGCCGGGTACCTGCTGTCTGCGTGCAGACCCCGCCCCCCGGAGCTGGCGGCGCACGCCGGCGGGTAGCTGGAGCGGCCCCCGCTGCAGACGGTGAAGATGCCAGGTGCTCGGCCTGCTCTGCTGCTGCTGCTGCTGCTCTGCAGGCTCGGGGGAGCGGCCGAGGTCTCCGTATGGAGCGTGAGCATCAACTGGGTCAGTGTTATGCACTTCATACGGAATAAAGCTTTGTTCTTAGGTTATTACGTAGTGAGCTAAGTGTCCAGCAGCTGTTAGCTCAGATAGCTGTCAGGATGCTAATGACAGCTCACGTTTCCCTGAAATCCTCTTTATTCCTTTAATGCCATGATTTGCAATCATAATCATTGTGAATTATTATAAATGCATTGCTATTAAGGTATACTCAGTACTCGAGTTGTAAAAAAAAAAATCAGGGGGATGGTGGATTTTAACATATGGGGACAGATCATTTGTGCTGATTACAAATAATATAATATTACAAATAATAGCAGTGACCAAAACACCTGCAGAAATACTGCAGGAATGACATAGCAGCAGTTAAATGCAGCCTTCTGTAAGCTTTAAATATCCACTGGGCTTACATCTAATACATCAAAACACAACAATAAAAAACAGTTTTCTGAACTTATCAATATGACTCTGTCCTTCACAGGATAAGTAAAATGGATCACTGCAAAAACTCAAAATCCTAACAAGAATATTTGTCTTATTTCTAGTTAAAATGTCTCATTTTAGTAAAACAATCTCATTACACTTAAAACAAGACTTATCACGGGAAAAAAAAAAAACAATTCTCACCTGTTTCAAGTAGATTTTCATTTGAAATAAGAAGAAAAATCTGCCAGTGAAACAAGATTTTTTTGCTTGTAATAAGAAGATAAATCTTGTCCCACTGGCAGATTTTCTTACTTATTTCAAGTAAAAATTTACTTGAAACAGGTTAAAATAAGTTATTTTTCTGGTGATGACTCTAAATGTTGAAATAGCAGTAAAACCACATTCATTGATGAAATGACATAAGGGATGGAAAGTGGGGATGATTTTGACCGTTTTTATTTCAGGGGGGATGCCATCCCCCCCCATCCCCCCTCATCCCCCCTCAAATCCAGTACTGGGTATACTCCCACTCTGATAAATATTGCTGTTAGATTAAGGTAACAGCAGATGCTCTTACTTTGTTAAAAACCTATTTAAAAATGTGCATAACGGGAAAAAAAATTGAAAGGACTTGGGCATCCTGCCAGCAAGTTCATCTATCACGGAGATTAACGCTGGGGTTAAGATAAATCTGGGGATTATCTTGACAGATAAGCACCTGATCAACAGCCATCTAAAGTTAATCACTAAATCTGCCTATTACCACCTGAAAAACGTTGCTAGAATTAAGGGGTTTCTGTCTAAACAAGACATGGAAAAACTTATTCATGCATTCATTTTCAGTAGGTTGATTTATTGCAATGGCATCTTTACAGGCCTGAACAAGAAATCTATCAGGCAGCTGCAGCTGATCCAGAACGCTGATCCAGAGTCCTTACAAACACCAGGAAACTGGACCACATTACACCGGTCATGACATCGCTACACTGGCTTCCAGTGAGTCAAAGGATAGAGTTTAAAATCTTACTGCTGGTCTACAAAGACCTGAATGGTCTTGGACCAAAATACATGCTTGATCTGTTAGTTCCTATGAAGCTCCCAGACCCCTGAGCTTCATCTGGATCTGGTTTGTTGTGGTTCCAGAACCAGAACCAAGCAAGGTGAGGCAGCGTTCAGTTATTCTGCTCCTCACCGGTGGAACAAACTTCCTGTAGACCTGAGGTCTGCTCCAACTGTAGATCCTTTAAATCAGGCCTAAAAACATTACTGTTTACTGAAGCTAATCTTAAATTAAACTTACCTGCTGTACTCTACTGCCCTTACTTTTTAACAGCTTGTGCTTTTTATTATTTTACCTCTTTTCTTATGATTTTATTTGTTATTTACTGTTTAATTGTGTCTTGCAGCTTTTAATGTTGATGTAAAGCACTTTGAATTACCTTGTGTTGAATTGTGATATATAAATAAACTTGCCTTGCCTAAAGTGTAATCCATGTTGACATGAAGGAAAATAACTGTTTGATGTATTTGAAAAAGGTTTTCGTGTTTCCCACTGGTATAATAATTGGTGGCTACAGGGAGAGATGAGCTTTAAGTTATCAACGTTTAAAGTAGAAACCTCCTCACAAGTCCAGGATCGGGGCTTAGGCTGCACAAGAAGCACAGGAGTGAGATTCTAAGCATCATCCCGGATGAAACAGCATCCATCCATCATCTGTACCTACATCAGTCCTTGTTCAGGGTCATGAAGGTTTGCTGGAGTGTATCCCAGAAACTGTCAGCTGGTCTGAAGGACAGCAGAATGAGCATGGAGGCCAGGATCCACCAGACAAGAGCTCAGGTGAAGGCTGTGCAGAGATGCCCCTGAGACCGTGAGATATAGACACACACATCAGGAAAGCTACAACTAGGGCTGTTCGATTAATCGATTTTAAATCGTAATCGCGATTATGTAATTAGAACGATGTCAAAACATGAAAATCGTAAAATCGATTTTTCACTTTTTTTTTTTTTTTTTTTAAATTTTTTTGTTTTTGTTTTTTACCTTGTCTGCACACATATTAATGATTGATACCATATTAATGATTGATGGAAATACCTCTCAATACCTGCGACAAGTGCCCCATTACACACCTCTACCTCCTTCATGGGTTGCATTATTATTTAGCATGCAAAGACCCAGTTTAGTTTAATTAGAAAATGTCTTGTTTTATTTAATTGGAAATATAACTTACTGTATGTTTGCAAGTGCTGATTTGCTGATTTTCTTTCAGAGATAAAACTTTATATTTTATTATATTTTTTAAAACTTTTTTTCAACTTATTTTACAGAGTTTTGCACTTTATTCATTCATTTTTGGTTTAATATGAGCAAAGTTTGCACTTAAAGCCCAATGGGGCAAATGTTCAATAAAAAAACAGCATATTTGAAATAATTTCTTTGCCTTTTGTCAATTCACAAAATAATCGTAATCGAAAATCGGATTTTGAGAGAAAAAAATCGAGATTTTATTTTTGGGCAAAATCGAACAGCCCTAGCTACAACCAGACCTGGGTAGTGTGCAAGAAGAAATCAAGAGCAGGCCCAACGTCCCAAAGTGAAAACGGGAAAGAGAAGAGAAGAGGATTAATATTGACATCATGTCATCTTCATGAATCATAAATCTGCAGCTGACCGATTTATTCTTTTGTTATCAGACGCAGGATGCTGTGTTCCGGAAGACGCTGTATGCCAACACTACTATTTTCATGAGCTGTAAGTGGGCTGACCTCTCCATCGCTCTCAGTCTTCAAAACTGTCATAATTTTGTCTGTCAAACTAGAAAGTTGACTCCCTCTCCCTCTCTGCAGTCCAGAATGATACGGGGTCATGTGACAGAAACCTGGCCTTCAACATCAGCTGGTATCTGCGCTCATCTGTTTGCTATAATGAGGTCTTTAACACACCAGTGAGTATCGCCTCTGTTTGTTTTTTTTTTTTTTTTTAAATGTCTGACTCTCAGAATAATTACTTTTGTTACTGTAAATATGTATAACACACTGGTTATTTACTCCCACTTTTACCACAAGTTAAGGGGGTTTGTATTTTGCATTCATCAGTCAAAACAGCTGGTGAAGCAATTTCATCCTTGTAGACAAAACGGTTGCTCTTTTAACCTGAAATGTCTTTAACTCATATTTGAGGCCCTGGTTTGAGAAAAAAAAAAGCATTCAGTCAACAAAAGGTGATTGCTATAAAGCATACACTCACTGGCCACTTTAGTAGGTGCTAGTCACAGGCTAGAGGAGCATCAGTTTCCTGTTTTTACCTGACAGGAGAAACACCCCATGTGTTCTTCTGCTGCTTATCTGACACAAGATAAAACATGTTTATGCAGTTGTGGTCTTCTGCATGAACGGGTTATGTCAGGGGACTATTTGTGTGTGTGTGTGTGTTACACTGTTTACACTATGCTGTTATTTGGGCCTCTTGCCCAAGTCCTCATTTAAATTAGAAACTGTTCTCAACTGACTTCCCTGGTTAAATAAATACAATAACAAATAAAATGAATAAATATTAATCCAAAATGAAAAAGATAAAATAAAACAGGTGGGTAATACTAAGTAACCCCATTCAGAAGCTTAAAGATCCACCTTTAGCAGCAGTAACTTTAAGTAGCTGTTTCCTGTACGAGTTTATCAGTCTCTCTGAAAGTCTTTTTGGGTTTTTATTCTTAACGTGGCTTGAGTTCATGGAGGTTTTCATGTATCCGCTCATGTACAGCGCCTTTAACGTCCCCTCACAGTAAGTCAAAGAAGTCTGGACTCTGATTTGGCCGCTCCAACACATCAACTATTTTATTTTGCAGTTCAGTTATAGATTTGCTGGTGTGAATGATTTGTCTTCACATAAAACGTTGAACTCCGAGGTGTTTGGAAAATGTTTCACAACCTTTTCCAGGTTATTGTGCAGCAACAGCTGCTTATGTCTACTCCCAATGTTGTGTTTATCCCCACAATCATATTATTTTTATCATGTTTGGTAAATAGCTAGCACTAACTTTCGCACATATACACATACGTACACTTTTTTGCGAGATAAAATCAGATCTTACAACTGTGATGAACAGTGAAACGCTACGTCTCTTTGGTCTAATTACACTTTTCTTATCAGCTTAAGTAGCCTTACATAAGCAGCTTGTTAAGACAATCAGAAATGGAGACAATAACGGTGGCTTTTGCTTTTTCTCAGGACAACAAAGCGATGAACATGTTCGGTATGGACCACATGTTGAAAGACGGCTGGAGCGGCTTCTACAGTCAGGGCTACATGTACTTTGAGAACTGCTCCTCCCTGTTCCTGCCAAAGGTCTGTGGCTGAGCCCAAGACTGACACGCGGTTGAAATAAATCAGCCACACTTCTGTGTTTGTTATCGTACCGTTTAAGTCATGTTTAAATGTTTCCGATCGCTTGTTACACATGTGGGCCTAATATTCTTCTTTTTTTTATAGGTTTATTTCCCAGAGTTCAATCCTTATCAGCCACTCTCCAGCCCGAAGGTGGGTGCTACATCATATTTACCATACTACACTAAATATTTGTCTGACATTCTAACTCTGGTTTTTCAGCAAATCACCAAATATTATGTGCCAGATTTTTGGGGGTTTTATGATTGATAAAACTCTATCTTTGTTTTCAGATCGACCCGTCAAACCAGACCTTCACTTGGCCCGACAAGCCGGTGAGACACACTTGCGATACACTTAACTGAAATGACTGATAAGGGCAGCAGGGCGACCCGGTAGTCAGGTTTGGATCGTGTGTGGTTGTTTGTCTCTTCGTGGCCCGGGGATGTACCCCTGCCTTTCGCCTGAAAACAGCTGGGGCCTCATTTATAAAGCTTGCGTGCACACAAAACAGGTCTTGAAAGACTACGCAAAGGTTGGGATTAACCTCGCGCACAAACATTTTGAAGATATGGGGAACTGGCGACGCAGGCGGTGAGGTGGTGAAATGAAGCCAGATTCATGTCATACTTTTAATGTCATCACATATCAGACTTATAATATAATAGCGCTGATCGTGTCCCTCTGTGTGTGAAGCACAGCGTCAATCAGGACGCGGCCACTTAAAGCTGCGCCATGCGCTTGGTTCGCTCTGGTGGTGCTGCTGCTGCAGCCGCGGTGTCGTGCCAAAAAGTGATTGCCTGCCAGAATCTGATTTCTCCCCTAAAAATGGGTCTTTTTACCTGCCAAAAATTGATTGAAGGCCAAATACAGTTAATGAAAAGTTGTTTCTGCCTAAATATGACTCGATCTCATTCTTGAACTTCATAATCTGAAAATCTGACGTTTCAGCGCTATCGCTCAACGGGCTGCTGTGCGCGCTCCCGCGGCCAGTAATCAGATTCTGGCAGGCAACTCACTCGCTTTATTTTTGTTAGTGATTCCATTACTGTGACCACCAAATAATGTGGTTTTACTGGCCTCCACCTCATCCACAACATCTCGATCTCAGTCTCCATGAAATTTAGTGGCACGGTGGCTCGACACATGTCTCATTCATCCTGACGCAGCAGAAACAGGCTGCAGGCGCTGCGCATGCTCAGCAGGCTCATTCATATGCAAATACAGTCATCATGTAGTTTGCATTGCCCATACATGGTAAAAAGTGGGCGTGTAGAGGGCGGGGTATGAGGCGAATTCACGTTCGCAACCTTCCAGCTGGACTGTGATTTATAAAGAGAACATTGCGTGCAAGTGTGCGTGCACGCGGTTTTATAAATCAGGATTTTTTTGTGCGGACGCCATTTTCGGCTTTTGAGGGCACGTACACTTTTAGTATGAATCCTA
Source organism: Cololabis saira (assembly GCF_033807715.1). Lineage (NCBI taxonomy): Eukaryota > Metazoa > Chordata > Actinopteri > Beloniformes > Belonidae > Cololabis > Cololabis saira. The sequence goes on from NC_084602.1 coordinate 9,003,627, forward strand.
CGCACTCTTTTATAGGCTTTTAGAGGCTCCTGATCATATTCTTTTCTTTTCTACATTTTCAGATAGTGACTTAATTGGGAATATTCCTAATCTTCCTATCTGTGTATTTGGATTCATGTATTTGTTTTTAATGAAACTGCTGACTTGGGGATGCCCCCTGGTCTAAACCATCTCTTTCAGGAAGTCGGTGCGGTGGCCAAAGCTTGGGAGGACGGTCCGTACCTGTTCATCATGAAGGTGCAGCCGTTGTTTCGTGGACTAGAAGATGACGATATCAGAGCAGAGCAGCTTAACTTTGCTTTTACAAGTGAGAAATTACCGTTTTGTACAAAGAGTTTTAGAATTTGGGAAAGTTACTCACAACCGAAATCAGGTTTAAACATCTCAGCAGTAAAGATTTATGTTTTTCTTAATTTCCTAGTGAAAGTGGAGATGAAAGGACCTCACGACTACTCCTCCCCAGCAGACTGGCCTCTCATGATGGTATTTATCTGTAGTTCATATATATGATATGTGTTTTCTTTCTCCTGTCCTCTGCACGTTGTTTTAAAGTGTTAATCCACATTGGTGAAGCTGTCTCTCCTGCCTGTCACAGTTCTTCATGGTCATGTGCATCGTCTACGTGCTGTTCGGGGCGCTCTGGCTCTTCTGGTGTGCTTGTTATTGGAGGGACCTGCTACGGATCCAGTTCTGGATCGGCGCAGTCATCATCCTCGGCCTCCTAGAGAAAGCCGTCTTCTACTCTGAATACCAGAGCATCCGTTACAAAGGAGACTATGGTTAGTCTTCCTTTTTTTTTTTGTACTTTTATGTACTCATTTGTAATCCTGACATTGTTCTTGTGTGTCCTTTCTTTGCAGTTCTCGGCGCTGTGATTTTTGCAGAGTTGCTCTCTGCCCTTAAAAGATCGCTGGCTCGGATCCTGGTCCTCATTGTTAGTCTTGGTTACGGGATTGTCAAGTATGACTCCTTTTGAAAATACCTTTGAGCTTCTTTGAAACAAAAAAAACCTGCCAGTGGCTTTCTGTTAAAACTGAAGCTTTTTCTTTCACGCTCTGCTGCAGACCCAGACTGGGAACCACGGTGCACCGGCTGGTAGCCGTCGGGCTTCTCTACCTTCTCTTCTCCTCCGTGGAAGGCGTACTGAGAGTGACGGGCGTAAGTTAATGTTTATTCATTCTTTTTAGAACTAAAATGATGAATAGTGAGAAAAAAGCCTTTAAAAAGTATTGATTTAGACTAGTATTCAGAATGTTGTTTTGCAGACTCCGTCTACAACACTGAAGGTAGGTTTGGTCCAGGCTCACGTAATGTACCCTGTGCATTCCAGATAGTGGAGACGGGATATTATCTGTTGCTACCCTCCACAGGGAGCTGAAGTGGACGTGCCTTTAAATAGAAACCTTACCTGGCAAGCACTCAAGGAATTCCGTGTGTACACGTTTGATTTGAATGCAGGAGACGGGGAGAGACTCTGAGAGGCAGACAAGGAATAATGATTGATATTGGCTGATCTAATATGAAGCTGACAAGTTTAAAATCAGACACAGTCAGTACGTTTACATGCACTAAGAGTAAAGATGAATTATTGCCTCAGTCCGACTGATTATTGAAGTTTTAAATCATGTAAACACCTTAGTCGGGCTGCAGTCGAACCGAACTGAAGGTCTTGAAATCAAACTATAAGTGCCAGATAATGTGGCTCTGAATCGAGCTATTCCAGCATGTACAGGACTGTCTCAGAAAATTAGAATATTGTGATAAAGTTCTTTATTTTCTGTAATGCAATTTAAAAAAAACAAAAATGTCATACATTCTGGATTCATTACAAATCAACTGAAATATTGCAAGCCTTTTATTATTTTAATATTGCTGATTATGGCTTAAAGTTTAAGATTAAGATTCACAGAATATTCAAATTTTTTGAGATAGGATATTTGAGTTTTCTTTAGCTGTAAGCCATGATCAGCAATATTAAAATAATAAAAGGCTTGCAATATTTCAGTTGATTTGTAATGAATCCAGAATGTATGACATTTTTGTTTTTGTAATTGCATTACAGAAAATCACAATATTCTAATTTTCTGAGACAGTCCTGTATACTTGGATTTCTCTGAAACTCCACTTAAATCCTTAGCTCCATTGTTGCCAATAGCTTGATTTAGATGTGCATGTAACTGTACTGAGTGTCAGCAATATAAAATAGCGCTGGTAGAGTGGGGGCGTGATGCAGAAGCTGCACTCTTGTTGTATTTTATCTTCTGGAAAGTTTATGCCGTTTTTTCTGTTGAAACTGATGTTTTAAACATTGTTTGGATGCTACTGTGCTCAAAGTATTTGTGGTGGTTAAAGGCCTGGACAATGGGAAAGCTGTTGTATGGAGCAGCTGACTGGGCTTTCCAAAGACCAGCGAATGCTCGTGATAAGAGCTTTAATCCAGATGACTTAAAGACGAGAGGTCAAGGAAGTCAAATAGGGGAAAAACAGAGAGCAAGAAAAGGTTTAATTTTTTTTCTCCCCATCGTCATGGGGAGTGGGACATAAGACTTCAGACAGATCATAGTTTACAAATCTCATTAACTGGGTCTCTGGAAAGCACCTAGAGATAACTTGTGTTGTTATTGATGCTATATAAATAAAATGTAATTGAATTAACGCAGATTTTATTCAGAATAGAACTTTTTCATGAAAAATATTTGCTTAGTTTGAACATGATGAGGTTGAGACATGGGCAAGAAAAGGCCTTGAAACTCTTCCAACTAATTTGTAAAGTAACAACAGTCCTGTGACATGATGGAGTCTGAAAGAACCGTCTTGCAGAGGTGAAGTCTCTCAGATGTAAAGACGGGCAGAGGTTTACCAGCCTGCAAAAGTCTGCATCTATAAGTTGTGGAACAATTGCAGAATAATGTTGTTCGCTGTACAAATGTGAAGACTTTGAATGTTTTATCATTTACAGGGCAGTATTATCAAAAGAGACCAAGAAACTGTAGAAATCTCTGTATGCTGGGGACAAGACTGAGCTAAGCTTCACTACATGAACAAGGTTTAAGCTGGTTTAATACTGTAATGGAAACAACTGCGTGACCTCAGGAGGCAAGAATACAGTTTTTCTTGCCATGTACAAATGCAGGTTAAAGTTCTGACAAAGTTCTGTCCTGCAACCATGGATGCTATGTTTTTTTATTTTTTATGTATCCTTTATTTATCCAGGAAAGTCCCATTGACATACAATATCTCTTCTGCCAGGGAGTCCTGGTCAAGTTGGCAGCAGAAAAATAAATTCAGTAACTTTACAAAAAAATAAAAACATATCAAAACAAGAAACAAACAAACATAAAACATACAAGGATCAGAAAGCTAAAAAGAATTCATGACAAATAATGGCACTTGATTAAAAACAATGACATTGTTCTGTGAAAATTGATTTTAACATATGTTTGAACATGTTAAGAGAGGGTACCGTAAATATTTAAAGTTGAGTATGTGTTGTAGCTCATTCCAAGCTTGCGGTGCATAAAAGGAAAAGGCTGATTTACCAACTCTGTTCGAGTGCTTGGGGCCATGAGGAGAATTTCTCTGATGATCTAGTGTTATAGCTACTAGAGTAATATTTGAATAAATTGGATATGTACAGAGGTAGTTTACCCAGTAATGCTTTTGCAATTTCTATGTCCCCCAGACTAAGAGGAGAAGGGCCGGCCGTCTGGGTTGCTATCAGCGCTCGGTTTACAGGCCCGTGATGGTTTGGTGGGGCATTTAGCACGGTCACATCTGGGAAGTAAAAATCAATGAAAAAGGTTAATTCAGGTTTAAGAGTAACACGTGCCCTCGTGCAGGGCCCATCTTTTTCAGGGAGGGCTTTTCATCAAAACATAATTTCATGGTAGAAGAGTCCCGGTGCTGAACTGGCCCGCCTGCAGTCCACACCTTTCACCAGCCCAACATATTTGGATTATGGAACTCCATCAGCGGGTCGCCTCAGTTCTCCAGACGTATGTGGACTAGTTAAAAGAAGAGGGAATACTGCAACTTTCCTCAAACATGTCGCTGTTTAATTCAAAATTATCAAGGTTACATTTCCTACATTTGAAAATCTTTGCATTCTGTTATTTCCTTTCTATACATTGTCCCTACATTTTTGAGGTTGTACTTATTCATCCATATTGCCTGAGCATGTAATATTGCAGCAGTATTTTAGATTAATTAGTTATTATTCATTTAAATTATCTAAACGTTTGTCTAATTTTTAAAGCTGTCCTTTAAGCGCCATTTTCAAAAAGTGATCCTTCCTTCTGCCTGCTTCATATAGACCAGGGGTCGGCAACCCCTGGCTCTAGAGCCGCATGCGGCTCTTTAGCGCCGTCCTAGTGGGTCCTGGAGCTTTTTCAAAAATGTTTGACCTTTTTTTTCCTTTTTTTTTTCTTTTTTTCCTTTTATCTCTTCTTTTTTTCCTTTTTTTCTCTTTTTTTCCTTCTTTTTTTCTTCTTTTTTCCTTTTTTTCTTCCTTTTTCCTTTCCTTTTTAATCTCGACATTTCGACTTTTTTCTTGATATTGTACTTTAACACATTTTGACTTTTTTCTCGAAATTTTGACTTTTTTTCTCAACATTTTGACTTTTTTCACGAGATTTTGACTATTTCCTCGATATTTCGACTGTTTTCTCAAGATTGTACTTCAACATTAATCTTGACATTTCAACTTTTTTCTCGAAATTTTGACTTTTTTCTCGACATTTCGACTATTTTCTCAAAGTGCATAATAAAAAAAATCGCAGTTATAACTAATATAGATACTGTACATGCAACATGTGTTGCCTTTCGTTCTAAGTCTTAAGGCTGATTTATGGTTCCGCGTTACAACAACGCAGAGCCTACGGCGTACCCTACGGCGTAGGCTCTGCGTCGATTTAACGCAGACCATAATTCAGGTTTATACAAGACTTTTCATTTTTTGCGGCTCCAGACATATTTGTTTTTTGTGTTTTTGGTCCAATATGGCTCTTTCAACATTGTGGGTTGCTGACCCCTGATATAGACGCATGTTGTGCTCTGTGCCGTCGTCCTAACTACGGATTTATCTTGTAACGTCTGACTCTCGTCTTCCCTCTGCAGGGTTTCTATGGGACGGTTGCGCTTGTGGCAAATCTCAGCCTCTCCCTCATCGACTCCTGTGTCATGTGGTGGATATCCTTTACTCAAACAGTCAAACGGACTGCTCAGATCCAATCAGGAGCCATCAGTACTTTTGTATTGACTGTGTAGTGTATAGTGCACGTTTTTACTTGAATTTATGCTCAAAAGAAATTATCCTTGATTGCGCTTGTACATTTTCATCAGCCTGTCACAAACCACTCGTCTGTTGAAGCTCCGCAGAAACGTGGTGAAGCTGTCTTTATACCAGCACTTCACCAACATGCTCATCTTCTCTGTTTTAGGTGAGTCTACGTCTCCTCTGGAGGGCTGTGCATGTGTCAGGTTCTGGTTCTTAGAAAAGAACCAGATGAAAGTTGTGGTTCACAGGGGCGAGCTTGAAGCTGACCCATGAAGACGTAAAAACAACCAGCCCGGCTCTTTTTGATCTCTCGCTTGTTTGAGCTGTACACAAGACTCGTGTGTAAAGAAAACCACTTTTCAGAATGGGTTTTTCATCAAGGACTTATATCAGCGTCTCTTTATTAACAGTTTACTTTTCACATTTGAGAGCAGGATTTTTTGTCTAAGTTCAGGTGTGATACTGCTCTTTCCCTAAACGCCAACCCAGCACTCAAAAAGTGGCCTTTTTTGTACATTTTAGCCGTATTTCACCTCAAAACTGTGTTCCTGCACTCGCATGCATTGCTGCACAAATGTCCGGTCGTCTAGTCTGCAATCGCTGCTCACTGCTGTGACACAAACCCGTCAGAAGTTGTAACCGAGGGGGAGCTAGATGTGAGGTTGACCTAATTGCCTGTTTGTGAGAGCAGTCGTTTTATTTTACAGCATCGCCTCCACAGAATTACCAGGGAGACAATTAAATCAGTCCGTCCGCGTAGAGAGGATCTCTGGGAGGCCTTAACACGATAACAACAGAGCAGCGTTGTAATCTGGATATAAACAGTGTAGATGGCTGCAGTTGAGGATTAATGACCGCTTGAATCGTTTTTGGCATCGCAAGGATTCAGGGATTCAGACTTTTCCTCCGAAAACTGAGCAAAAAAATGCATTCAAATAAACAGATCTATTTGCTGTTTTGCTGACAGGCTGCAGCAAAAGTTTCATTTTTTTCTCCTACGCAACACTCTTGGACTCGTTCCTGTCACTGAACACGTCACCTTATTCGTTGCTGTGATTGGTCGTAGCGCGAACCAACTGTGTGCAAAGACACTTTGATTAGCTATCGTTGGATGTGGATCGTTTTCAGACCGACATCCTTCTAGATGTGGGTCTAATCTTGCAGGCTAGGAGCTATGGACCCCTAAAGGTCCCACCAACCCCATTTACTACCAGCAGAAACTCCATGAAACACATAACCAACCAGTACAAGGGCAAAGCGTTCAAACACTGCTTTTGTGTTTATTTATGAACCAAAAGCATGTTAAATGGGATTTAGCAGTATCCCGAGGCTGACGAACCTGAGGCAGTGTTGTATATTAAACTAAAACAACTAAATCTTAATTCTTATTGCAGACAATAAAGAACATTCACATCCAGCTCTTAGGAAATTGTATACAGGACTGTCTCAGAAAATTAGAATATTGTGATAAAGTTCTTTATTTTCTGTAATGCAATTTAAAAAAAAAAAAAAAAAAATGTCATACATTCTGGATTCATTACAAATCAACTGAAATATTGCAAGCCTTTTATTATTTTAATATTGCTGATTATGTTCTAATTTTTTGAGATATTTGAGTTTTCTTAAGCTGTAAACCATGATCAGCAATATTAAAATAATAAAAGGCTTGCAATATTTCAGTTGATTTGTAATGAATCCAGAATGTATGACATTTTTGTTTTTGTAATTGCATTACAGAAAATCACAATATTCTAATTTTCTGAGACAGTCCTGTATGTGAATTTCTTTTTATGATAAATAATGACTTGAAAACGATGATGTTGTTGACATGGTGGTTATATCAAGTGACAACAGTGTTTACTTTGTGTCCACAGCTTCCATCATATTCATTATTTGGACCACCAAAGTCTTCAAGCTGGTCGACTGTCAGAAGGTCAGTTCAGATACTCTGGTGATACTGCATTCGCTCCATGACGTTTCCTGGCACAGAGATGAAATGTGAGATGACTGTCTCTCTCCAGGGCTGGAGGAACTTGTGGGTAGACGATGCTTTCTGGCGTCTCCTGTTTTCCACCATTCTGCTGGTCATCATGGTGCTGCTGCGTCCCTCCGCCAACAGCCAGAGGTCAGAGTCGGAGTGGAGCTTTGCCCCCCGGACCATAACGATGTCTCGGTTCACAGTAAATGTCATTCATTTGTTGTTTCCTCTCAGGTTCTCTCATTCCCCTCTGATTGATGAAGACGATGAAGAAGATGAGGCGAAGGAGCCAATGCTGAATGAAGCTTTTGGTAACACTTTAATTGAGTAGATCTGTTGATGATTGGCACAACAGCGGATGGCATCGATGATCTTAATAAATAAAACCAGAGTAACAGCATGGATCAAATATTACTTTGACAGTTACCGTATTGGCCTGAATATAAGACGGTGTTTTTTGCGTTGAAATAAGACTCCTTTCCTCCGTTAAACATCAACTGCAACATCCATAAGGAAAACCCTAGCCATTTACAGTCAGAGTAATGAATGGACATTGTTCTATTTTCATTTCAGTTCTGGTACCTAATCAATCCTGCATTTGCATTTTAATTGTAGGCTTCTTCAGTAGACTGGGATTAATAGGAAGTTTCCAGGCTCTTGTTATGATCATATTATTAGACAAATGATTCATAGATGACCTCAACTGATGCTCTGTGCTCTCCAGAGGGAATGAAGATGCGCGGCTCCAAGCCTGAGACAAATGGCTCTCAGAAACTGGTGACTAAAGAGGTGGGTTTCTGTCTCCTCGCAATATTTAATCATGTTTGTTAATGTTGTAATCATATTTCAACACTGTTGTCTTGTCAGGACGAGGACCTGAAATGGGTTGAGGAGAACATTCCTACATCGGTTGCTGATGTGTAAGCAATGTGGATTTTAATTTGAGATATTTCACTTCTTAATCGTCTTGTGATTACAAGCTGCCATGAAAATATCCTCTTTTAGCTTAAACTTAAAGCAGCACAATGTAACTTTCAGCTTTTGTTGAGTTTGGCGGCTTCTTTGGACAAAAGTGGTAGTGCTTTACCAGAAAGAACACTACGTTTCCCATGAGCACCAGCGCGTACTGCCGGAAAAATCCTGTCTCCATCGCGTGCATTTGTTTTGAGAGAAGACGGGACGGACTTTCAAAACTACTTTTCTGTTTCACCAAGTGAACAGACGGAACGCAAAAAAAAGATGTTAAACTGCTGGAAAGGAACTGGAATTTACCGGGATACCTTAAACAAGGAAGCCAGGGAGCGTACATGTTTTGTATCCCTCTTACTTCTCTTTTCTTTTTTTTGACTGCTATATTATGATGAAGAGGCTCCGAGGCGTGAGCAATATTTTTGTTTTCCTCGTGAGATTATTTTTTTCCTCTGCAGCTACAAATAGAGTTAATATTTTTTCCTCAACAAACTAGTTTTATCTGAAGATTGGGGTTAATTGCACCGCAGAGAGCTGGCCAGCAACTGCGTTTAGCTGGAGAAGTGGGGAATAAAACCCGTGTTTTGATCCGACCCGTCTGTGTGAGTGTTTGTGGTACTGTGTGGAAGGTTATGTTTGGTCGTTACAGCCGCGATCCAACCGAGCCGACGACTCTTTTACTCTTTTACTCTGTTATATCAGATACTTGGCCTGCGTGGTTCTGCCTCCGAGCAGGAAAGCGGTGAAAAGTTAAACCATTAGTGATCTTTTCCCCACGTCTGTTGTGTGGAGCTGCTACAGCCACAACGCAGCAACGGGTTACCAGCTTCTGCTGAGCTCTGCGCTCCAAGCCCCGCCCATTTTTGTCTCGACTACGAATCGGGAAGGAGGGGGAAGTGACGTATGCCGCAAAGCAGTCAAAGCCGTAAAAATGTGTAGTTTTTTAGTGTGGCATGGTTCCTACCATGCTCCTCCAAGTTACATAGTGCCAGTGAAGGTGATACAGACCCCTCAGACCATGACAGAGGTTCATTAAACCTGTTGGAAGTTGATGTACCATCACAATGACTCTGGAAATATTATATTAAGGTGGAAAAGTTACATAGTGCTGCTTTAAGTGAGAATACATCTGTTGTAATGTGCTCTGTTGCTGTTCATAGGAGTGTGTCATTATAGGTTAAGAATTTAGAGTAATGTGGTTAAAACGCTGCCAGCTGTCTTGAAACGTGTGGTTTTCTGATTCTCTCTCCTTCAACAGAGCGCTCCCTGTGATGCTGGATGAGGAAGAGGTAACTTTCTTCTTCCTTCCTATTATTCCCGTGCTGGTCCCATGATTCTGGTCACATTTTCCTCTATTTAAAGAAGTCTCAGAAATGAGCTTTAATCTGCTCTCGTTTCCACAGTCGCACTCCTGCATGTGTATTAATGTGAGTTTTTGTCTTTCAGGAAATCCTAAAAGCCAAGATGGAGAGATCCAAAATGGAGTAGAAAGCCTGATTTAAGAATTCAAAGAAACGATTGTTACCGTGGCAGCAATCAGCTGAAGCATTCAGTGACGTCATCACCTAAAAATGTGGGAAAGCCCAACTCTTCTTTTAAAAACGTTCTTTGTTTTGTTTTACACCGATTGTCAGACTATAAGAAGCTCTGATGAGTGAGTCGTGTGTTATAGTGAGACGCTACTGTGGCGGATGGTTGTAGACGTCAGAGTTTAAGCAGATATACTCTAAAACATTTTTTTATGCATATTTGACTAGTTTCACACTTGTTTCTTCAATCAATCAGGTGCTGGACATGTTTAAAAAAAATAATGCCCTTTTGGAAAACAGAATACTCAACAAAACTTCGTCAAATTGTTATTGATTTAAGACGGTATGTGAAGGGAAGTGTTTTTTTTTTTTTGTTTTTATTTGTTAAAAATTATGAATAAAATTTGTGGAATAAGTTTTCACACCCACTTCAAAATGCAGCAGTGACAGCCTGCAGGTCCGTTTTGCAGGTTGAGCTAAAACAAATGTTATTTGGTAATTGAGGATAGACATCATATGGTACAAATAGAGGGGATAAAACATGCTAAAAATGCAGTCGGTGAGAACATATTAAAATCAGCAGTGTCTTAACAATAGGACAGTAGAATGTGCTGTGCCATACATGTGAGAAATAATGTTTTCACCATATGTTTTGTTATGCTGCATATGTATTGGTCACATGAGTACATAAACTAGAGAGTAGCTATGTCACATGATTAATCAGTAGCCAGATGACTTAGAGTATGTGTTTTACTTTTCTTTTTTTTCCCTGAACGTTTTATTTTCCCTCCCCTTTCAGGTAGACCTATGGATGGTGTATGTCTCACGAGCACTTTACTACCACTCTGTTGTCTGGCTTACTGAGTAGTCGCAGTAATCATATCACTGTTATGGGGAAAATGCTGCCTGGGTTCAGGCTGTAGGGAGACTGGTCATAGAGATGCAGCTTCTTCTCCTAGCGTGACCAAGGCAGTTAAAAATGTGTCCCCAAATAGTTGTTTTACAAGCTCTTACTGAAAGGTAAATGATTTCAGCAAATATAAAAAGAAAAACCCTTAGAAAAAACACTCCCAGATTCATTTTAGAAGCATACATGCCCACTTGTACAAAGTTCAGGCAGTCTATTTTCTTTTTCACAGAACATAAGATTTTATTAGTCACTCAAGTGAAAATATATTCACTGAAATGTACAGCCACTGAATACGGAAGCTTACAGTTGGAGTCTGGACCTAAATTCAAACGTATGATTTAATGCATGTATATTAGGTCGAAATTATATTAAGACACTCGCCTGAGTTAAATATTACTAATGGCTTTAAATCAGTGGTTCCCACAGTGAATGAAGGAATGAATGCTTGGCCACTGCTAACATGATGGACAGGTTTTTGACGGGGCTTGTTTGACGGGGTTTGTTCATGTTTTTAAACACATTTTGCACAGAGAGGCATTTTCAAAAAATGTATTGATCGCAATGTTGAATATTGTTACACAGTTACCGTAACCTGTTACACTGAACATAATTACACTGACAGCAAAGAATACCGTTATACAATAAATAACAAGTTGCACTTGAAATAATTACACTGTAAACGTGGTTTGTTGTTTTGTCATTTAACACTAGTACCACCGAGGCCCTCTCACAGATGTTTGAGGGTTTTATTGTCTGAATAACTTTGTCTAAACAAAATCCACAGGTCTGTCACTCCCTGGCCTTTCCTAAATATGTGCATTTTATATTTTCTGGAGTTTTCAACATATTCAAATAAAATACACACAAGTTTTGAACACGTTTTACTCAGACTGCCCCTCTGAGCTGGACCCCCGTATTGAGATATATATATATATATATATATATATATATATATATATATATATATATATACATATATATATACATATAAAAAATAATAATAATAATCCACTGATTAGCTGTTAGACCTTCCTTGTCCACGCAGGGTAGGGAAGATTTTTACACAGACATTATTTTGCTAATACAAATTGATTTCATAGTCTGATTTGAGATTACAACAAACGCCTGAAGCGGACCGGGCTGATGTCCACCTCAGCACTGACATCACAATAAAAACATCTATAACTATTATTATTATAAAACACAAACACAAAGCAATTACGAAAATGAAACTACTATAAACCCAATAAAGCTTGACAGAATCAAGAGATGAAGGTTCATGCACGCACACACACCGCCTTTTACGTGTGAGAATAAGATAAAATCTGTAATTTATGCCTTTATTTTGTCCATGTTTGTTAAATATTTTATTTAGAGGAGACGGTTCGCTTAACTGCTGTATGTGTCTGCAATGTGTTGTGTTTCTGATGATGTATGGCTTTTTGCATTTGTTCTCCAATTAAAATTTATATTAAAAAGATAAATAAAATATCAGTTTTTACCTAAAGTTTGGTTGGATGCTTGTTGCTGTATCTTTGCAAGAACTTTGCGTGGGGGGAAAAAAGGCAAAAGATGCCTTTGAGTGCTAATTATTATTATTATTATTATTATTAAGAAAAAAATTTGCAGACTATGATTATTATCGTAGACTACTATTTTCAAAAATACTGACCAATGGCTGATTAGTTATAATAAAGAAAATCATTCAGGCCTCTATTTGGATTTCTTCTTAATGTAAAACAAACATTCAAGTAGTTTTGTATAAAATGTGCACAGGGAAGCTCGAAGGGCATTATGTTGGTTTTCAGTGGAATAACATGAAAGTGGCTGCTGGTCTGACTTCAGGTTGCCACTTGGAATCCAAAACTTTTTTGAAGTCTTTCAGTGGCCCTTTCAGAGGCCCAATCCTACTGAGAAACTGTGGAGGAAGCTCAATGTCTATGCAATGTAGATCAACTAGAACAATTTGTCATGTAAACATGGCCTAAAATCTCTGAAAGGTGGTGTGAACTACCCCATAAGAGATTATTGTCAGCTGTAAATCAGAAGGGTTATATAATATCTAATTTGTTAGATATTATTTTTCGACCTAATTACAGGACTGTCTCAGAAAATTAGAATATTGTGATAAAATTCTTTATTTTCTGTAATGCAATTAAAAAAACAAATGTCATACATTCTGGATTAATTACAAATCAACTGAAATATTGCAAGCCTTTTATTATTTTAATATTGCTGATTATGGTTTACAGTTTAAGATTAAGATTCCCAGAATATTCTAATTTTTTGAGATAGGATATTTGAGTTTTCTTAAGCTGTAAACCATGATCAGAAATATTAAAATAATAAAAGGCTTGCAATATTTCAGTTAATTTCTAATGAATCCAGAATGTATGACATTTTTGTCTTTGTAATTGCATTACAGAAAATCACAATATTCTAATTTTCTGAGACAGTCCTGTATTTGATTTTTTTTAAATGTTTAATAACATCTTAAAACGACACCGTCTAAAGCCTGAATTATGGTTCTGCGTTAAATCGACGCAGAGCATACGCCGTAGGGTACGGTGTCGCCGCGTACTCTACGCCGTAAGTCTGCGTTGCTGTAACGCGGAACCATAAATCATCCTTAACCGTGCGGTTAAAGCGGGTACTGTAGCTTTAATAGGTTCCTCGTGAGCAGAGCGCTGCTCCGCTCGTGAGCTCCGCTCACACACACGTGATCACGTGACAATCACGTGGCAGTCACGTGCCGCAGCGCAGCGACGTCAACAATCCTGAAGACGAGGCTGCTCCGTGAAAACAAGCGCTGCTGCGTCTGCTTTTATCACCAGTTACGCTGCGTTAACACGGGCAGGGTTTGATCAGGAAGTGTGTGGGTGACTCGGCTCTGTCTCCGGCGGATGTTCAGGGAGAAATGTGTAGAAACAGCAGCCGCTGCTGGATCACTCCAGAGCTAGCTGCTAGCGATCAGCTGGTGCTCTGACGGGGGGATGTCTGGATCATAACTGGATAATACCTGGATATCTGAGCCCAGACCGGTGACACTAAAGTCGTCAGTAGCACCAAAGGTTACCAGAACTGCTGTCTTAACGAGTACAGACCCTCCGGGCTCTGCGGTGGGTGATGGTGACACATTAAACATATTAAAGCTGCAGAGCGAGCTGTCCTGGATCCTGTGGATCTGATCCAGTCTTGAGAGGCTGATCCTCCTCGGGCTTCAACATGCACGACGCCTACGAGCCGGTGCCTATCTTAGAAAAGCTTCCTCTCCAGATCGACTGTCTGGCAGCCTGGGGTGAGTCGTTAACACACATTAGTCCATTCCTCTGGGTGTTTATGACCTACAGCAGTGATCCATTCCTGGTCCCGACAGACACACACAGACCGTCCTGCAGGGTTTCCCTGTAGAAAACACTGTCACCAACAGGGTTGGTAACGACCATTCATGAGAATCAGGCTGCACCAGTTTCAAATCACGTGTAATCAGAGCCTTGAATGGTGTGAGTAGATGGGATACTGTCTACCCGGTAGATTTTTGTCATTATTTGATTTGATTTGATTGAACACTTCATAAGAAGTTTAAGAAAACAACAACAAAACAAAGAATGTCATCCTTTAAAACTAAGCTATCTTGATTTACATGTGCCAAAAAAGGAGTAGGAAGAAGTGTAAACTTATTTAGTCATACCCCCATTCACTGATCATTTAACCTGTATTTATAAATATTCACACACTGTACTCACACTGCTAAGTAACAGTATTATTATTATTATTATTATTATTACTATTATATACTGTAATTATACTCACACACATCCATATGCCCATATAAATATTTATATAAATATACTTATTTACACTATATATATATATATATATATATATATATATATATATATATATATATATATGTGTGTGTATATATATATATATATATACTTTGCTGCCCATTTCTGTACATAAATATACACAGATGTACCCATTATTCTTTGGGTTGATAATGGCTTTCCCAGCGACTGCTATTGAAAACGAAACTTAGGCTCAGTAGATGTTTTGTCACCGGTTAGAATTCAGGTTCAGGGTTTAGTTTAAGGTTAGGTTTAGGGTGAGGGTTAGGTTACGGTTAGGTCTGAAATGTGTAGTTGAGCGTAGAATGAGAACCAGCCTTAAGGCTGAATTATGCTTCTGTTTCATTTTCAATAGCAGTAGCTGGGAAAGCCATTATCAACCCAAAGAATAATGACAAAAATTAACCAGGTAGACAGTATCCCATCTACTCACATTCAAAGCTCTGATTACACATGATAAATTCCTATTCAGTGGACTGATGGCATTTGAAGCCGCTGGAATCAGGTGTGTTGATGCAGGGACATGTCAAAACCTGCAGGACGGTGGCCCTGGAGGAGCAGTCAGGAAGAGCACTGACCTTCAGTCTCATCTCTTTATGACATGATGTGATCGAGCTGCTGCAGCTGACAAGGTGGTTGATGTGTCTGGCAGTATTCACAGCATCCTTTACAAGATCAATTATTCTGTTTTGCATTGCTTTTACTATCTGAGAGATAGTGTAAACAAGATTTGACCAGTTCTCACTATTGTTTTTACGTGGACATGATCTTAAGTGGTCGAACTGAATTTATGCAAGAAAATAAAAAAAGTAGGGAAGTTGCCCTTTTTTTGCATTTCACTCTTTATTTCACAAAGCAATAATTATGTTTGTCATATTTACTGTCTAAGAGAACTTAATCCAAGAGCTAATTTGAAACCCCTGTGCCTGGTTAGGCCTTTACTTAAAATTCGAAAGCAGAGTTAAAACAGTACAAAACCATTAAAATACAAAACATGCAAATCAGAATAAACAGAATAAGACAATACAAAGACAAGAAGCAAAAATACAAACCAGATAAGGACAGAAAACTAAAATATTACAGTGGTACAGTTTGTTAAAGTCAATGTTCACAAGCTTGTTTCAGTTTCTTGTTACCCATTCCCTGGGTTGCCATTACCAATTTCATGAAGAATCAGAATTGTATGCCTCTGTTATCATTGCTGGTACGTTCTAAACATGTATGCCAGTAATGAGACATAGGAGATTTGTTGTGAGTTAAAACGATGCAGTGACAGACTCAAGGTTTTCTGTAGCTGGATCGTGGTTTTAGTTGAAGCAGAGACTTTGCTGGAACCTGCAGAAGTGTCATGTTACTGAGTTGTTTGCAGTGGGGTTTTTTTGTGTTTTTGTTTCAATTTAAGACAGTAAATCAGTTATGTTGAGGCTCAAAACCTGGCTAGGTATATTTGCTTCCACCTTTTAAGGCAGCCTGGAAATGACAAGAGAATCAATAATGGCATCGCTGCTAGTCTATTTAATTCCCTTCCCTCGTATTAAGATGTGGTCTAGCTGCCAAAAATGCAGGAATATGGCCCTGTCAATAGTTGTTTTATATAGTCTTTGCTGTCTAGGAGATAAAGTAATCCAGAATTGAGCAGTTAGTGTGTTGTGGTTTTTGACTGGGACCACTCTATAGAAATCTGACCGACTAAACCCACTGGAAAATAGCCTTCTGGTGGATTTTCACAAAGGTAACGCAAGTTTATTTGTACATACAATTTAAAGTGCTTTACATAAAAACATTAAAAACTGCATTACAAAGTAAAATAATTTAAAATCAGAATTAAATACAATCATACATTAAACGTTAAAAAGAATAAAACAAATGAGACACAAGAAATAATAGTTGCAGTGCATTGTGGAATATTACTGAAAAGCAGCAGCGAATAAAAAGGTTTTCAATCTTGACTTAAAGCGACTGAGAGTTTGAGCAGCCCTGATGCATTCTGGGAGTTCGTTCCACAGGTGAGGAGCATAAAGGCTGAATGCCGCCTCACCTGTTTGGTTCTAACTCTGGGTACAGGAAGAGTTATTATCGTTCACGAAAACGAACGAAATAACGAAAACTAAAATTTAAAAAACAATTTTGTTAACTGAACTAAATAAAAACGAAAATTAAAAGACAAAAACGATAACTAACAAACTATGTTGCGTTTTTAGAAAACTAACTAAAACGAACTGAAATTATAGATATAATTTCCTCCGTTTTCGTCCCTGTCAATATAAGCCTCTTGGTATGATCAATTTATTCTGCTCTGGCCGTTTATCTCCAACTGGCAGCTAGGGCACCTTAACGCCTCACGGTCCGTGACGTCAAAACTAAAACTAATAAAAACTTAACTAAAACTAAGCATTTTTGAAAATATAAAAACTAGCAAACCCACACTAAAAACGAATTAAAACTAACTGAATTGAATGAGAAAAAGTCAAAACGAAATAAAACTAAACTAAAATGAAAAATTCTAAACTATTATAACCCTGGGTACAGGAAGTAGGCGTGACCCTGATGACCTGAGGGTTTTGGTTGGTCCATGATGGACCAGGAGATCAGAGTTGTGTTTTGGTCTGAGACCATTCAGAGATTTATAAACCAACAGCATGATTTTAACATCTGACCCGCTGTCTATTATATTGTTTTACAGAGGACTGGCTGCTCGTAGGAACCAAACCAGGACATCTGCTCCTCTACCGAATAAAGAAGGATGCAGGTAGAAAGAGCTCAACACCTAGAGTTGCTCAGCTTTCAATGTAGGTCTGTGGTTGTTTAAAAGTTTGCTTCTCCTTAGGTTCCAACCGGTTTGAAGTGACTTTGGAAAAGTCCAACAAGAATTTTTCAAAGAAAATTCAGCAGGTAGGTTCAGGCTTTGGATAGTAACTTCCTGTGTCAGATACTCGTGGTGGAAGAACCACTGAAAACTGTTGGGGAAGTCACTTACTTCCTCTTTTTGGTACATTACCATACACATGTGTTGCACTTCACTTTAAATGTTATTCTTAGGTACTGATAATCTTCAGTAGGAAATTGTGTTGAGTGCCTGCATGAATCATTTCCTTATCTGGAACTGGATCAAACTGACTATCAGAAGTGCTTTGTTTGATGAGATGCAGTTACAAGTTCCTCAAGATAAGGTGCTAGGCCCTGAATGGCGCTCGTGAGAATTTTTGTTCACTATCTTTAAAATATTACTGCTGACAGCTCTTTGCACGAGTAGTTGTGTCTTGTTTAAAAAAAATGAAACAAAAACAAAACGAAAGTAAAGCTTGTTCAGGGTTCCTGGGAATTTGGAGCGGTATCAAGCTGTCATTAGATGAGAGGGGGTGTGCACCCCCTGATTTAAGTCGGCTAATAATAACAACAAATACAAATGTGACAAAACGAAGTAGACTCTCTTTCAGTTCAAAGGGTTTGCATATCAGGACATAAAAAAAACATTTGTGGTTAAAATAAGGTCAATATAACTTCAGGTGGACAAAAACATATTGGGCTGTTGTCTATTAAATGAAAGCTAAGCCAAATTGCAGAAGCGGTGCTTAAAGGTTTAGTAGTCCTCATGGTGCAACAGCTCGCAGAACCAGCTTTACTTATCGGCCTTCTCGTCCTTGTGAAGGAGGTTTGGCCCTCTCCTCCCGGCAGGTTAGGGTTGGGGTTGGGGTTAGTGAGCTCCAGTTCAGTTTAATTCACTTTTAATAATGATGCTTTTCTACTGAAAACCAGTGTAACATTGTTTCTTACTCTCTTTTTTTTTCTCCAGCTTTATGTTGTCTCACAGTACAAAATTCTCATCAGTCTTTTGGGTAAGTTTTGGTGCGAACACTTCAATTGATGCAAAATATAAAGATTGTCAGAGTTAACTTTAGGGCGATTGGTCCACATCTTTACTGGGGTCTTGAGTTGTTATAAAGGGCGTGCGTTGAAAATGTGTCAGCAGGTTTGAAATTATTAATATTTTATGTCATTTTTAACTATTCCATTGAGATTCAATTTATTTCATGGTGCCAGTTGAGAACTGAGCTAGACTCAGGGCAGAGAAAATGGACACATTTAATTTGTGTTTGCTTAAATACAGTCTAGTTCAGTCCAATTCTAGTTCATTTGTATTCCATTCTTTTGAATTTAATTACATTTTTTTTAACAATATTTTTATTAAATTTCAATATAAATGTACAAAAAAAACCAAAGCAATCAGCAAGTATCATATTCATTGTCCAACAAAATGCAAGCAGGTCCTGCTGTGTCCATACAGACAAAAACAAAACAAGACAGAAAAAGATTTAAAAAAAAAATTAAATTAAATGGAAAAAAAAAATAAAAGAAAAAAATGTCACACTCAATAGCCTCACAAACAAACTAAAATGGTCACACTTGTTTTACAGATATATATATATATTCTATTGTTGCCTGAGAAAATCCATTAAAGGTGTCCATATTTCTTCGAATTCTTGTCCTTTACCTCTAATCACATAAGTCAGCTTTTCCAACGTAACACACATTGCCATCTCTCTAATCCAAGGCTGTGTAGATGGAATTTAATTACATTTAATATCATCATCATATTAACAATCAGTTCTTGACAAGCAACCTAGCCAAACAAACCTGTTGGTCACGTTTAATCCCCAGTTCATTCTGCTGTCCTGAGCATGCACACGGGTGGTGATGGTGGAAAAAACGATTCCCCTGTCAAAGGAAGGAATGTCCAGGGAGGAGGGCAGTCTGCCTCGATGGGTTGAGGGGAATGAGAGGACAGGACAAGAGAGAGCCCTGATAATTGAAGGCTCCGTCTCTCTACTTTTCGAAATCAAGGAAACTTAAATAAAGCTGCCGTCTGTTGAGATGAAATGGAATTAATGTGATGATTAGCAACGATGCAGCTTGGTCCTTTAAGGAAGAGAAGAACAATCAGTTCCTCACTGTATTCAGCAGGAAGCCAACGGAGATGAGCTAGAATTTCAGGAACATTATCGTTCCTGCTAGTTTTTATCAGAACTCTTGCTGCAGCATTTTTGATCAGCTGTTAGCTTTTCAGAGAAATCTTAAGCCGGTCTGCTAATAAGGAATGGTAGTAGTCTAATTTTGAAGTTGCTAATGCATAGACTGGTTTTCCTGCACCACTTGTGAAACACATTGCATGGCATTTATCTTTATTGTTCGGACAACTGTACAGAAATCTGTTTCTTTTTTTGTAGAGAACAACATCCACGTGCATGACCTCCTGACTTTCCAGCAGATCACTGTGGTGTCTAAAGCTAAAGGAGCCACACTCTTTGCATGTGATATGCAGGTCAGTTGTTGTTCCTTACTTGCAGCTCACTAACAAGTGTGCATTAATTCTGTCTTCCATTTACCTTAAGTTAAAAGTTTAAACTCAACTGGGAACACTGCTCAAGAACAGCGTTTTCCTGTCAGGGACATCTGAAAACCACTTTAAGAAATATTTGCAGGAAAAATGGGACAAAATAACATTCATTTTTTTCATTTGATTTACTGATTCATTCCAGATATGTCATAACCATTGTATAACAACTCTAGTATTAATCTATGTATTTATATACAAATAAATACGCATACACACACATTTTGAACATACAGAATCCCTTGTAAATAAATGTATATAAATCTATTTTAACTGAATGTAAACAGAATAAATAAATCTATACCCAATGTGCACACACCTATCTATATATACATACCTGTATACATGCACGCACTTAACAATACACATAACACACAAATCGTGTTTAACATGTCTGAAAAGGGGTAGGAAGAAGTAAAACTTATTTGATCCTACCGCTTGTCCAATATTCAATAATTACCCTGACATCCATCTGGTTTCTTGTGAGTCTTGTGAATTTATCAAAAATAAAAAAACAAACATATATACATATAAAGTAATCAAATATTATTTTAATGCTAAATTTTAGCATTGTAAATTGACATTCACATCCAACTCCACACTGATCCTCCTATACACATGCACAACCACATATACTGTGCACCCTGACAGCACCCAGATCCTCCATAAATGATACAAAAGTGGTCAATTCTTCTTCACTTTGTCAGCAAATAGGTCAAGAATCATTGCCTTTTTATGTTATTTGTATTTTCCAAACTATCCCAACTTTTATTTTCCCAGACGTTTGTCTTACTAAAAGAAAAAAGGTTTCATATGTGAAATAAATAATAAAGTATATGTAAAAAAAAAAAGGGTTAGGGTTATGATTTGGTTGTATTAAATTAAGAAAATATGACATAACAGCAGTTATTTCTGTGGTTCTCCCAGTGTTCTGAGGGACAGCCCTTTTTTCAGTTTGAAGTCATCACGTTGTTGTTGTTTTTTTCTTCTTCTCTTTTGCTTTTAGCAAACCAGTTCAGGAGAAGAACGACTCCGGATGTGTGTCGCAGTGAAAAAGAAGCTCCAGCTGTATTACTGGAAGGACAGAGAGTTCCATGAGCTGCAGGTAAAATGAAGAAGATATTTGAAATGCAACGCATGGTGTGGTTCAAGTTTAAAATGATTCTCCAACCCTTTGACATTTTTTTTCTGCCAGGGAGACTTTTGTGCACCCGATATCCCGAAGTCCATGGCCTGGTGTGAAAACTCCATATGTGTTGGCTTCAAACGGGACTATTATCTAATTCGGGTATGTGTTACAGGAGACAGCTACACAAATCTCTCTGAATGTTTTAACTCTGTGTGTATGACTTTAAAGCTTTGCTCCACTCACAACCTTCCTGTTTGTAAATCTATACTTTTGTAGTCATTCTGGAGAGACTCAAATTCAATTCAAAAATACTTTATTAATCCCTGAAGGGAAATTAATTGTTGCAGTAGTCATGATTAAATCTTAAATCTATTCAAAGAGTTATATGCAGACAGTTTCCAGTGCATCCCTTGAAAAAGGGAATAACTTTGACTCACATCAGTTAAAATGGATTTCAGCACCGATGCATCAATAGAAACGACTTAAATGGCCTACTGCCTGATATCCACTGTTGACTTGTATGTACACTCTGCTCAGGTCTTCTAAGCTCACATTTTCATGAACCAAATAAACATGAAGCGTAATTCATGCCTCAATAGCTCCAGACTGTTGTGAAAGTTTTGGCGAGTTTTAAGTATGTGGTACTGAACCATTCATAAAACAGACTGTTATATAACAATCTTCATTTGCTTTGTTACCATTGAGTACAGGACTGTCTCAGAAAATTAGAATATTGTGATAAAGTTCTTTATTTTCTGTAATGCAATTTTAAAAAAAAAAAAAAAAAAAAAAAAAAAAAAAAATAATAATAATAATAATGTCATACATTCTGGATTCATTACAAATCAACTGAAATATTGCAAGCCTTTTATTATTTTAATATTGCTGTTATGGCTTACAGCTTAAGATTAAGATTCCCAGAATATTCTAATTTTTTGAGATAGGATATTTGAGTTTTCTTAAGCTGTAAGCCATGATCAGCAATATTAAAATAATAAAAGGCTTGCAATATTTCAGTTGATTTGTAATGAATCCAGAATGTATGACATTTTTGTTTTTGCAATTGCATTACAGAAAATCACAATATTCAAATTTTCTGAGACAGTACTGTATGTTTATTTTTAGCTTTTTCCTCTGCACATCATCCAGATGTTTGTACATATCTGCAACTGGATGGTAGTTTATTGCTTATCTAATCAGCTTTTCTTTTACAGTGTTTTATTGTCTGTGTACATAAGTAAAAGCATAAATGAGGTTCATGCAGTGTTCTTCATCTCTTGATTAATTCATACCGTCTCTTCTGTCAAATAGATGGATGGTCGGGGCTCCATCAAGGAACTCTTCCCCACAGGGAAACAGTTGGAGCCTCTGGTTGCCCCACTGGCTGATGGGAAAGTGGCTGTTGGGCAGGATGACCTCACTGTGGTGCTGAATGAAGAGGGAGTTTGCACCCAGAAGTGCGCCCTGAATTGGACAGATATCCCCATCGCCATGGGTGAGAATGAATGGCTTATAAACCGCGCCTTTCTCTCATTCAACACTGCTGTTTTTGTCCTTTTCAAGCTCTTCATGATTTTGAAAAGTTAACTTCCACATTTGGTAACATAAGACCTTAAATCAAATCCCAACAACCATGTAGGGTCCTTCACATAACAGAGTTTGTCAGCAAAATGTGGCACTTTTGCAGTTTATCTCAGGAAAATACACCAAATGTGTCTTCATTCTTAAAAACAAATCTTCAAAGCACATGAAATTCTCTCATCTTGTATAATCGGTTGTATTTCAATCGTTTGAATTTGACCTGAATGGCTTCTCATGCGTGAGCATCTGTGGGTCACGTTTTTCTATATGCAGTTAGATCGACCACGTAATGTCAACAAGCTTGCCCGGTCTCATCACGGTTCTGCACTGGCAAAGTAAACGAGCTCCAGACCGAACAAACGAACACAGAAGCAAAAAGGCTTTTAATCAGTCTCCACAACCACTGTTACATTTAACATAGATTACCCTGAGCACCACTAAAGGACTCATACTGGAACCTTTTTCATGATTGGACAGCATTTCATGAGGGAGTTGTTCATTAGATGTTTATTGTTCATTATTCATTATTGTTCACTCACTGTTTTAGACATTTGTGACAGGTTTTGGTCAAAATCCCACACAGCTCAATTTTTATTTTTTATTTTCAAGAATTACATACTACTTTCTTTTTTTTTCCACAGTCACTTGTCTCAACAGAGCGACGCCGCCCTCTTCTGTGGGGTTTGCTTTATTTGAGACTGATCCTACAGTTTTGACCTATTGTGAAGTGAAATTTAGACACAAATTGGCCTCTGTAACTTCACCATACAGGATTATTATTATTATTAATATTAATATTACCTCTACTGCTACTGAATGAAAGAACAAAGAATACCCATCATGAGGGGTGACACTGAACTGAAAAAAACTGGACTGGAAAGGTTGTCCTCTACTTACCTCTAGCCTGCTGCTTCACCCAGACCCAGTCATTTTCTTCTCCGTGCTGTCACTTTCAGCCATTATGTTTGTGTGCTTAGATATATTCTACTGGTCAGGGTGAATCTCAGTCATGACCCTCTTTTACCTTGTAACTAAGATGTCAAGTGAAGTGATAGAGAATAGTTCTCTTTGTTTCAGTGTCTTTCTGTAATGCAGAAGATCACAATGTGAAGAGGAAGTGAAGCCTCCAATCTGTGGTGTCATTAAATATTCCATTTCCTCATCCTGATACAGTCATCAGTGACTTATGCCTGCTGCCGTCGAGAATGAGAGCTGCTCATTTTAGAATCTGTGCAGCCGAGTGTCCTGACTGCTCGATCAAAGGAGGCGGCTCAAGCACGTATATGCTGTCATCCTCAAATGTTTGATCCCTTACTTGAAATACGTCCCTGTTTTCAAATCTGAGCATGTCAAAAACCAGAATGTCATGGCAACACTGACTACGACCATCTGACCTGTGAATATTATCAATCTGATTTCTATGTGACCTCCGATGCACCAGTGACGGCATCACAGCACCAATCCTGCATGATATACTAATGCTGCTGTAATCAGCACTCATGCAGATGATTGAACCGTAGTATTTCATGGTCACTTTATCAGTGCAACTGTTTATGTCTGTATCAGACACACCATGGTTTAACTGTTCAGATGTCAACTGACATAAAGCAGTGTGTTTCTCTAGATCAGGGGTCGGCAACCTAAAATGTTGAAAGAGACATATTGGACCAAAAACACAAAAAACAAATATGTCTGGAGCCGCAAAAAATGAAAGGCCTTCTATGTATAAGCCTTAGAATGAAGGCAAGGACATGCTGCATGTATCTATATTAGTTATAACTGGGGGAAGATTATTTTTTGTCATTATGCACTTTGAGAAAAAAGTTGAAATGTCGAGAAAAAAGTCAAAATTTCAAGAAAAAAGTTGAAATATCGAGATGAAAAAGGAAGAAAAAAAGGAAAAAAGAAGCAAAAAAAGAAGAAAAAAAAGGAAAAAAAGGAAAAAAAAAGTCAAACATTTTTGAAAAAGCTCCAGGAGTCACTAGGGCGGCGCTAAAGAGCCGCATGCGGCTCTGGAGCCGCGGGTTGCCGATCCCTGCTCTAGATAGATGCTGAAGCACTTTTTTTTTCCCCCCTCTCAAAGTTTTTATCTTTTGTGTGCGTGTCATAAAAACCACATTTCAACACTTGGTGAGTTACAGAAGATGTTTAACAGATATCGTGCCATTCTTACCTGGCAGCTGCAGTTCCTGGTTGGTTCACGCAAGAATTTAATACTTTTCTGTCCCCATGTTCTCAGAGCACCAGCCTCCCTACATCATCGCAGTTCTCCCTCGATACGTGGAGATCCGGACCTTTGAGCCGAGGCTGCTGGTGCAGAGTGTGGAGCTGCAGAGGCCGCGCTTCATCACCTCGGCAGGGTGAGGCACACGGCCCTCAGGTGTTCAGTTGACAGCCAAGTGAACGTTCGTCTGTGCAGGGTTTGAGGATAATTGGCCTCAGCCCAACATTTGTTGGGAGTTTTGTCTTGTATTGGACACTGAACATTCACTTAGTTTTTCATTTTTAAATACAAGCATTGAAGAAGTCTATGAAAAGTTTCTTATGTCTTTGAAACCGTCTATCAAAACTAGATGTTTACAGGCACCATTTTGGCAAATAGAAAAGAACAACTTTGCATACTTTTTTTCTACCATTGATTAAAATAATTGACAGCAATCATTGAAAAATTCCTCATCAGCTAACGAGCAGCCTGAATTAAGTGAACATCAGCTGTTTTAAGTAAAAGTCCTTTTGCATCATGATTTGTTGAACTTTTGTGAAGATTTCTGCGTAACGTTTGATTCAGACTGCTGAACGGTGGAATCCAGTAACAGCTTTTGTGGGCTGTCATTTGGAAAGTTTATCATAAATGTTTAAAAAGGCCATTTAAAAAAAGCTGTTGAATCTAGAGTTTTATCCTAAAAATCTATATTATTGTGCTCTTGTATAGTAGTTAGAACAAAATGTTGTGGAAACATCCAAAATGTCCTGTTAAAATGACATTACAAAAGGATGTTTTTCATGGCAAACTGGCACCCGTACACATTTAGTCCTTCAGTACTGAAGTGAAAGAAGACAACTCCAAATACTTTAGTCCCATCGTCATATTTGATCATGAATACTGCCCTTTTTTAGAGTGAACTTCATTTTGAGTAAATCATCAGCTTCAGTCGTTTCTCTAATGTATCTGAGACATATCAGGTGTAGCATATGTGAGATAGTGTGGGGCCTTTCTCATATGGGAAAGACTTCTATTATATTAATCCTGTTCTCTCTCTCTCGTCTTCCATAGACCAAATATTGTCTATGTGGCCAGCAACCACTTCGTGTGGCGGCTGGTGCCGGTGTCGATAGCCAGTCAGATCCGCCAGCTTCTTCAGGACAAGCAGTTTGAGCTGGCTCTTCAGTTGGCGGTGAGCCGCAGAAACGGCCGTTTCAGTTCATGCATTATGGAGTATCTGTAGTGCTCTAGCTCTCCAGGGGTTTGGGAGTTTCTGTTCTGTTGTAACTGCTGTTGTTTTTCTTTGTTTTCTTTTCTTTTTTTTGTTTTTTTTTTTCCTCCCAGAAGATGAAGGATGATTCAGACGGTGATAAGAAGCAGCAGATCCATCACATCCAGAATCTCTATGCCTTCAATCTGTTTTGCCAGAAGAGATTTGACGACTCCATGCAGGTGTTTGCCAAACTCGGCACAGGTACGGCTTCTGCTCACCCTGGTGGATTCTTCACCTCTGCATTTGTGGGAGAAAGTCAGAAAACCACTGGCCAAAGTTTGTCTGCGCAAAATTAATTTCATTCCACTTGAATAATTACATTAACAGAAGAAACAAAAATCAGTTTCTTTATTATTATTATTATTATTATTATTATTATTATTATTATTATTATTATTATTATTATTATTATTATTATTATTATTTATTATCAGAGTGAGTATTTGAACCAGGGTACAAATAGCAAGCCCCCACCAGCTGAGCTATTTACAGCCACTGCAAAAACTCAAAATCTTAACAAGAATATTTGTCTTATTTCTAGTTTAAAATGTCAAATTTTTAGTCAAAAAAAATCTCATTACACTTAAAACAAGACTCATCACTGGAAAAAACAACAGTTTTCACCTGTTTCAAGTAGATTTTCACTTAAAATAAGTAGAAAAATCTGCCAGTGGAACAAGATTATTTTGCTTGTAATGAGAAGATAAATCTTGTCCCACTGACAGATTTTTCTACTTATTTCAAGTGAACATTTACTTGAAACAGGTGAAAATTGTCAAATAACAAGTTATTTTTCTGGTAATGACTCTTGTTTTAAGTGTTTAAGAGATTTTTTGACATTCGAGTTTTTGCAGTGCCCTGTTGACATATGAAAACAAATGCGTTGCCCATGCGCATGTGCACCAACGTGGTGCAACAGAAGGCGCTTTTTCACTTGCCCATGCGCATGTGCACCACTCTGAAATTGGAACCATGTCAAACAATAGAGCCAGGCAAACTCTGCTCTCACACTTTTGTATGAACAATTTTTGCTCTTATGTCATTGTAAGGTATTTTGAAGAGATTAAATGAAGTTTATCAAAAGTGGTGTGCATACCTGTCAATCACTGAGCTGATGGATTTTTTTTTTCTTTTATAAATAGCATACATTGATATTGGTAGCTGGGTGTAAACAGCCTAAGCCTATTATTATTAGTGGAGTGGCCTGTCTGAGTCTCTGGAGGGAGTGAAGTCACTACTCTGGTGTGTGTGGCTTTAGCAGCAGTGTCAATGACCAGTGGGGGGTTCTGGTGATTGCCAGCCTTCATGAACCCAACCACCATCCCTTGTTTTGTTTAGTTTACGTTGTGTGCAAGGTTGTGGGATCTGCAGCCCTATAAACTGGCTGCTCACACCCATTAATGATTTTATTGGTGCTAAGTCTGGCTGTGCTGGCAGAACAGCAAGGAGCTCAGATCACAGCACGGAGGTTTCCAACTGGTTCCAGGTCTGTCTACTTCCAGCAGCCTCAGCTTTTCCACCAGCTGTTGTGGGATGGATGGATTTCTCCTTGCCAATCTGTGTTCTGCAGAGTCCCAAATGCAGCAGTATGAACTTTCAACAGTAAACAACTTCCTCAGATTGCATTGATTTTAGTTTTTTGTGCCTGTTGATAGTTTTGAGAATTGTGATGTAACCTATTGATTTATTCCTGAAGGCAGGGGTAGAGAATGTTCAGAGGGGTCAATAACACTGCAACATGTTGCTACCTTCCTGGAAACGTTCCACTACATAGATGGAGAGCGGTCTTGCAGTGCTGAAGTAGTTTATTGTGACTGCTGTTTTTCTTTCCTTGCTGCTGGCTTGTACCGTCTCACCCTGGGATTGAATTGAATTTAAATTTTATTTCGAACATGAAACGGTAGTGAATACAAAACAAAATAATCATAAATTAATGTAAATTAGAAAACAAAATAAACAAAAATATAAATAAAAACATGCATCCATCATAATTAACATGCTCAAAAAGGAGTAGGAACAAGTAAAAACGTATTAAATCCTACTCCCTAAACTCTATTTCATTATAATCTAAATGAATGTATGCTGGTAGGAGCATAGACGCCACAAGCAAACGATGGAACAACCGGAGAGAGGCAGCAGTAAATGAGGGACGCCAAATTATGTTGGAATGTCACAGGATGGGACTTCAGTGGATGCAATGTGTCTATTATGTTAATGGTTTTAATAGTAAACTGTCCAAGAAACTAGGCCTGTGTTGAAAAAAATCGATTTCCCAATTCCAAATCGATTCTCATATGAATTCCTAAAAATCAATTCATATGTCTAAAGATCGATTTTTTTATTTTATTTTATTTTTTATTTATTTATTTATTTATTTATTTATTATTTTTATTTTCTTGGGGGGGGGGGGGGGATTTTTTTTTTATTTTCTTTTATTTATTTATATATTTTTTTTTTTTCATCATCACATTACAACTTTTGGTTCTTTTTTTGTTTATGCCCAAAAAAGGAATGTTTTGTTGGACACAAGAATAACTGGTGCCATGTTTTTGCCTTTAAATATGTTTAAAGGTATGAAAACATTAAAGTGTTAGGTTATAATTGCATAAATTGTCTATATTTCATTACTTTATATACTGTCTTAGGGTTACATTTGCAAAAAATGCTAAAAACCAAATTCTCAAAAATTAAAAACCAAAATAGACCGAAAAAGGAACAAATAAAAATGGAATGTGGGAAAAAATAAAACTGATTTCATACGTCTTTGTTTTTCTGCCCTGGATCTGTTTGGTAATTCTGACCCAAGATGTTTCTAAAAGCAGTTCTATCAGCATTCTGGGAGGTGATTGGTCCTTACAGCATCATTAGCTGCCAATACTTGCTGTTTAATCTCAATATAATACTAGTAGTAATATGTTGCATAACTACAGTCATATAATTCATGCAACAGCTCAAAAAACAATTTTAATAACACTAACCCAAATCAATATTGGATCGAATCGAAACAAATCTTGATAATCGATTCTGAATCTTAAGAATCGGAATCGAATCGATTCTTGACATTTGAATCGATCCCCAGCCCTAGTAGAAACCCTTCCCTTCATACCTCAATCCTCCAGCGTCATGGAGGAGCTGATCTCCGCTGTCTCCAAGAGAGAAACGATGAACCTGCAGGAGAGAATAACGGTCCATGTGTGTCTCTCCTCTGCTGTGCTTTCAGATCCCACCCATGTGATTGGACTGTACCCAGATTTGCTCCCGTTAGACTACCGCAAACAGCTGCACTACCCCAACCCTCTCCCCACGCTGTCAGGGGCCGAGCTGGAGAGGGCTCACCTGGCTCTGATCGATTACCTTACGCAGGTAATGCATCACTGCATCTTCATAACACAAAGACGAGACTGATCTCTGTGGTACTGAACCGTTCTTCCATGTCTGGACAGAAACGCAGCCACCTGGTTAAGCAGCTGAATGACTCCGACCCTTCCACCACATCCCCCCTCATGGAGGGCACGCCCACCATCAAGAGTCGGAAGAAACTCCTGCAGATCATTGATACCACCTTGCTGAAATGTTACCTGCATGTAAGTCCTCACTCTTCTCATCCCTCATACGGAGATTCTGTGCATTTGACAGTTAAAGGAGCATGAGGCTCCTTTTAAGAAATGAGACTCTCTAGCGCCATCCTTCGCCACGACGGCCGTTGGGGGTACTGCAGTCAACAGTGAAGCCGGCACGGGAGAACGGGGAGAACGTGCATGCAGCGTCATTTGACGTCACATCCGCAGCCCAGCGCAGGAAATTCGGCCACAATTGCAGCACATTTTGCAGCACAAAGCCTGTTCAAGGCAACGGAGAGATACACTAGAGGGCTCATTCTTTTTGGTTTGGAACGCTTCACCTGACATTATTACTAGAAAACTTAAAACGTATACACTTTTTTTTTCACAAATCCTGCCTCAATCCTGCCTCATGCTCCTTTAACAATATGAAACAGGCTTCTCAATATACAGGACTGTCTCAGAAAATTTGAATATTGTGATTTTCTGTAATGCAATTACAAAAACAAAAATGTCATACATTCTGGATTCATTACAAATCAACTGAAATATTGCAAGCCTTTTATTATTTTAATATTGCTGATAATGGCTTACAGTTTAAGAAAACTCAAATATCCTATCTCAAAAAATTAGAATATTCTGGGAATCTTAATCTTAAACTGTAAACCATAATCAGCAATATTAAAATAATAAAAGGCTTGCAATATTTCAGTTGATTTGTAATGAATCCAGAATGTATGACATTTTAGTTTTTTTTAATTGCATTACAGAACATAAAGAACTTTATCACAATATTCTAATTTTCTGAGACAGTCATGTAATGACAATAGTGATTAATTGTTTTTCTCCATAACCTTTGTCTGAAAGTCTTTTTCTATCTGTACATGAATGGATGCTCACATGAAGCTGAAGCTAAGTAACATATGTTGTTTAGCGTGACCACTAATGTTTGATTACAGACACTCAGTTCTTCTGACCGAAACCTGATAAAATGTTAACATATCAAGGGAAGTTATATTAAGCCTCCACTATTAATCTAGAGGAAAACAGCTACGTAAACTGGTGTTTTTAACACTCAAACAAATGTGCATTAGCATTAGGTAGATAACTGTACCACACATGTACTTTTACTATTTTATTTATTGGCAAAGGTAGCTGTACTGCAGGTTTGCAGGAATGGTGTTGCTCCAGTGACGTACAGGCCTCTCCAACAGCAACTATCAATCTTGGTGTTTACATTCATGTAAATTACAATACAGATTGTCTCAAGGCTCTTTTCAGAGACCCAGAGCATTAACACACGAGAGCAACAACTGTGAAGTGGTTGCAATGGTAGTTCATGTACTTTGAAAGGGCAATGATGTCATACATGTGTATATTGTAGATAAAAATGCTCCTGGCGTGTTACGGGTTGGTTGAACTGAAGGTTAAAACGTATTGTGCTCATGTTAAGAGTCTTCTTTTGTCCTCCCCTGGTTCAGACCAACGTGGCTCTCGTCTCCCCCCTCCTTCGCCTGGAGAACAACCACTGCCACATCGAGGAGAGCGAGTATGTCCTGAAGAAGGCGCACAAGTACAGCGAGCTGATTATTCTCTATGAAAAGAAGGGGCTGCACCAGAAAGGTGAGAATTGGTCTGCTGGTGAACATGCTTAGTCATGGTTTCATTCTTTCTTTTATGCGTAACTAAATCTTTGACAAACCAAGTTTGATCAGTGGTTTGACACAGAGAGAGGCCGTTAAGAAAGGAAAAAGGAAATTCAGTGGTATTGAATAATACTTAAATCCCCAAAGGGGAAATATATTGTTGCAGTACAGATGGAAAATAAATGAGTAGAAAAACAAATGTTACGTTTTGGAAAGCTGGAAGTGAATGCAGAGAGGAAGATGGTTGAGATCTCCAGAGACGACCATGAATGCACTGCAAAAACTCAAAATCTTAACAAGAATATTTGTCTTATTTCTAGTTAAAATGTCTCATTTTTAGTCAAAACATCTCATTACACTTGAAAAAAGACTCATCACTGGAAAAAAAACAACAATTTTCACCTGTTTCAAGTAGATTTTCACTTAAAATAAGTAGAAAAATCTGCCAGTGGAGCAAGATTTTTTTGCTTGTAATGAGAAGATAAATGTTGTCCCACTGGCAGATTTTCAAGTGAAAATTTACTTGAAAAAGATGAAAATTGTCAAATAACAAGTTATTTTTCTGGTAATGACTCTTGTTTTAAGTGTAATTAGATTTTTTTTATAAAAATGAAACATTTTAACTAGAAATAAGACAAATATTCCTGGTAAGATTTTGAGTTTTTGCAGTGTGGGTAGTTGATTGGCTGGCAGCAGCTGAGCTGATGACATCACACGCAGCATCGCTAGTGAACACGGGTGAAGTCTCTTGATGGGAAACATGGACAGTCAGTATCTGGGTTCAGGGATTCTCCTTTACAATAACATGTCCAGGGTTACATATTCACGTATGTTGACAAGCGCTGCAGTCTGTGCTTCCCTAATTCTTGCTGCTTTGTTAGCCGTCTCAGCTGCGTTGAGGGTCGTAGGAGTTCAAAATGTTCCTTCTTTCTCTCATCTCAATGAAGCTCATAGCTCCGAGGTCTTGACAGTCCCAATTTTTCTAGAACAAGTGCTTCTACAGTACTTCTTTGTGACAATAAAGAGTTAACTTTTTTTCCCGTTCATTTTACTCTTTACTTTCTCAACATCTACTCTTCAACCTCTATTTAACTGGGCAATTCATGGGTTTTAAAATATGCCTGTCAGCTGCCTCCATAAATGAGCAACTTCCCCACTGTAATTTTAATCTTGTTAAAAAGGGCCAAAATGACCAGCAGAAATCCCTGAAACAATGCAGCATTTAAAACAGCATAAGATTTAACAAAGAAATGGTGTTCTAATTAAAAAAATCTTGGCAGACATCCTCAAGATGTTAAGAAAAAAGTCCATCTGAGCAGGTGAGGTGCAACAGTCTCCACCGCTGTGATGCTTTTTGTAAAGGGAACTTGATTATCGACCGACTGAATTATGACTGAGGTCAGAGGTCCATATTTTTTTCAGGGTGATTGGTGACACAGAAGATCTGTTTGTGGTCTTTACCATTGGCAGAGGTGGGTAGTAACGAGTTACATTTACTTGAGTAAGTTTTAGGAAATGTTGTACTTTTAGGAGTAGTTTTGAATCACTATACTTTTGACTTTTACTTGAGTAGATTTGTGAAGAAGAAACTGTTACTCTTACTCCGCTACATTAGGCTACATTGAGCTGTTACTTTTCTTTTATCCCTTTTATCCGCGTACGCGTCAATCTCATGACATCACTGAGTGATTCTTTGGGAAAAATGTTTGTTTTTGCATGTTTTGTCACATATACACAGACTCAAACACACACAGAGTTTCTATGAGTTCATGTTTGTTCTAGTTCTATCTGGTTAAAAAAGAAAAGTACAAAGGCTTGAAATTTTGTGCTACATGTGCTTAATTTATTTTTTTATTCTGTTATTAATTAATTAATTTTATTATTTATTAGAGTACTTGAATTTACTTTAAGATTGTTTTAATTTAAGCTATATTTTATTATTATTTTATTATTTTATTGATTTAATTTGCCTGAAGAAGATTATTTTGTACTTTTTTCTGTTTGAATGGTTGTGTTAAAAAATTTATCAGACGTTACTCAACAGTTACTCAGTACTTGAGTAGTTTTTTCATCAAGTACTTTTTTACTTTTACTCAAGTAATTATTTGGATGACTACTTTTTACTTCTACTTGAATCATATTATTTTGAAGTAACAGTACTTTTACTTGAGTACAATTCACAGTACAGTGGGTAGAGTACAATACTCTACCCACCTCTGACCATTGGTCTTCTCGTGTGTGGTCTGACCGTGTCGGCCGTCTCCAGCTCTGCAGGTGCTGCTGGACCAGTCCACCAAGGCCAACTCTCCCCTGAAGGGCCATGAGCGAACAGTGCAGTATCTCCAGAGGCTCGGTAAGGCTCGGCTCCCCCTCCGCCTCGGCTGCTGGGGAGAAACATCAGTTTAGTGGTGTGAAGGAGGGAACTCCTCTGAGGAAAAATGTTACATTTCATGTAGTAATTTTCATTATTTGATGTATAACTGCATTTCTCCTCGTGTACTCCAGTTGCACCAACATATTATGGCAGTAGTTAAGATTTATTTTTGACAAATGTATAAAATAGAAGAAGAGAAAGGGGAAATTCACTTGGAAGAAGATAAAATGTAACTCAGCCAGGTAGTCATACCGTTTTGGCTTGATCAATACTGTCATTGTATTTTTAGTTAAACATTTTTAAAAACTGCTGTAATCTTGTTAAATGTTTTAAACTTGCATTGAACACACATGTATGTTCTCGTAATATGATGCTGAGTAAATTTAAAGCACTTGGACATCATCCTCTCCAGTATAGGCCCCATGATTTATCTTGCCTTAGTTGTTGTTTTTTTTTTCTTGGCCTCACATGTGCAGGAGTGGAAAATCTTGGCATAATCTTTGAGTTTTCTCCATGGGTCCTGAAGATCTGTCCAGAAGATGGCTTGAAGGTGGGTACAGATACTCCATCATTTGACCATGTGTTGCTGTCATTAAAATAAAAAAGAAACTACCCTGATGTTTTGTATCCAAACTTGTTTTTGCAGATCTTCACCGAGGACCTCACAGAGGTGGAGACCTTGCCCCGAGACAAAGTGCTGCAGTTCCTGAAGGAGGGCTTTGAGGAGCTGGCCATCCCTTATTTGGAGCACATCCTTTACGTGTGGGACGAGAAGGGCCCGGAGTTTCACAACGTGCTGATCCAGCTCTACCTGGGACGGGTGCAGGGGCTCATGAGACAGTACATCAACTCTCTGCCTGAAGGTACGCCCAAGAAAACCTTCAGCAAACCGTTACAGGAAGTAATGTTTATCTCTTTAAATCTTATGGACATACATTCAGACATTATAAGAAAAATATGATGCTATGTGGGGAAAAAAACATGATTAAAATTATACAGGACTGTCTCAGAAAATTTGAATATTGTGATAAAGTCCTTTATTTTCTGTAATGCAAAAATGTCATACATTCTGGATTCATTACAAATCAACTGAAATATTGCAAGCCTTTTATTATTTTAATATTGCTGATCATGGCTTACAGCTTAAGAAAACTCAAATATCCTATCTCAAAAAATTAGAATATTCTGGGAATCTTAAACTGTAAGCCATAATCAGCAATATTAAAATAATAAAAGGCTTGCAATATTTCAGTTGATTTGTAATGAATCCAGAATGTACAACATTTTTGTTTTTTTAATTGCATTACAGAAAATAAAGAACTTTATCACAATATTCTAATTTTCTGAGACAGTCCTGTAAGCTGTGTCCTCTCTGCATCACATCATATGAAGGATTTAAGTTGAATTATTCACTGATAAATGAACTGCTGAAACTTGACATATAAAAACCTTATCAATTCTCACCGGTGAGCTCCTAATTCTAAAATAATCTGTAGAATATTTTACATTTTTCATATTTTTTTAACAACTGATATTCCTGTCAAAAAAAAGGTCAAATTCATCTTTAGAATGACATTTGTGAAGTTTTTACTATAACAGGAAAACTAAGAAAAACAGCAGATAAATGTTCACATTTGAGACGGTACAACTAATTTATTTACTTAGCTTTGCTTAAATTCCTGTTCCAGGACAAATCCCCCACCTGAGCAGTCATTTCTCACTTCACCTACTCTTGTTGCTGCAGGGGTCGTGGCCGTCTCTGCCGGCCAGGAGAACGGGGAGCTGGGAGAGTTTAGGAACAAGTTGCTCTCTTTTCTGGATATTTCTACCAGCTACGAACCTTCCAGACTCATCAGTGACTTTCCCTTTGATGGTAGGAACGCTACGCTGTGGTTTCTCTGCTGCACACACCTGGAACACGCTCTCACACCGAGTCCAGGGATTCTGTTCTGGATGCAGCACGTTTTATTTACATGGTGATGACTGTGTTAGATTAGATTTTACTTTCATAGCAGCAGCAGTGCACGTGTGCAAAAAGGCTTTAGGTAGCAAATATGAGACAGATCTACTGGTGGCTGAACTAATACACGCCAGTGTTGTGAGAATCACACTTACTTTGGGTCTGAGCTTTTGTATGTCAGGAGGGTTTTATAATTAGGTGAATATAATCTCCAGCCATCATTTTGGTATTTATTTAACAAAAAACAAGCAGGTGTTGTTGTTTGAAGTTATATTATATTGTTATTATATAAGTTATATTGAAGTTATATTTACCTTATTTTAAGTCCTACCTTAATAAGGACACAATTAGTTTTCAGTTATTTTCTGATGCACAAAAGCGTAGTATTGAAAGGTTTATTGGGATAATTGTGTGTTTTGTTTCCTAAGCAGAAGAAAAATCGTTTTTAATGTCTTTTTGTTTCTCATATATCTTTATAGGGAAATTGTTTCTTTTGACAGTGTTTGACAACATACAATAATCTTAAATACTACATCCTTATCCGTGTATATCTGTAACAAGCCTGCAGACTGTAGTCTTTGACCTGTTTCCTTCTCGCAGGCCTGCTGGAGGAACGAGCTCTGCTTCTGGGTCGGATGGGGAAACACGAGCAGGCGCTCTTCATCTACGTGCACGTCCTTAAAGACACGCGCATGGCTGAAGAGTGAGTACCCCTGCACCAGACCAGCACAACCTGCATTTAACACTTAACCAGAGCAAACTCATTTAACTGAAGCTGAGAAAAATATATCATTCATCATTCTCTGTATTAATGCACATTTAAAGACCATTTCTTTCTGTCAGGACTGAAGTCATTTTGAAAGTCCAGAACTGAAAGAGTGGACCTGCTGGGAACATATTTCTTCTGTTAAGGATTGTGGAATTAACCAGATGTTTCTTGTTTTTTTTCTGTGTTTTTGCAGATACTGTCATCGGTCTTATAACAGTTCACTAGAAGGAAATAAAGACGTGAGTAGCTTTTATTCTAAAATCATTTAAGTGGGGTTTTATAACCCGTTTTTGTGTCTTTTTAATTTTTACACAGTCTTACTTCTCTGGTGGGTTTGTATTTGTAAAATGAACTGCAATGATGTAGATCAGTCGTAGCGCAGCCACACTTCCAGCTTTACAGCCAGAAGTCTTCCACTTGTCTTCATCTGAGAGGTTTCAAGTGTCAAGTCAAGGCATTTCAAGTGTCATCCCTGTTTGTCACGGATCAGCTCCTTGTCAGTCCCCATAAAAGCGTTTGAGAGTTGAGGATTTGAACCGGGGTTGACCCCTGTGATTGTGCCCTGCAGGTTTATCTGTCCCTGCTGCGGATGTACCTGTCCCCTCCTGACGCTCACTGCCTGGGGCCCATCAAGATGGAGCTTTGTGAGCCTCAGGCCAACCTGCAGGCAGCCCTGCAGGTGCTGGAGCTGCACCACAGCAAGCTCAACACCACCAAGGTAAACAGTCATGGCCACTGAACAACCACCGCTTTTCTGTTCAAAGTCACAGATAATCTTCTTTAAGGGCCAATCCCAATACACCCCCTTCTTTCTACCACTAGCCCTAAAAATGAAGCCACAGGCGTAGGTCCTTGTAATCTTCCCGTCACACCATATCAGGAAGCCCAGAGCTAAAAGCTGTTTTAATTTCCGCTGTAGCGCTGTTAATATGCCACTTTATTAAGTTTTAATATTTTTTCAGGCGTAAAAGTAACCGTTAAGATCCCCAACCTGGGCTCAGTTTATCCAAATAACGCCTGTTAAGAAATTTGATCTGATGTTTTCGGGGATGAGAAGAGCCGCCGGGTCGGGAGCTGATTTATGGTTCCGCGTTAAATCGACGCAGAGCCTACGGTGTAGGGTACGGCGCGCGTCGCCGCGTAACCTACTCTGCGTTGGTGTAACGCGGAACCATAAATCAGCCTTTATTCTGCCGTGATCTTCGCAACAACGAGCAAGCGAGTGATTATATACATTCAAGTGAATATTATGAAAGTAAAATATATATTTCTCGCTAGAAATGTAATCAAAACACATTTTTATGCAGAAACTAACTCAAAATATTGATTTTATTCACTAAAAATTAGAAATGTCCGCCATGTTTTTTTGTTAGTCTGCCAATGATGACGTAAAGCATTCTGGGAAATTTTCTGGCCCTCGGTCAGCTAGTGTGCATCTGAAAACCCTCGCTCTGTAGGGCTAGATTGATATTCACTAGCCCTCGTTTTCTCCACTCCCCCTAGATGCAAAGAGGAATTGGGACACCACTACCCTCACGGGAACGCGCAAAATTTAGGGGTAGGGCTGAAAAGTAGGGATAAGGGGACTGGGCCTTTCTGTGTTGGAGCAATAACCTTTTACACGTTTTACACATATCTACA
The DNA here is from genome assembly GCF_033807715.1 of Cololabis saira. NCBI lineage: Eukaryota > Metazoa > Chordata > Actinopteri > Beloniformes > Belonidae > Cololabis > Cololabis saira. The sequence goes on from NC_084602.1 coordinate 9,041,667, forward strand.
CCGTTCCTTTCACATAAAACTGTTAACGGCTGATAGTGAGGGAGTCTATAGATATAATTGTTATTATCTAGTATATCACACATTAATGGCTCCTGATTATCTGCTGGTCTGATGAGTATTTTTAGATGTAGTGTATGAACTAATTAGTTTTTCTGTGTTGCTTAGGGAAGATTTGTTGTTGCTGTGAACAAAAAATTCCTGTTTTGCCGTTGATTTTAACAGAAACGTTTAGTCGTCTCTGATTATCCATGGTGTTTACATAGAAGAGGGAAATCCACTTGGTCGGATGTCCATAGTTAATGCAGTGGTGTAGTAGTTGTACGTCTGTATTAATATGTGCCACCACTGCTGGATTAGATGTCACCTCTGGTCTCGTTTTCAGTGGAAGTTTAATAACATGTAATCTAAAAGTTTGTTGATAATATCAGAGTTAATGCTTATCAGTACGCTGACTTTTGGCCATCTTTTTAATAATCCATACCAGACACTTAAAAAGAAATCCCCCCCACAAAGATAATACAGTGTGTAAACAAAACAAAACTACAGTGTTCATAACTGAATAGTTGTACAATTAGACAGCCTTTCTGAACCAAACTCAGATTTAACCGTTATGTTCCCTGATCTTTACAGGCCATCAATTTGCTCCCAGCCAACACTCAGATCCAAGAGATCCGAGTGTTCCTGGAGAGCGTCCTGGAGGAGAAGGCTCAGAGGAAACGAGGCAACCAGGTGCTGAAGAGCCTGCTGCAGGCCGAGTTCCTCCGGGTAGGTCCAGGGGAAGGTTCCTCCTAAACCTGATCAACGTTTCAGTCCTCGCCTCTCTGTGTCAAGTTTCAAGCTTTATTGTCAGATGTGCATATACAGGACTGTCTCAGAAAAGTTCTTTATTTTCTGTAATGCAATAAAAAAAACAAAAATGTCATACATTCTGGATTCATTACAAATCAACTGAAATATTGCAAGCCTTTTATTATTTTAATATTGCTGATTATGGCTTACAGTTTTAAGACTAAGATTCCCAGAATATTCTAATTTTTTGAGATAGGATATTTGAGTTTTCTTAAGCTGTAAGCCATGATCAGCAATATTAAAATAATAAAAGGCTTGCAATATTTCAGTTGATTTGTAATGAATCCAGAATGTATGACATTTTTGCATTACAGAAAATAAAGGACTTTATCACAATATTCAAATTTTCTGAGACAGTCCTGTAGACATAAAGCACAAATTAAATTAAAGTCCTCTTCGACCCACGGTGCAAAGTACAAGTAATAAAATAAGAATAAAATAAAAAGTCCAGAATTAAAATTACATAAACTAAACTTGAATATTTACAGCTGTATTCATAAACTGATATTTTACTGATCTTCAGAACTTTTTGGGATTCTTTCATTTGAATTCAACTCTCTACGTAACTATAATAGTTTGATTATACTACAGTTTACGATTCAGTTGTTGTCTCAATATGCTGTTAGAATATTGACTTAATATTTTTATACAGTTTTATACATTCAAGGACATCGTTTGGTTAATTCCACATCTTTTGTGGGCTTAAACTTCACTGTGGAGTCAAGTTTTCCTAATCCCTGTGCCCTGCCGTTCTGTCATTATCATTTACCCGTGAACGTTTGTGTCGTAATGATCTGAGAGTCAGGTTTACTCAAAGGTTTTGGTCCTGACAATCCTGAGATGAGTCGCTCCGTCACAGTCTGTTTACTGTCCGTTTACAGGTGCAGGAGGAACGAATCTTCCACCAGCAGATTAAATGTGTCATTACAGAAGAAAAGACATGCAGAGTCTGTAAGAAGAAAATCGGAAACAGGTAACACTGAATTCAACAATAATGACCTCTCATTAATGTTTAATCTTTCATCCTTTTGTCTCCACACAATCAATATTTCAAATGTTTTAACTATCTGCCAACCCTGCATGTGACCACACATGACTGTGGGAGATATTGAGCTTTACATTTTAAAGCCAATCAATGGAGCAGCAGTACCACTTCTGACCACAGGAGGGCGTACAGATCTGCTGTCCTGACCCTCGCCTGGACGAAGCATTAGGTTGCTTGATCATCCATAGTTTATATCAAGCAATGCATTTCTTTGTAATATGATTGATTGACAGTCGACTCAAGCGAAGCAGCCACCCGTCTGTACGAGCCCAGTGTCGGCCGAACATGGCGTCATTTTTGATTTCAGCGTCATATTAACCCATAAACTCCGCTGGAAACGTCACAGCAGCTGTGCAGATATTTCTGCAGGTTCAATTCAATTTTATTTTTATAGCGTCTAATACAACAAAAGTTGTTTCTAGCACAAGAAACTACAGGAACGATGGACAAAAATGATGGCTATGAGATACTTATAATAAATAAAATGGAAAAGGAGAAGAGAGGAAGGGAAGAGGAGAGGGGAAGAAGGATGATGTTCACCGCCCAGCGGATCATGTCGGTCCCCCCTGCAGCATAAGCCTATAGCATATCTACCATGAAGCTCTGTTTGAGACTAACAATTATAGTCTTGTTCTATAGCTGCAACTATGACTACTGACTCTAACACACTAGAGTTTACACTACCTAGAGGTTTACTAACACTAACTAGAGGTTTACTAACACTAACTATAGGCTTTACTAAACAGAAAGGTTTTAGTTTAGTTTTAAAGGTGGAGGTGGTGTCAGCCTCCTTAACCCAGATTGGAAGTTGGTTCCATAGTAATGGTTCCTGATAGAAGAACGCCGTCCTCCAAATCTACATTTGGATACTCTAGGAACTACGAGTAAACCTGCACTCTGAGAACGGAGAGCTCTGCCAGGAACATAAGGAGCTATCAGGTCTTGCAAATACAGCTGAATGAGATGGGAGTGAAGCTAACTTTGATTGACATGTGATGCGTGCCCCTGTCGGGTTGCTGGGAAACACGGCTGCCCCTTCAGAAACCACTGGATCACGTGACCAAGTGCTTCCTCCATACTTACACACAGACATACTGTCTGTGTGTAATACCAGCTTGTTCCACTAGAGGCACATTTAATGGTGTCTTGAAGTGACATAACATGTTCATGGAGCTTTATTGGGGGTTTTTCTGCCTCTGTGTGGTCAGAAGTAGAACTGCTACAGAGTTATAACACGCGTTTCAGGTAATTAAATCCACGATCTGTGATATCTTCATTGTGTCAGAGCCTCTGGGAAAAATGTTTTGATATTAAAAGGTTTAGATCAGGTGATGACCATCATCTCTACAAAGAACACTGAGTGTCCAGCAGGTAGAGCAGCTCCTCCTCCAGTAAAAACAGCAGGGAGAGGGTTAATCCAGAGTCCGATCAACCCCACCTTCACTGAACATCATGAGATGTCTTTTCAGCGTACAGTAGGACTTACAGAGAAATGGTGTTCGTCTATGGGCACTCAGAGGATTAAAAGAAACCATCAGCTCTCAGGTGGATGGTGAAAAGGTTCTGTTTTAAGTCATTTTTCTGGACTCTTCTGGTTATACTGAGCTGCTGTAGAAATGGTATCCTGTGTATTTGTTGTCTGAAACGACTTATAATTGCACTTGTTTATCTCTGCACACAGTCTTAACTAACCTGTTAAGAACTAACCTGTGCATTCTTTACTCTTCTTTCAGTGCGTTCGCCAGGTACCCCAACGGCGTTGTGGTGCATTATTTCTGCTGCAAAGATCGCAACATGTGTCCCACCGAGCAATAAAAGCCCCTCCTCCCCGCGGACCGGACTGCTTGGAAATCTGTGAAGTAGGAACACACGTGAACGTCTGCAGAGCTCAGAGACGGACGCCGTTATCCGAAGCACCTTTTATAATAAGAGCTCTGACGGGCAGCATTTCTGGACCTGAGAGAACTTTAGTTGTTCCGCTCAACGCACGGAGCAGAACAGGACCGTCTTTCTGTCTCTGGATAACGGGAGGGATGTCTGGAGTCCGTCAGCTGGAGCCCAGAGACACAAACAGACTGAGCTGGACTCGTGCTGACAGACGTCGGTGCTGAAAGGACAAGATTACAAGCGCTGGTCATCTCTTTCTCCTCTCCCTCTCCCGGCTCTCCCAACTCGGCTGGTGGACTGTTAAATGTTTGAAGAATGTCCTCGCAGTGAAGTCAGATCTACCGCGTCAGTCTGTTCTTTGATGCAGCGTTTTCTTTCTTCTCATGCAGCATATTTAATGTTTTTTTTTCCTGTTACAGTCTCGTGCAACGACAGCTAACAGGATCCATAAATGGAGTTATTTTCCTCATTTGAGATGATGAAGTTGTTCACCAGTTCTGTTGTAGCAGGATGTCGACAGCTTATCTCAAGACTCCCCATCACAAAAGCCTGTATTTGTTGTTTTCTCAAGATTTATTTAACCATTTAGGAGGCCGAATGATTCATCAGTCATATCCAGATTGATTTGATTCCTTTCATCCTGTAAGAGTTAATGGCAAAAATGAAGATATCTGAAAGTTATTTATCACTCCAGATAAAGGAAAAAAAACAAAACAGTTTCATTGTAATTGTAAGTTTTTATCTGAAGTGGGATTATTCTTTTTTTGTCCTCCAAAGGTTGTGGTCCCTCTCAGACGTACAGCACTTTACAAGTGGTTGGTTGTGATATCTGCTTTTTAAAGGCAACATTGGTCTCAAATGTCAGTTGTGTTGTCTGCGAGGAGGAAAGACGAAACTTTTTGAGAATAATGAAATCCAGGCGACAGATGTGTGTGAAAGAGCCCGATCTCTGCGTGGGAACTGTCTGGATACGCGTCTTATAAGACTCCAGTCCTGGAAGGATTTTTAGCTTTTCTGTTCCAATGTCACACGTTAACATGTTGCCGTAGTAATTGTGAGCACGGTAAATGTTGTACCGGCTGAACTGCCGCGTATTAACAATAATGATGTTGACTTTTAGCCTGAAGTGCTGCTGTAAGCGAGCACGGCCTCACCCAACTGCATGACGCCAGAGCTGTGAAAGCAGCACGCTGCATGTTGCAAACATACAACTCCAACATAAAGATGCCGCGTTGCCTCTCTGTCCAGAGACCGGACAGTTGCATGCATGTTGATTCTGTTGAAACGGTTTCATTACAAAACTTCCACAGGTCATTAAACAGTTGACTGACAAGGTTATTGGTTCAGTTATTAAAGCAGACCTCCTGTTGTCCAGTGGAGAAATGGTCTTCCTCTAGATCAGGGGTCGGCAACACAAAATGTTGAAAGAGCAATATTGGGCCAAAAACACAAAAAACAAATATGTCTGGAGCTGCAAAAAATGAAAAGTCTTGTATCAGCCTTAGAATGAAGGAAACACATGCTGAATGTATCTATAACTGGAGGAAGATTTTTTTTTTCATTATGCATTTCGAGAAAAAAGTCAAAATGTCGAGAAAAAAGTTGAAATTTTGAGAAAAAAGTTGAAATGTCAAGATTAATGTTGAAGTACAATCTTGAGAAAAAAGTCGAAATTAATATTGAAGCACAATCTTGAGAAAAAAGTCAAAATGTCAAGAAAAAAGTCAAAATGTCGAGATTAATGTTGAAGTACAATCGAGAAAAAAGTCGAAATGTTGAGAAAAAGGTCAAAATTTTGAGAAAGGAAAAAAAAGGGAAAAACATGGAAAAAAAGGTCAAACATTTTTGAAAAAGCTCCAGGAGCCACTAGGGCGGTGCTAAAGAGCCACATGCGGCCCTGGAGCCGCGGGTTGCCGACCCCTGCTCTAGATGTTTGGCCGACCCAGCTGTTACTGGAAGCAGAGTTTTGTCAGGGGGGATTTCGGCCTTGAAGCACAAACTGATGGACGGAGAACAAAACAGTGGCGGTACATTTTAAAGCCGTGTGCTATGAGTCTGCAGCTTGACCTACGTTTGCAAAGGTGTTCTACAAGGTTATTTAGCATGTGCCATGAGCAGATGACAGAAGATGGATATTTAATGTGAGATGACTTACGATTGGAGTACAAGTGGTCCTTATTTGGTTGGTTCAACCAGAAATTTGCATATGACCAATACGCTTGAAACTTCACAGCTTTTAGTTTGAACTGATCAAAAGGCGTTAGTTGACAACGATGGTCTGAGTTTACAGGACTGTCTCAGAAAATTAGAATATTGTGATCAAGTCCATATTTTCTGTAATGCAAAAATGTCATACATTCTGGATTCATTACAAATTAACTGAAATATTGCAAGCCTTTTATTATTTTAATATTGCTGATCAGGGCTTACAGCTTAAGAAAACTCAAATATCCTATCTCAAAAAATTAGAATATTCTGGGAATCTTAAACTGTAAGCCATAATCAGCAATATTAAAATAATAAAAGGCTTGCAATATTTCAGTTTTGTAATGAATCCAGAATGTATGACTTTTTTTTATTTTTTTTTATATTGCATTACAGAAAAAGAACTTCAACACAATATTCTAATTTTCTGAGACAGTCCTGTACACCAACACTGAATGTTCATAGGTGAATTAAGTTCCTTGCTGTTTGAGAAAATGACACTCAAACATGGCCCAGGTAAAAAAAAAAAAGCAGGATTTGCATGTCAGTAGTTTTAGTTTCACTTCCTGAAAGTGGAGTCAGCAGCAGCTGCTGCCTGTGAAAGGTTGAGATACGGGGACAGGAGTTACTGTAGGAGCACAGGCTTTTTTCCCCTCTTACTTTTAACCTGTCAGCTAAAAAAAAAAAGCTGTTATGAGAACTGATTTGTTAAGATAACTGTATGACATGAACTTATTGTAAAGAACACACATGATCCACAAAATGGCTATTTACCTAATGCTTTATTTAGTACAAAAAAAGACAAACATACAAAACATGAAAGTTTCCATAGGAAAGCGATACGAATGTGCAATCCCGTCTCTTTAATATCCACTTTAAATGCATCATAAAATTGCGCCCGTGTCTTGTTAATATTACAAACAGAACTTCTCATTCTAAAAGTTACATTAAAAAGGAAATAAGGAGAAGAGGAGAAGTGCAGTCTGCTTTTTGAGTCCCTGTGTTTTAGGTGTTAATCCTTGAGATTTGTCCGTTTTCGGCTCATTCAGAGAACCTAGAACAGTTGTGACGAGCCGGTCGTGTACCGACAATCACAAAAACTAAATTGTGTTGCTTGTTAACATCTTGAGGATTAACACCAGCCAGGTTCTTTACTGAAGGGGAGATCAGGGAAAAGATAAATATGAACATAGCAGCCGGTCGAGGAGTTAAATCGGATCTCCAACCACCTCTGAGTTGAGAGGGACGTGACTTCAGTCGGGATCAAGGCCTTTATTTTAGTCTCCACCGTAATCGTGGCGACAGACTTCTGGACCGCAGTAGTCGTGAGTCTTAGTGTGACGGGAAAACTTGAGTGAAGCAGTTAACCCTTTAAGCCCTTTATCATTTTTCTATATTGAGCCAGTTAATGATAGTGGCTCTTCTCCCCGTTGTGAAGGCAGGAGGCCGTGACAGCGTTTCAAGTACAGATTATAACTCTGTTCCTGCAACCCAGAGAGACGGAAGGTGATTTAACCTCGTTTCTTTAGAGCTCTGATCCCCGGCTTCCATAGAGAACACAGAAGAGCTTGCTGCAACTCATCCCTCTCATTCTCCTGTCAAGTAATTATCGTTGAAAAAGGTCACGGACATTGGGAAAATGAAAAAAAAAAAAAGAGAAAACAAAAGCAGACTGAGTAATTAAGAAAAAGATGGGAGATCTGCTGAACGAAGCAGCTTCAGTCTGGAGAATGTTTAAACCATGTGGGCGTGGCAGGCGTTGGAGGGCATGTCCAAGCTGCTCTCTCGGCCGCAGAACGCCGGCAGTTCCAAGAGGGAAGCCTCCTCTGAAGGAGTGGACAGGCCCTGGGAGAAGACCTGCTGCACAGTTTGCCTAAAGAGAAGAAAATACAAAAAGATTACCCACAAGTCAGACTGAGAACTTGCTCTTTAAAAGAGTTTGGCAGCTGCTGCTGCTGCATGCAAATTTGCAGGGATTTAAATATTGAAGTGAATTGTCTGTGACGGCTCCTCACCAGGCAGGTCGGGACATGACGTAGAAGATGTCTGGTCTCTGGAAGCCGTTGAAGGTGGAGGATGCAGCTACCGTGTACGCACCCATGTTCTCAAACACCAGCCAGTCTCCCACCTGCATGTCCGGCAGGAAACACTGCTCCACGATCCGGTCCAGGCCGTCACAAGTGGGGCCCCAGATACTGCAGGGGTACATGACCTCGTCCGGCTTCGGTTTCTGTCGGTAATCACGCCAGAGAAGCAGAACTAATCAGTCAACTCGCCCCGTTTCTGTTCGACGTGCAAAGATGAGAAAGCTGAATTTCACAAACCTTGTGCAGCACCGGGAAACAGTGAGCGTGGTCGTAGAGAATGCAGTTGAAGGATCCGTACACCCCGTCGTTTACGTAATACATTAGCGTCCGGTCGCTGGTCCCTTCATCTTCCTCTGTGGAGAAAAGACGGTGAGTTATGGCCCAATAAATGTAGAAGATCTGCTTTCAGAGAAACTGAGATCTTGATATGAAGTTATTACCGTCAGAAACGGAGTCGTCGTCATCCATGACGACCTTCTTGGCAATGATGTTCACCACCAGAGTGTAGGCAGACGCCACGTAGAAGCGGCCGGGCTCAGCGATGATCTTCACGCCGGCGTCAACAGGAAAATACTTGTCGAGGGCGGGGTTAATTACTGCTGTGATCTGGAACACAAAAATAGCATCCAGGTGAATCTGACGGTTCACTTTAGTGCTGCTTGCTAAAGGGAACATTTTACTGTCGGCTAGGGCTGTGCGATTAATCGATTTTAAATCTAAATCGGATTTATTAATCAAGACGATGTTAAAAAAAGGAAAATCGATTTTCCTTTTTTGCATCTGGCTGCATTACAGACAGAGCTCGTCTAGTCATCTTTGTTTGGTCAAGAAAATTGTAAATGTTGTCACTTTACTAAACTAAAGGAGGATTTACAGTATCTTTCAATTGCACTTTATTCCCAATAGGGAAATTTGTTTGCCATTTTTCTTTAAAAAAATAAAGATAAAATATTTGAAACAATTTATTCCATTGTCTTTTGTAGTTTTACCAAAAAAAATAAAATAAAAATAAAAAAAAATCGGGTTTTCAGAGAAGAAAAAAAAATCCAAAATCGCCCAGCCCTACTGTCGGCACGTTTATTGTATTTATGAGTTAGAGAGGGGGGTGTACCTCTTCAAATTTAAGTTCGGTGTCTTCTGAACCAGGAAAACCACCGCCGATGTCGAGGAGATCCATGCTGAAGCCGAGCTCCTCCTGTAAGACGCAAAACACAGAATCTTAGTCTTCTTCACCAAATTGACACTAAACGTAGGACTCGACTGAGGCCGAGGTCACAACTCACCCCCATGTCGAAGACGCAGCGAGCGTCTGCGATGGCCTTGGTGTAGGTGTCTGCGTCGGTGCAGCCGCTGCCCACGTGGAAGCTGACGCCGATCACATCCAGCCCCAGCTCCTTGGCGCGCTCCAGGAGACCTCGACAGGACTTTAACGGAGCTCCAAACTTCACACTCAAGCGGCACACGGCCTTCGAGTCGTCAGTGGCGATACGCAACACCAGTCTAGACAGAAAACAAACGGCATCAATAAGACCAAAGCTGGAAACATTTTGAAATTAAGACAAATATATTCTCTGGCTACAAGGCTTACTTGGCATTGTCATGGCAACGGGCCACTTTATTGAGTTCCACTTCACTATCAAAGGTCATCATCTGGACCCCATGTGCAGAGGCATACTTTATCTGAGAGACCTGCTTGCAGGGGTTGGCGTAGATAATTCTGCTTGGATCCACTCCCAGAGACTGGACCAGCTGGATCTCCGTCTGCAGAGCAACAACAGCAACAGTCAACAAAAAAGGCGCCAACGTAAAACACTAGCTGCCACTGCGTTTTCAGTTAATCGTCAAGAGGGCCGTGTATTGGGTTATTTTGAGTGTATCAGTGGCTAATCTTGTAAACACACCTTGCTTGCACAGTCGAAGCCCGTTCCAAGAGACGCCAGGGTCATGATCACAGCTTGGCTGTCGTTGCACTTGACGGCGTAGAAAGGAGTGACGCGAGGCAGAGCCCTCGCCCAGCGAAGGTGCTTCTTCAGCACGTCCCCCAGATCACACACGTAGAAAGCATCCCTGTCGTCCTGCAAGGGTTTAAAATAATGTAGATGCGTTAAACGGAAAAATAAAAACTGTAATATGACGTACAATTATGCAATAGCAGATACCAGTTGTGTGGGAGATTGAAGTAATGAAGTCTGACTTAACTTTATAACCGTCATTATGTGTTTTACACACACTTTAGTGGTGAAAAAACACAAATGTAAACCCCTGAATTTTGCCATAAAATATGATCTGGTTTTTATGTAAGGCATAATAAAGGTGTCGAAAACAAGTATTATCCTAATTAATCTGCTTCATTATTGATACTCGATCCAGCTATTTAGGCATCAGCCTTGATACCACTAGTGGGACAAATGGTCGCTCTGCATTAGAAACAATCCCAACTTGAGATGCTTACAGTCAGGGATGACTCGTTGATCTTCTGCTCGACAATATCCCGAGCAGAGAAACCCTCCTCGAGGAAAGAGAACTCCATGTCTTTGAGTGCAGCAGTGTTCATGATCACGGTTCTTTTCGTCACTTGTAAACTAGAAAAAAAGGAGGGGGAAAAAAAAAAAGTAAGTTCAGCTTCATTAGCTTGTTCTGTGTAGTGTGTCCTCTGTCTCATTTCTCACTTATGAAATTAAAAACAATGATACCAAGATGAGAAATTCTCAAAGCACTGAGTAAAATGAGACTTACTTGGATACTAAAGAGATGGAATTAAGAGTTGCTGTTTCTCAGTTGTAGAGAAGCCAAGGTGGCTCACCGGTGAAGTTAACCCCCTTTAAATAGGACTCAAGGCCCGTTGAGCGGCTGTAGTGCTTTTTCCTAGACTGAGGTTTCTGTTAGAAGACAAATCAATGTTATACATTTAAAACTTAATATAATTTTAATCTTTAAAAGTAACACGTTTTCAACGCATCTATTATAAAATCCTTATTTTAAATACACTATACTCAAATTGAAACTGGGAGTTTAAAAAAAAAGAGTCAAAAACCTGCGGTCATTCATTCTTTGTTCTCGGCTGTAACTGCTCAATTTCATAACTTCTACAATCTGACACCGTCAAAGAGCGGCTCAAGTGTCTAAGCCCCGCCCACTAGAATGTTATCCAATCAGAAGCGGGGACCGCCTTCCTGGCGAGATTATGGAATGAAAATGAACCAATCAGAGGCGTCCTCGGGACGGTGACGTCACACACGCCGGTTCCGCTTGGAGCGCTCCATGCCATGAGGCGAGGGAACTTTTCATTCATTATTAATACGGCTCATCAAATCTGACAACGGGTTTAAAAGTAGATCTTTTTGGCATTTAAAACAAAAACTCGTATACGGGCCCTTTGTTACTCACAACGAGGATCAACGCCTGGCCGGCGATTTAGCAAGGTTAACAAAGAGGAAGGCTAGCCGGCTAACCGGCTGATTGTCAGAGCCACGTAGTACAGGTTTAACATCAGACTAACTACTCAAAAAATACACACAGGAATCGGCGGTTGTATATGAAGCACAACTCAACTGGAATGCCCCCTTTTTTTTTTTTTTTTACACCATTATTTGAGGAACTGTATACTGTAAAGGCTGATTTATGGTTCTGCGTTACACCGACGCAGAGCCTATGGCGTGGGGTGCGCGTCGCCGCGTAACGTACGCCGTCGGTTTAACGCAGTACCATAAATCAAGCTTCATTCTGCCGGTCGTTAGTCAGTTAAAATACATCAATTGTAAAACAAATTGTCAGAAAGCGATAACTCACCTTAAAAAGCATTTATGAAGAGTGTGTCCATTAGACTAAAGACTTGGATGAGAAAGTAACGGGTCCAGTGGTGTGAAGTGGCCGCTCCTCGTTGAGCTGACTGCTGACTGGAAGCCGGCGAAGGGGCTGCGCGGTATTTATAGAGGGGCCGTCGCCATGGCAACGCAGCCAGCTGAAACCGGCCTCCCTCTCCACGTAGGAACCGGTTTAGGCTTGTCTCCCAATCCACATGGCGGAGGAAGAAAAGACGGCTCCGCTGCAGCTATCACATAGAAAAGAAAAAAAACTGGCGCAGTCAGGTCAACGTGGTTCCTGTTCTGTGTAACACCAAAAAAAAAGACCATTAAAGGCCATTAAACTATCCATAATATGTGTCAGAAAAGCTGTCTAGTTGGTATACACTAAATTAACTTTGGAAAAAACCTGCTACATCACTTTTTGTCAGGCTTTCTTGCTAAAAAAAAAAAAAAAAAAAACCCTGTATAAATTAAAAGTCCAATTGATTTAATTTTGTGGGGAAAGATTAATCTGCATTTATACACAATTGACAAATATAAATTGTTTTCCAGGTTCTGCATAAAACAAAAAATGTTTCCTTTATTTGCAGTAGCCTATGCTATTAAAAAGTACTGCTCTTCTTTGCAATTCAACTGTCATTTCCAGTTGTAAAATAGTCAGCTCAGTACAATATACACAGCAACATCATGCAATACTGAATACTACCTTATTTCAGCACATTTACCTCTAGTGCATTTCTATTTCTCTTCATGTTATAGGCCTTTTTATGTTTTTCTACTGTTGGTGTTTTGATTATAGCTTGATGCAGCGTTATTTCCTAATATCAATAAAGACATCCAAATCTCAATCTGAAATCTTCATCAGTGGTGGATTATTTCCAGAGACCAGTTAAAGCAGACCAAAAACAGACACATTTGCAGAGCTGTCTGCTGTGGAGTGATGTGTTTGTTGTTGGTTACTTGTGGGTATAAAGCCTATTTGCAGTTTAAATGTTTATTTCAAGTAGTTACCCTATAGACATAGTGCAGAGCAGGCCTACTTCAATTAAGTAAGTAAATAACCAGTATTTTGTTAAGAATTTTTTATGAATTTGTTTCTCCTTTGTTGGTATTATTAAAGTGCTGTAAGTAATTTTATACAAAGAAAGATGTATCTTTGTTTTTTGCCCAGCTCAATCCAAAACGGTTGATCGATACCTTTGATTAGAGTAATCAAACATGTATTTAATGTTTCAACTTAAAGATCATGGTGATGACGGTCAGTGCAGTGATGTTTAACATGGCCAGTCTTTGGGAAACTTGATTTGTGTTAGTCCCAGAGATGCTCACTCATGCTCAGAGCCAACTGGAGCTAACAGCCTGCAGTAATCTGCTGGCTGGGACTGACAAAAGGCTGTCATCAGTGTGACTTGACTTGACAGCAGTCTGCTCAGTCCTGTCTGAGCTCCTGACCTGCCTGATGAGATTAAAGGAGATCACGGGACATCTGAGACAGAGTCAACACGGGCTCAAACGGCAAGTCACATCTGTCCCGAAGAGTCAAATCGTGCAAACTGATGTTTAATCCATTTATTTAGAGTATTTCTTGAGGACGTGGCATATTTCCTAAAGCTACATTCCTGCTCAGCTTTGTGCTGTAAAGCATTTCGTGGGTAAAACTATACGCTGCCGTGCACCACTCAAAATAGTTTTGTGCATTTAAAAGGAAGCTCAGACTGAAGCCTCTCCCTTAAAGCAGTAAAATCCTTTTTTTAACCAGCCATTTCCCCCTTACCCCACAGTTTAATCAGTCCAAAGGTTGCTTTCCTAGACATTTGGTTTGTAAGCAGACATTACCAAATGGAAGAAAATGAAGAATTTGGTTATTGTGACCCAGCACATGTGGAAATGTTGAATAGGCAATCGTTTTAAGGAAGCCTGAAGGGTGCATGAAGACCACATATCTGTGGGCTTTATATCTTTTCCAGGTCTTGAAGCCACATCAAAATGGCATTTGGCTTGTGCAGCAGAGATTTCCATTCAGATCTTCTACAGGGTCGGTGAATTAAGTCCTCCTTTAAGTATATAAAGTTTTAACTGTGAAAACGGCATAACTCTTCTTGAATTGCAAAGAAATTAAGATTACAATGGCAAATTTGTATGGCGCCATAATTTACCGTCAGTACTTGCTACAGGAAGCCTTCAGCTCTTACATAAACCGATACTCTTTCTTGAGGAAGTGAGTACTTGCTTTATGGATGACTTTCACCACATTCCAGTCATTTCTTTTCTGTTCTGTTTAGGTGTCCATGAAAATCAGAATCTACCCTCTCCGTCCTTCTCCTTATATTCCTATTGTGATGTCTTTGTCTGGCTCTGTGTGCAGGGTCTGTTATCGTTACTGTAGAACATTGTGGCCTAACGCCCACATCTGCAAGGCCTCGCCGCAGACAAGGATGCTGATTGTTAGCTGTTCCACACTAGATACAGTGCACCATCAGAGGCCTTGGTAGTGCTGCACCAAGCTTTGTTATTTCCCCTTAATTTAGGTGGTAGGTCACTGTTACATTCTGCAGTCACTTTTATTCACTTTTATAGTGTTCCCTTATTATTTCTACAGTTTTTTTAGGTTAAATTACATGCACATATTACTAAGTACCAGGCACAGATGGATTGAGCATCAACAAGTGTGCAGAACTCTATAAAGGCAGACTTTTTGGCAATGTGCTGGTCTGAAGAAGCACTCAGGTGTGCATTAACACAATGCCAAGAGGGGAAGACAGGTCTGTGAGAAGGAATGGCTGGTTCACACCCATTTGGAAATGATTATATAACCACTTCCAGGCTATTTTCAGTTCAACATTCCATAGTGAGAAAGATCATCTACAAGTTTAAAACACTTGAGGGGGAATTGGCAATCTTCCAGGGGTGGATGTCTCGGCTAATGTTCCCCCATAGACCCTGCAGAAGTCACTGCACATGATGGATGGTTGACGTCCATGACATAACAAGGAGGATAGTCTGTTTGGAAGCCCTGAAGGAAGTTTCTTCTGTCTAAAAGAACATGGACTCATGACTGAGGTTCACAAAACCTTGTCTGAACAAACTGCAGTCCTTCTGGAACAATGTCCGATAAGCAGATGAGATGAAAGCAGATTAGTTTTTTACCGTGTTAACACAGCACTTTAGCAGAAACACCTCATATCCTCTGTCAAGCCTGCCAATAGAGAGGTGATGGTGGTTGACCTGGTCACCATGCAGACACAGAGAGGACCACAAACCCCTCTTTATACCCGTTTATAGTTCCGGCAAATCTGAGGCCATATGTCCGACAGCTAAAGCCTAGTAAAGCTGGGTCATGTAGCAAGACAATGATCCAAGGCACGCTAGGGCGTCTACATCAGCTGATACATTGAAGAAACAATGTCTAGAATTATCTAAGTCCAGACCTCAATCTATTCAAAATACAGTGGGTGAACTCGAATTAGTGAATGCCCATAAATCAAGCTACTGTATGACGAACGGGTCAAAATTCCTCCACAATGTTGCAAGATGGTGATAAGGTTTTACAAGAAATTACTACTTCACGTTATTGCTGGTAAGGGTGGAGCTACAAGCTCCTGAAGTATGCAGGTACATAGAATTGCCCGTGTATTGTTTTACACATTTCCCCTCCTGTATTTTTGTTAATTAGATATTGCAGGGTAAAGAGATATGGGTTCTTATTTAACTAAAGTTAAACCGGTGGAACAAACTTCCTGTAGACCTGAGGTCTGCTGCAACTGTCAGCTCCTTTAAATCAGGCCTAAAAACATTACTGTTTACTGAAGCGTACTCTTAAATTAAATACTTACCTGCTGTACTCTACTTTTTAACAACTTGTGCTTTTTTATTATTTTACCTCTTTTCTTATCATTTTATTTGTTATTTACGGTTTAATTGTTTCTTGCTGCTTTTAATGTTGATGTAAAGCACTTTGAATTACCTTGTGTTGAATTGTGCTATACAAATAAACTTGCCTTGCCTCCTATAATAGGTGCAGGATTTGTGCTGCGTCCGTGTCCAATGAGAGAAACCATGACACATTTCTGTCCAGTCACTCATAAGAACCTGGATTACGTCATACACCACCTGAATTCACCACTTCCTGCTTTGATCCTCTGCCAACAGGGTTTTTAAGAGTGTTGATCATTATATGTCCTCAGAGCTTCTACATTGTAAATACGTCTCTGCTTTCAGGTATCTTTCCTCATTGCCACTTTTAAAAATGAACAGTCTAGACAGGTTACTTATGAACAACTACAGGTCCGTATCAAACCTCCCCTTTCATAGTAAAATTATACAAAAAGCTGTTTTTTTAACAGCTTTTTTGCTGTCTTCCAGTCAGGTTTCTGGTCACACCACAGCACTGAGACAGCTCTAGTAAAGGGCCTTAATGACATCAGCTCCAATACTGATAGTGGCAACATTACAGTCTTGGTTTCACTGGATCTCAGTGCAGCATTTAACCAAAACATCTTGATAAACCGGTTCTCTGCCCAGCTGGCCTCAGGCAGGAGGATCCCCCTCATGATCCAGGTGCTGGTCCAGGTTTCTTCCTCCTAAAAGGGAGTTTTTCTTGCCACTGTTTGGCTTAAGGGGAGTTTTTACCTGCCAGTCTTTATGTTTATGTAATAATTGCTCGGGGATCATTTTCTGGGTCTCTGGAAAGATCCTAGAGACAACTTCTGTTGTAATAGATACTATATAAATAGAATTGAATTGAAGTGAACTGGGAGGTACTTTCTGGCACCTGGTGTGAGTCCTATCTACAAGACAGGAACTGTTTTGTGTCTTTAGGTAACTACAAATCGGAGCTAACAAAAATAACATGTGGAGTTCCTCAAAGTTCAGTTCTGGGGCCTCAGTTGTTTAACATCTATATGCTCCCACTTGCTCAAATTATGAAAAACAACCAAATGTGTTACCATAAATATGCAGATGACACACAAATCTATATAACCATCCTACCAGGAGACTATACAGGACTGTCTCAGAAAATTAGAATATTGTGATTTTCTGTAATGCAATTACAAAAACAAAAAAGTCATACATTCTGGATTCATTACAAATCAACTGAAATATTACAAGCCTTTTATTATTTTCATATTGCTGATCATGGCTTACAGCTTAAGAAAACTCAAATATCCTATCTCAAAAAATTTGAATATTCTGGGAATCTTAATCTTAAACTGTAAGCCATGATCAGCAATATTAAAATAATAAAAGGCTTGCAATATTTCAGATGATTTGTAATGAATCCAGAATGTATGACATTTTTGTTTTTTTAATTGCATTACAGAAAATAAAGAACTTTATCACAATATTCTAATTTTCTGAGACAGTCCTGTAATCGAGTTAAATGAGGACAAAACAGAAATAATAGTATTTGGAGCTGAGGAAGAAAGATTAAAAGTCAACACTCAGCTTCAGGGAGTTTAGCTACAAACCAAGAACCAAGCCAGAAATCTGGAAGTGGTTCTGGACTCAGACCTGAATTTTAACAGCCACAGTAGTGCAGTCAGCCTGTTATCACCTAAAGACCATGAGGCGGATTAAAGGACTGATGTCTCAGCAGGACTTGGAAAAACCTGTCCAGCTTTTATCTTCAGCAGACTGGACTACTGTAACGCTGGTCTCACAGAAATTAATCAAACAGCTGCAGTTAGTCCAGAACGTGGCTGCCAGAGTCCTCACTAAGACCAAGAGACCAGAGTCCTCACTGACTACGTTTACATGCAGTCAAAATTCGGGTTATTGCTAATATTCCTGTTACTGAAACATTCAGAATATTCCGTTTACATGGTAATTATTCATTTGGAATATCTGGATCAAACCAGCGACGCACGGAGAACATCATGACGCAATTACCGTCATTTCCGCTTCTTCTTCCTGTATCCAAATTCAAAACAAATGCTGCTTCGCACAACTTTTCGCTCACCTTCTTGTAAATCTTCTATCCCGGTACTTTCTACCGTCTACAAATGCAGAAATGTTCATATCCTTCATTACATTTATGAAGTGATTAGTCTCCTCCTGGTCTTGGTTTCTCCGTGTTTATAAGAACTTCCTGGACTCAAAAGACCAGTATTCCTTGAGAACAGAGCATGAGCAGAAAACAAATTCCTGTTCCGTTTGATGGGGATATTCCGTTTGGCGTTTACATGACCCAATATTCGGGTTTTAAAAGGAGTAACCCAGGGCTCATATTCGGGTTTTTAAAAGCCTGAATATGAGCAAATTCGGGTTATTGTAAGGGGTTATTGGTGTTTACATGGCCGCGCAAATTCGGGTTATTGCCAATATTCGGGTTTTAAAAGGGTTATTGATGCATGTAAACGCAGTCACTAAGACCAGGAGACCAGAGTCCTCACTAAGACTCCACACAATCTCCACACTGGCTTCCTGTCTGTCCCAGAACAGATGTTAAATCCTGCTGTTGGTTTATAAATCTCTGAATTGTCTAGAACCAAAATACATCTCTGATCTCCTGGTCCATCATGGACCAATCAGAACCTTCAGGCCATCAGGGCCACGCCCACTTCTTGTACCCAGAGTTAGAACCAAACAGGTGAGGCAGCGTTCAGCTTTATGCTTTTAACTCCCAGAATGCATCAGAGCTGCTGAAACTCTCAGTTGGTTTAAATCCAGGTTGAAAACCTTTTTATTTACTACTGCATTTCTGTAATCTTCCATAATCCACTGCAAACTTTATTTGCTTGTCCTATCTTTATTCTATTCTTATTGGTTATATACCAATGTTTTCATGTAAAGCACTTTAATTGTCCTGTATGAAATGTGCTGTACAAATAAACGGGCCTTGTCTTGCCTTTAAAGAGGGGGATAATGATGGAGGAGAATTCTCACCAAACAAACAGTTTTGTCTGAAAACTGCACCGAAAAGCAAAACTGCATTTAAAGATAAAGATAATAAAGTATGACATAATGGAAAGGTTGGGGTGAATAAAAGCAGCATAGCAGACTGTATAAAACTTGGTTTCACTCTTCTCATGTAGAAAATATCTTCTAGTCTTCACATGTTGTGTAGTTTGTGTGAAAACAATGTAAGGATTGAGTGTGATGGTGTGGGTGAGGAAGTATGCTGGGATTGTCTGTTGCACATTCACAGATTGTGTGAATCTTAAATATTTTCTCTGTAATCTCTGATCAGAGATCACAGGACTCCACTGATATATCGAGCAGAATGAGAGCTGGGCTGAAAGATGCCTTTCACTGTAGTTCTGAAATACTTCAGTTTCACCTTTGGACAGCGGAAGCCCGTGATCATGTGTCACCATCAATGTGCACAGAGTTTCTGAGACAAAAGACTTCTTTTTCATTTTTTTGAGCAGCCAACTCGAGCTCAAAACACAATTCTTGTGACTTGATTCTTCTAAGCTAAACTCTCTTACTCAAGTTTTGAATGTTTTATTGAAACAAATGTATACATTTCCAACCATTAATTATCATTTATGTTAAAGTCTACCCGTTAAATTGTTCAGCATTTCCACTGGGACTGACAGATTTCTTGTGCTCTGTATAAACCTGCAGCAAACAACAGCCATTGATTATTCATTTGTTGGAACTGATTATTGATTATGGATTTGTTGGAAGTGGCTCAGTGAAACAGCTTGGTGAGCGTGGTGCCAGAGCTGCAGGATCACAGACGTCAGCGTCCTATGAGAGGTCAACAGGAGAAATCCATCAAAGCTTGACCTATAGTTTGGCATTTCTTGCTGACTGAGCTTGGCACTTCTACTGTAGCACTTGAGATCCGGTGTTTCTCTGCAGCTTTAGGTCCCTATGAGCAGATGGGGGGAGTTCAAACCGTTGCACTCTTACCTGCCAGCCTCAGAGAGGAGTAGCTGCTTACTTCAGGTTCAAACTTTGTGCAGTTTTCTCCTCATTTCACTGCATGCTGGAAGAAAACATGCACGAGATGCTTCAATGAGACTGTTTGGGAGAAAGAGAACGGTTTCGATGACGTGTCAGTGGCATTTTAGCACAATACCTTTTCAATTAAAGGATCACTCTTGTGGGTGTGTAGTGACATGGGCCCATCAGCGATCGGCTCACTCTCAAATTAATGTCACAATGTTGATAACTTTTTAGCAACTTGTTTAATCTCACTGCGTTTTCAGCGGATGCTCAGAAATAACCGGATTAAGTTGTGTTTCTTTTAATTAAGGGTATAGTATGAAGTAGAGTACACTTTATTGTAATTGCATGGGTGTATGTACGCAGAATTGTGGGTGCTCCACCCAGCTACTGTGCAGAAAAAATAGATATATAGGTAGAAATAACTAAAACCCGCTATACAGAATGGACCAGTATGAAATACACACACAAAAACATGAGCTGGGACATGAGCACAAGAGAGGGGAGCTTCTAGTTCAAGGTGCTCTGAGGGTCATCGTGCAAGTGAATAAGGTAAACATGGTTTAATCAGGTAAACATGGTTTAATCAGGTAAACATGGTTTAATCAGGTAAACATGGTTTAATCAGGTAAACATGGTGCTATCAGGTATACACCCAATACTGGAGTTGAGGGGGGATGGCATCCCCCCTGAAATAAAAACAGTCCAAATCATCCCCCCTGTAAAACTGCCATCCCCCCTTTCCATCCCTTATGTCATTTCATCGATGAATGTGGTTTTACTGCTATTTCAACATTTAGAGTCATCACCAGAAATATAACACCAGAAAAAAATTGACAATTTTCACCTGTTTCAAGTACATTTTCACTTGAAATAAGTAGAAAAATCTGCTTTAAGATTTATCTTCTCATTACAAGCAAAAACATTTTGTTCCACTGGCAGATTTTTCTACTTATTTTAAGGGAAAATTTACTTGAAACGGGAAAATTGTTGTTTTTTCCAGTGATGAGTCTTGTTTTAAGTGTTATGAGATTTTTTTTTACTAAAATGAGACATTTTAACTAGAAATAAGACAAATATTCTTGTTAAGATTTTGAGTTTTTGCAGTGATCCATGTTACTTATCCTGTGAAGGACAGAGTCATATTGATAAGTTCAGAAAAGTGTTTTTTATTTTTGTGTTTTGATGTATTTGATGTAAGCCCAGTGGATATTTAAAGCTTACAGAAGGCTGCATTTAACTGCTGCTATGTCATTCCTGCAGTATTTCTGCAGGTGTTGTGGTCAGTGCTATTATTTGTAATATATTATATTATTTGTAATCAGCACAAATTATCTGTCCCCATATGATAAAATCCACCATCCCCCCTGATTTCTTTTTTTACAACTCGAGTACTGTATATACCCATTTGAGCAGAATCGCATTATTCCAACATTATTGTGGTATCACGGGCCAGCTCCGAAACACTCCGTACTGGCTCCTGGGTTTTAAAAGCCTCCTTCCTCGTAGGCCCAGTCGGCCTTATCTTTTATCTGATTTGGTAAAAGGAAAAATGTCTGAGTAGGAGGAAACAAGCTCTGCATTCTTCCAGATACACCAGACGACCGGCTACATGGGTGCCGGTGGCGCAGATAAGTAGCTGATGATAGTTGGATTAATATACAAGTGAAGGTCTTCACTGTCACTGGAGAATCCAGCTGCCCCACATTTCCAATCTGTTCCTATTGTTTAACCCCAGTCTTTGCTGAATCATCATTTCTTTTTCTTCCTGGGACGAGTTGCCAAGAGTTTGTTCACTGCGCGGTGTGGAGACAAGAAAAAACAAAGTGACCATTTCTCACTGGAGCATCTTCTGTGCATTCCTGGTTCAGCCAGAAGCTCAAGGGCTAAAAAGGCTGGATCAGCACATTTCAAACAACAGAAAATAAAAGGTCACCGCTTTACATTTTAGGTGGCGTGTTTCTTTCATTTTCTCCATAAAAGTTAGAGAAAGTCAAACTGTCGTTGCTGTAAGTCCTGGCATACCTTAGAAAGCGGCGAGTGAAAGGGCGGTGGAACTCATTCATTCCTCTTCTGTATGTGTTAGACATGGCTTGCTACAATTCAAGGTGCTCCACACACTTTATCTATCCAGAGACAAATTGGCAAAAATGTATCAAGGGGCTGATCCAACTTGCCAACAGGTGCCAGCCAGTATTTGCCACATGTTCTGGTCCTGCCCCAGACTGAGAGAATTCTGGACCAAAATATTTGGAACCTTCTCATCGATCTATTGGAAGGAGATAGAGC
The DNA here is from genome assembly GCF_033807715.1 of Cololabis saira. NCBI lineage: Eukaryota > Metazoa > Chordata > Actinopteri > Beloniformes > Belonidae > Cololabis > Cololabis saira. The sequence goes on from NC_084602.1 coordinate 9,063,731, forward strand.
CCGATCCTCTGACAGCCATCTTTGGGGCGGCACCAGAGACAGCACAATTAACTATTAACCAGGAGAATGCAATAGCAATCTCCTCATTGCTGGCTAGAAGACTGATCTTATTTAATTGGATAATTAATAATAATAATAATAATTGAATAAAAACTACACCAACGTCCCATAAGCGATGGTTAGAGGAGGTGATGGCGCACCTTAAACTGGAGCACCTTAGATTTACTCTGCAGAAAAATACCAAGAGATATTGCAAGGCTACTCCATTTTGCCTTATTTTATCATTATTCTATTCGTTTACAAATTTTTATTAATTTAAACATATATTTTGTTTATTGTTGTTGGTTTTATTTACCTTTTTTTTTTTTTTTTACATATTTGCACTTTAAACTTTGTCTCGGGTGCATCTGGGTCCCTTGAGTGGTGGGTTTGTGGGATGTCTGATGTAGTGTGACCTGTGTGCGTGCTGTCTCGTCTATAGTTTAGATGTACATGTTGTGTACTGTACTTTTTGATGAAAAATCAATAAAAACACCTTGATTATTAGGATGCGGCAAGTGCACTGGCTTCTCTGGTTCAGAGTGATCAGGTGTGTCCAAACTGATTTACACTACTGGAACTCTTCTGGACCATTTCAGCTTAACCAGGGGTGGCGGGTAATGAAAGCTAGGGAAGGCTATGCCTCCCCAAATACAATGCCAGGTATTTTGCAAAAATGATATAATATGTGCGCAACATTAATAAAAAGCTGCAATATTGAATGTATGTCATGATGAGTCGATTCAATTCATCCTGGTGACTGGCGCGGTGTCGCTGTACTGCAGATATTGGTCAAATTATGCTCAAATCATTGTTACGCAACTGTTTTGGGTGAAAAAAAACCTCAGAATTTTCACGCGGGCGCAAGGATTCCTCCCTATAGCTTCACCAAATATTTCAGTCACCCGCCGCCTATGAGCTTAACGTTTGGAGTCATCAATGATGTATCCAAAGATGTTCATTAAAGGAGCTTGAGGCTCCTTTTAAGAAATGAGACTCTCTAGCGCCACCCTTCACCACGACGGCCGTCGGGGGTACTGCAGCCAACAGTGAAGCCGGCACGGGAGAACGGGGAGAACGCACATGCAGCGTCATGTGACGTCACATCTGCAGCCCAGCGCGGGAAATTCGGGACCGAATTGCAGCACATTTTGCAGCACACAGCCTGTTCAAGGCAAAGGAGAGATACACTAGAGGGCTCATTCTTTTGGGTTTGGAACGCTTCATCTGACATTATTACTAGAAAACTTAAAATGTATACGGATTTTTTTCATAAATCCTGCCTCATGCTCCTTTAACATTCACAGTCCAGTCTGATGCTTTGATGTCGTGCTTACAGGTTTATTAATATTTCTAACTATCACATCACCACCGTTCCACACACAAAGCTGCCGCCGCTGCGCTCTGAACAAAGGTGTTGTATCAGGTGTATTGAGGTAAATTGTGTTTGTTTGGCTGACCCACTTCCCATGTCCTGGCTGGCAGTCGTCATGGTGAAGCCGTGTATGAAAGAGAGAGGGAACCACATCAGATGACCTTTGACGAAATGTTTATTTGTGGCACGGAGAAACAGCATGTTGACGTTTCCACACAAAGGAAACGAGGCAGCACTTTTGCCAAGTCAATTACACGCTGTACCGATGACTCTCGGTGAGTCATGATGTTTCCTGCTCCTTGTTGTACTTTAAGCTTTGACCCCGATTGATTCACAAATTGGGAGGATTTAATGATCGTGTCAGCTTACGAAAGATAAAAGTGGGGAAATGTCCTTAGAAACTTCACATTTACCTCGCGGACATGAAGTGTCTCAATGAAATCAAGCGCTACACAATGGAAGATATAAATCAGCATAGTTTACTGATCTTCACATGTAATATAAAGTTCTGACAAAAAAAGGAGACTATTTGCTGAGAGGAGAGAGAGAACAGAGAGGATTGTTGCTTAAATATTCACAGTGCCCTGAACACCAGGCCTGTAGTATTTGAGTCCTTAATGTAAGTACGTGTGTACCCTGATTTTATGTTATGTAATAAGGCAGTAAACTCACTTTCATGATGATCAGACATAGAAATGCTTTAATCAGCCTCCTCTCTTCTATCTGGTTCTCTCCTGCTGTACATTCCTGACATCTTTTTATAGTTTCTTTTGTTTATCTTTAATGACATTTATGAAGGTATAAGTCAACAGTGTCCTCCTTCCAGCTTTTGTTTGGTGTTTACACACAGAGACGCACCGTCTGTAATCCTTAGATGGTTTACTGTAATTAAACTTTCCGCTCAGACTTTCAACTCCAGTTTATTCAAGTATCAAACAACAAAAGAGCAAAGAGGAAAGGGTGTACCTTGAAGCGGGGTGTAGCACGACCTGCCCATATCACCATGAACCCAGCAAAGACAAACTGAACAGAAACAGGAAGAGATGATTCACTGGTGTCCAGCTGCCCTTTGATGAGAGAAAGATATTTTTCCACTGCATCCAAATGCTGAATCTGGAATATTTCCACTTCTAAAAAAGGGCGTGTCATCAGCAAATAAAACACAGCTCAGTGATTTGGAAACCAAACATCTCAATATAAAAGGCAGGTCCAAGCACAGCGCCCTGTGGTACCCCACATGTCCCCTGTATTGATTGTGTGCCCTCTGATACCATGTCACTGATTTTTCTTTAACAGTATTTTGTGGTAAACAGTTTTTCTAAGATTTTTTTGTGAGAATTGTCCTACAGCTTGTTTAACACGAGGGGATGATCTAACAACTTTGCTTACATGAGCAAAAGGTTTCATGATGTAATCAGTTATGTTTTTAATGAAAAGCATGTCATCACCATTCCATTCAGATGATCTTTTACTTTTAAATGTGTATACGATAAAGTAATTTATTTCCATTAGTTTCAGTAATGATCATTTAGTAAGCATTTCTATTGATATCGTTTATTCTATCTGTATCAATTCAATGTAATTAAATTCAACTTTGTTTATAGCACCACATTCAGACAAATCTCATCTCAAGGCACTTCAGCAATACAGAGCTGGATTGAGTGGAATTTGCAATACTTTGATGACTACTGTGTTAAAATTGGTCAAAGTTATTAAATATCAGATTCTGGGTAGAAATGTTTCATAATTTCATTTAGTATTCTCCATTAATACATATCAGTATTTTTTTTCCCAATAAACTGCTGCAGTTGGTTATTTCACAGAATCTCAGAATCCTTATCAATGTATTCTTAGACTTCTTGTTTCTTTTCTGCTGCTTCTGTTTTTACTTTCAGAACGTTTTTGTACTGGACATTTAGTACAATTAAAGGATCAGTCATGTGTGTGTGCCAAGGCTTCTCTAGACAACTTTTATTGTAATAGATGCTATATAAATAAAGTTGTATTGAATTTTCTCCATATTTGTTTTTGATTTTCTGGTCATCAGTGGTCCTGAAAAACCTTTTATACAGTTTGGATAAAACAGACATGAATTCCTGATGTGACGTGTCGGTATCTTCAACATACATTTTGCTCCAGTCCTGGATAATGAGGTCAGATGAGGATTTGGATCCTGATCAGTCCTTGTTCTGATTCTGACAGCCAAGGCTTTGCAGACCAGTCAATACCCGATACAAATCCAATACCAATGATGGTGGAAAGACTGGAGATTGATATTGGATTGATATAATTCTAATGTCGTGTTATCAGCTAAAGCACATTGAGTTTCTCCATTACTGTTTTTCAGGTAAATTAATGCACAAATCAAATTCCCCAGGTCTTTGACAGTGGGAGGAAGCTGGAGTATCTGGAGAAAACGTGCAAACTTCACACAGTAAGGGCCAGTCCCAATACTCCCACTAACTCTATTTTTCAGCCCTACCCCTAAATTTTGCGAGTTCCCGTGAGGGTAGTGGTGTCCCAATTCTTTGCATCTAGGGGTAGTGGGGAAAACGAGGGATAGTGTGTATGAATCTAGCCCTTCAGAGTGAGGGATTTCAGATGCTGACTCGCTGACGGAGGGCCAGAAAAATTTCCCAGAATGCTTTACGTCATCATTTGCAGACTGACTCAAACAAAAAAACATGGCGGACATTTGTCATTTTTAGTGAATAAAATCAATATTTTGAGTTAGTTTTGGCATAAAAATGCATTTTGATTACATTTCTAGCGAGAAATATACATTTTACTTTCATAATATTCACTCAGTGAATGTACATAATCACTCGCTTGCTCGTTGTTGCGTTGTATCTTCATATCTCGCCAGAATAAAGGCCGATTTTGTGATTTATGGTTCCGTGTTACACCAACGCGTAACCATAGGCTCTGCGACGATTTAACACGCAACCATAAATCAGCTCCCGAGCCGGCAGGCAGTTTCTCATCCCTGAAAACATCGGAGCAAATTTCTTAAAAGGCGTTATTTGGATAAACTGAGCCCAGGTTGGGGATCTTAACGGTTACTTTTACGCCTGAAAAAATATTAAAACTTAATAAAGTGGCATATTAACAGCGCTACAGCGGAAATTAAAACAGCTTTTAGCTCTGGGCTTCCTGATATGGTGTGACGTATGTGCAAACGTAACTACGCAGTCGCTTACGTACCCGAACGTAAACCACGCAGTGACGTAGCAAGTGGTGTCCCGATCCCTAGGGAAGATTACAAGGGCCCTACGCATGTGGCTTCATTTTTAGGGTTAGTGGTAGTGAGTGAGGGCTAGTGGTAGAAAGTAGGGTGAACATTGGGATTGGCCCAAAACCTCCTTCCAGGAGTTGAACTAGCAACCCTCTTGCTGTGCTCAACACCACGCCACTGTGCTAGCTTGTGCTGGACATATAAATCATTGGATCAGCCTCATGACTCTGTCCCACTATCTAACCTTGATATTTAAACATCTGTTCTGTGATATTCACGTCCAACCAGTGCATCCCGACCCAGAGCCGTGTCCAGGGATTAGCACGGCTCTGGAAAGCTCAAGCAGCTGTCTTCACACGGAAACCACATCCCTGTTGGCAAGACAACTCATCACGGCATGTTACAAAACACCAGAATCACCAGCAGAAATCCTCTAAGCAGCAAACTGTCCAAACCAAGAATTGAACAGAAAAAACATCTTTACAGATCTGACGAAAATAAAAGAAATGGGTTCGATTGCTTTACTCTAATTGTTTGGCATCATTACTTTCACTGCAGCTCTGGGAGCTCTCCAAGGAGTCCGAAGACGGCAGTTAAAAATGATATCGGTTGGTTTTTAATGACAGCGGGGACAGGAGAGGGCAGTGAGTCGGATGAGGCTTCCTAAAAGGAAGCACATATCCCTTTGAATTCGCCTGAAATTGATATTTCAACATAAAACAGTGTTTTGTGTTGCTCGTTGCCGTCAGTACATTGGGCCTCCTCTCTAACGCTTCTCTCCCCCTCTGGTCTCATTTTGTGTCGCGGGTAAATAAGCTTCTTTGAAGGAGGCGTGATGAATTTGACAGTGAAACAAGACAGTCTGAGTCGTTTGGCATTTAGTAGAAAATAGTTTATATTGAGTTTAAACAACAAAAACTATGCAGACAAATACATCTTGCACATGTTTTAGTTCAGTGTTGGCCTATGAATAAACATTTTATGCCATTTTTCTTCTGATTTTCCTCTGCTGATCTGTACTTCTCCTTTCATGAGCCAAAATTAGGAAACTCATCACAGTTTTTGCGTCAGGTTTTCAGGCCTCTGCCCCTCCTTAAATATGTGCAGTAAAAACCAGACACGGGACTGACAGAAGTCCTGCTTTAAAAAGCTGTGAGTGTGCAGGAGCAGGTGAAGGTATGGACCAGGACATCCCGGAGCAGACGGGTCCACTCATCAGCGCTAGTCTGTTTCCCCAGCTCGTCTGAAACCTTCATCTCACCAGCAGCCAAACTGGGATTTCATTCAAAAAATGTCGGTCCGTCAGCTTTCCCAGCACTTTTCCCTCAGTAGCGGCCTCTTCCTCCTCCTCCTCCTCCTCTTCCTCCTCCTCCTCCTCCTCCTCCTCCTCCTCCTCTTCCTCCTCCTCCTCTTCCTCCTCCCCCTCTTCCTCCTCCCCGGCCCCAGCCCCGGCCCCGCCCGCGGGCGCTGCTCAGGTGTCCGGCCGAGCGCCGCAGCTTCTTCCTCTCCTGGTGATGCTCGCGCTCCGCCTGCTGCTGCTTCGTCTGCTGCTCCGACTGCAGGAGGACACAAGTGTGTTAAACGTCTGCTGTTTGTCTCATTTTAAAAGCCGCGAGGCTCGACGACCCTTTTATTAGAAACAGGACAAATCTAGACAACTATTTCAACTTCTTCTGCGTTTACTTCCAGTTTTCATTCTGACTGTCTTGAATGTCACAGCGGTAAGTTTGGCTCGCCTTTGCATTTAAAATAAAAACAAACTTTACTGTTGTGTTTGTGTGCTGATCTAGTCATATCCGAGGTGAAGAGTTAACGAAACACAAAAACAAAAGTGAAATTTTCCAAAATTCAATAAGGAATCAGAGAACAGGGCTGAACTGGGAACAATAACTTCAGAAAATACTATTTTAAAGGCTATTTGAGAGATGTAATGTGTAAAGTGTTCTCTCTTTTGTTGCATTTTTCAACTCTTTTTAGGATGATGATTTCAGCTCAGGGCCTTGCAGGCATCCGTTCCCGTCCTGCTGTCGGTGATTATTCCGACTCCCTCTGCTGATTTTCTTCACCTCCCTTTATAGTAAACGTGCGAGGAACACGCTGCAGGATTTACGCACCTTTTTGAGAGTGAAGGTGAGCTGTTTGCTGCCCACCGCCGTGTCGGCCGCGCCGCTGATGCCAGAGTGTTCCTCCATCTTCAGACGCTCCTCCAGAGACGCTCTGGAACAAACACACACGACCCTCAGTCCCGGTACGCCAGGCAGACGTATGCTTACGTACTTACAGGACTGTCTCAGAAAATTAGATTAGATTGATAAAGTTCTTTATTTTCTGTAATGCAATAAAAAAAAAAAGTCATACATTCTGGATTCATTACAAATCAACTGAAATATTGCAAGCCTTTTATTATTTTAATATTGCTGATTATGGTTTACAGTTTAAGATTAAGATTCCCAGAATATTGTAATTTTTTGAGATAGGATATTTGAGTTTTCTTAAGCTGTAAGCCATGATCAGCAATATTAAAATAATAAAAGCCTTGCAATATTTCAGTTGATTTGTAATGAATCCGGACTGTATGACGTTTTTGTAATTGCATTACAGAAAATCACAATATTCTAATTTTCTGAGACAGTCCTGTATGTGTTTTATGCTTCAACATTTTCATCTTTATCATACATGTGTAAGCTAGCTGGACTAAAACCGTAAGGTTGTAGTCCGTTTACTACAAGTGTTTTGAAAAAAGATGAATGTACCATATTGACCTGAATTTAAGAGAAAAACAATGGTATAAGCATCTTGTCTTGTTAGGGGGGCGGTCTCATATTTGGGTCAATATGGTACATTTCAAAGATACGTACTTCTGAAGCTTCTGCTTGCGGGCCATGTCATTAAAACTTCTGAACTCCTCCCCGGCTTTGAGCTGATAAAACTGCGGCCGGCTGGTTTTCCTGGCCTCAGCCGGGTCCGAGGCGTCCTGTTCCTCGTCCAGCAGGACGGTGCTGCGGTCTCCTTCCTTCTCCTGCCGCCGGCGGTCTCTGCCCTCCTGCCATATCAACCTGCGCTGCTCCCTCACTTCCTCCACCCAGCTCTTGTCATCGTCGGAGCTCTCCTCCTCCGAGCTGGCTCGTCCCTCCGGCTCCTCCTCGTCTTCAGCCGCCTTCGGAGATGAAGCACAGAAAGATTTAGTTGGAAACATGTTGGAATCACGTGGAATCATGAATCACCCTCCACGATATGGGCTCAAATTAAAGCCATAAATATTTTGTATCTGTAAATAAACTTTATACCTGTAGAAATATTTTGTGCATGTGCAAAAAATAGAGACATATTTTTTCATCAACAAAACAAATTAAAAAAAAATTCAAATAACAAAATAACATCTTTGAACCATTTTTCAGACAATAAAATAACAATAACAATAAAATGTAATGTAATGTATAAAAATGTAAAATATGCTTTGTTAATGATAAAATATGTTTCTCTATTTTTGTGAGGGGGGTATATATTGTTTTTCGGCACTACCTTGTTCTCTATAGCTGATATAACATGAATTACTCCTGTATGGGATCAATAAAGTTCTTATGTTTGCCATCTGAGAAAATTAAATATATTATATTTGGTGCCTAACTGTTTCCCAAGTATATTAGTGCGTGTGTGAATGAATAAATGAGACGTAAAACGTAAATTTCTTTGTAGAAAGGCGCTTTATGAAAATAAGTCCATTTACTTGTATTTGTTTGCAGCCCAGTCTTGCCACATCCAATATGGCGGCGACGTCAGTAGGCGATGCAATGATCTGATTGGCTATCCAGAAACGCTTTGAATACCATGCCAAAGATCGCTGATTGGCTCTTAGTTTTGGCACGTCAAAACACTGCCATAATTCGTAGTTGTAAAAAAAGTTTGTAGCTTTTGTAAAAAAAGTTTGTAGCTTTGTATATCCAACGTTGCTCACAGACAAATTAATTCCACAGCTACAAAAATGTTTTAGACATGCACAAAATATTTCTACAAGTACAAATATTTTTTGCACATGCACAAAATATTTCTACAAGTGCAAATATTTTTTGCACACGCACAAAATATTTCTACAAGTACAAATATTTTTTGAAAGTACAAATATTTTTGCACACGCACAAAATATTTCTACAAGTACAAAGTTTATTTACAGAAACAAAATATTTATGGCTTTAATTTGAGCCCATACCACGATGCCTTCAGATAGGTCTTGAAGGCATCGTGGAGGCCAGAAAAGCTGTGTGAGCCCCTCGACTCTGCGATGAAACCTCACCAGAGTCAGCAGTTACCACAGCGGGAGTTCAGTTACAGACATGTGGGGGGTGAGCTCTACAGATACTGACCCATACAAGCCACTAAAACGTTTTAGGTTTCATGGGAAGCATCTGTTTACATGAAGCACAGCTCTGAAAACGTACGACCCAGAGCAGCTGATCAACGTACGGCTGACAAGAAACGGTGCAACCATACAGCTCCGGTCTGGCATCATCTCGCTGGCTCCTCATTTAAGGATTTTACTGTCAACTTCTGAAGTTTTAAAGGAACTGGCGCCTCCTTATTGATCAGGCCCTCTACTCTAGTACATTTTCTGAAATCCACATTAAAACATGGAGGCGATAATGTGGAAGACCCCCCCCCATACTGCTTAACCTTTAGACTTGTTCAGATCTCTGTAACAGCGGTCGGCAACCCAAAATGTTGAAAGAGCCATATTGGACCAAAAACACAAAAAACAAATATGTCTGGAGCCGCAAAAAATGAAGTCTTGTATAAGCCTTAGAATGAAGGCGAAATGTCGAGAAAAAAGTTGAAATGTCGAGATTAATGTTGAAGTACAATCTCGAGAAAAAAGTGGAAATGTCGAGAAAAAAGTTAAAATTTCGAGAAAAAAGTTAAAATTTCGAGAAAAAAGTCGAAATGTTGAGAAAAAAATTCGAAATGTCGAGATTAATGTTGAAGTTCAATCTCGAGAAAAAAGTGGAAATGTCGAGAAAAAAGTTGAAATTTCGAGAAAAAAGTCAAAATGTCGAGAAAAAAGATTAAAAAGGAAAGGAAAAAGGAAGAAAAAAAGGAAAAAAAGAAGAAAAAAAGAAGAAAAAAAGAGAAAAAAAGAAGAAAAATAGAAGAAAAAAAAAGGTCAAACATTGTTGAAAAAGCTCCAGGAGCCACTAGGGCGGCGCTAAAGAGCTGCATGCGGCTCTAGAGCCGCGGGTTGCCGACCCCTGATCTATAAAGACCCCCCTCTGATCTGCTTTTTTGTACTATGCTGCTTTTATATTTTACTGATCTTTATTTATTCTCAAACATATTATCTTTGTCTAATATTAACACATTTTCTCTCATCACTGTCTCACTATGTCCAAGACAAACCACCATCTAGCGCTACGAATCTCTTCATGCAGCAACAATCCATCCAATCAGACTTATTTCACTTTCTGATGTGAAGCAAATCTAAATCCGCTGTGCTCCTAAAAGCTTGGAAACCTCCAAACGCGGTGTGAGTGTGAGGGCGTCGTGGCCGCGGCGTTACCTTCTGGTCAGCGGCGGCCTGCTGAGCCAGCAGACGCAGCTTCTTCTTCCTCCTCTGCTCCACCTTGGAGACGATGGGGTTGAGCAGCCGGAACTCCTCGCTCTGCTCGTCCACCTGGTAGTCGGGGTTTTCGAACATCACCTTGAAGCGGTCGTCTCCCAGAAGGCTGGGCAGAGCCTGCAGACGGGGAGAACATTCACAGCAGGTCTGAATATTCACCATAGTACGATAGAGAAACATCCTGCTGTACTCTGAGGTACAGCTGTGTTAGAAACATTTAGACAACAGGATGTGAAGAGAAATCCCAATGACTACGTTTACATACAGTCAAAATTCGGGTTATTGCTAATATTCCGGTTACTGAGACATTCGTAATATTCTGTATACATGGTAATTAAGCATTTGGGATATCTGGATCAAACCAGCGACGCACGGAGAACATCATGACACAATTAGTGTCATTTCCGCTTCTTCTTCCTGTATCCAAATTAAAAACAAATGCTGCTTTGCGCAACTTTTCGCTCACCTTCTTTTAAATCTCGCTATCCCGGTACTTTCTACCGTCTACAAATGCCAAAATGTTCATATCCTTCATTACATTTATGAAGTGATTAGTCTCCTCCTGGTCTTGTGTTTCTCCGTGTTTATAAGAACTTCCTGGACTCAAAAGACCAGGATTCCTTGTGAACAGAAAATGCGCAGAAAACAAATTCATGTTCCGTTTGATGGGGATATTCTGTTAGGCGTTTACATGACCAAATATTCAGGTTTTAAAAGGAGTAACCCAGTGGTCATATTCATGTTTTTAAAAACCCGAATATGAGCAAATTCGGGTTATTCAAAGGGGTTATTGGTGTTTACATGGCCGTGCAAAACCGGGTTATTGCTAATATTCGGGTTTTAAAAGGGTTATTGTGACTCCAGGATGAATCCCTGCCGAGAGCGATTGAGGCGCGCTGGCGTCCGTGATCACGTCCTCCTACCTTGCCCTTCTTCTTCCTAGAAGCCTCTTCTGCTTCGTCGTCACCCTCCTCCATCAACTTCAGAGCCAGGTCCTGGTTCACCTTCGGCAGTTTCTGTCTCCGTCAGAACAAAGTGCACACTTGATTACACAACTATGCACACACGCAGCTAATCGGCTGGAAATACGAGGAACAATCAAGCCCTCGTGTGTGAAACAGGTTCAACAGCATGAGATTAACATCTCATCTACAGTTATGGAGCTACATGCAGGTTTAGCCCCATGAAACTGGTCTCTCCTGGCACACATGCACACTTATAAGACTGCAAATGTTTATATTTCATGAGAAAATGTGGGGGAATGGGGTGTTTTTATTGAAAACGAAGGAGGTAAACATTTCTCACCTTAACCTGGACTCTCTGGGTTCTGGATTCTTCAATCTTCTGGCGGATTTTATCTTTGCGATACTCCTCGTATGCGAAAGGATTGGCCATGGTTTTCACCTGCGGGCCAAACCGGGAAATCGATGTTTACCAGAGCGTTTCCAACTACGCTGCTCTTTGCAGCTTCACAAACATGCACAAGTAAAGTGGTTAACGTGGGTAAAGTGGTTAACGTCATACTTTGTGATAAAGCCTGATATCCATGAAAAAGCCGTGCATGTAGGCTCTCAGGAGAGACGAGCCCACCAGGTGAGACAGACCTGCAACAAACAGGAGGAAAAAAACCTTCAGAAAACAACTAAACATAAAAGATAGTTTATTTCAGTCTGTATTGTTAAAATCATAAAGCGTATTCATTATTCCTCGAGTTAAATGAGATGAAGCTCTTTTGCCTCTTTTCTGGGGACGAAATAATTTTTATTCAAATGTTTCTGCTGCTAAATGTGAAAAACAGAAAACAACAAACATCTGCTACTTTGGCACAAAATCCGGTCTTCTACCGAGTTACACGTATTCTCATTAGTTTTCCGTTACCGTGGTGACGGGTCAGTGTTGGTTCAGGCTGAAGTTTCTTTTGTGCACGGTTTTCCAAAGAGAGTGGATTTATACGTTCACCGTGTGCAGGAATGAACCGCTCTGACTTTGACGTCAACCGTCCTCCGACGGGAATGTGAGGATGTCGTTTTATATAAATCTTAAGCTTTACAAAGTCAGGATAAATCAGCGCTAACGCCGATCTCACCTTTACCCTGAACATCAATGGCTCTTTCTATTCAGTGAAATACCTTAAAACTTTGTACATGTGATGTTTTCCTTGGGACTTTGTGTTCCAGTTGCAGAGCTCGCTGACGCAGTTGTGGTAATCTGGCAGGCGTTTGGCAGTCAGCACTTGATCTTTATGTGTGAACGACTCAAAGACTCAGCAAAGACGCATCCCTGATACTAAAGACATATTGAAACCTCTGCTTCCAACTGGATTGGTTATTTTAAAAGAATTACCATATTTTCTGCACTATAAGGTGCACCTAAAAGCCTTTAATTTTCTCAAAAACCGGCAGTGCGCCTTATAATGCAGTGCGCCTTATATATGATCATTACGGTAATTTCTGTTACTGTAGTCAGGGGGATTGTGGGTAATGTAGTTGGTGTCGCCAAAGTAATGGCGCTAAAAACGTCAGGAATCATCACAGACGTTCAAGACAACAGCAGCAACGCTGACTCCCATAATGACGACGTTCACGAGACGGAGCAAAGCTGCTTTTTATTTTGTTAATAAAGTTTGACATACGGTACTTTTCTTCTTGTTTTTTTTTTTGCATTTGCTGTAGGATTTTGTAGCATTTCCTGTAGCGCAGCTCCATCAGGTAGATACGTAACTCAACCCCAGCCACTATAGTACGGTATTTTACCATATATTTAGTGCGCCTTATAATGCAGTGCGCCTTATAGTGCGGAAAATACGCTAAAATAGGGAAGTGTTCAAATCAGAGGCCACAAACTCTCCTACTTGTGGGTCTTTGACGGTAGTTGAGACTTATAACAGCAGAACACAGGACAGACAGCAACGTCTGCTCCGACAGGCCTTTTTATAGACGGCCAGTCTTAAAGCTTTATCACCATGAGGTGATAATTAGTTGTGTCAGACTGAAACTATGTGTCTCGTGCAGTTTCATTATGAAAACGAAACCGATCTGGGTCCACGCTGCACCACCACAAATCCACGTCCCGTGACCATCCACACTCTGACCGGTCGGCCTTTCTGCTTTCCCTCAACTATGGTCGTGAATTTTTGGCATTCATGGAAACAGTGAGATTCCAAATACAAGCAGCCGAGGTGAGTTTCTGAACTCTTCCTCCCAGACGGAGGAGAGGAGAGATGGAGGCCTCTGGTGAGGATGTTTCCTGGATCCACGGCCACGTCCAACCGGGGGAGGACCGAGGCCGACCCGGGACACGCGGGAGGGATTACACTCCTCTGCCGGCCTGGGAATGCTTTGATGTCCCGCAGGAAGAGCTGGAGGAGGAGGCTGTTCCAGATAGATCCAGATAAATCCAGATAAACTAATGGATGTATGAATGGAAACCCCCCCCTCTGTAATTGTTCTGACTCGTCACTTATTTTACAAGAATGAAGAATATTGTCTGGAAGTAGATGAAGAATGAACCCTTGGGAAAAACGGCATGTTTAAACAGCTCTTAAGCACAATAATGATGTGTATTTGCTTTTAACTCCGGTAACTTGCTGTGAATCTCTCAGGCGTAGCTGGGAGCAGCCGCTCGCTGGCTTTCTGCCACAGCTAAAGGACATAATCGCTAAATTTACCCCTGAAAAGCTGTTAAAGTGTGGGGATGGATGGAGGAAGACAGAGTTGAGAAACTTGTTCTTCATTCAGAGGTTTTACTCAGAGGAGCCGGCAGCCGTGTGGTTATGTAAGAGAGACATTACGCTGCTCCTGTAAATCAACACCCCCCGCCCCTTCTCTCCACGCCAGCCAACCGCCTCCCTGCTTCTTGTCATTTGATCTTTTAACTGCTGAGCCTGCATTCCAGTGTTCATTCAACCCCTCTGGAGTTCACTCCCGACTTTTCCCGACCTTAAGCCTCCCGGTCATTCCCAACGCCGCTGCTTAAGACATCCCGGCTACCCTCACCGGGGCAGGGGAGCCCGCTTTCATTCACCGTTCCCTTGTAAAAGCTCCAGGCCCGGGATGGATTTCACTACAGAGTGGTCTTTTATTTGAAAGACACAAAATACAAAACAATGCTGTGCGTTTGCCCTATTGTTACAGTTTGTAATTCTTTATAACTGTTTAAGTTTTAAAGAGAAAGCCAGGCCAACCATTTTCCACAAACTGAACTAAAAGTAAATATCAGGTTTGCATTATGCATCTTCAGTTTCATACAAGTACAAATATTTTGCCACAAACTGAATAGTTTCTCTCATGTATGATTTGACTTTTTTCTTTTCCAGAAATGTAACAACTAAAATTAAGTAAATAAATACATACAATTTTACACCATGAAAAAGATTGATTCATGCTCACCTTATAAGTGTAAGAGGAGATTTATTTTTATTAAGAAGGTTATGTTGGTAATTCAGGGTTCATTATTTTATAAATATATTCTTTATATTCTGATGTAAATCAGGGACTATAATGACACTAGTCAGTTTATCTGTAGTGATTAGTCTGTTTTAGATTGGGCGGAGTGATACGCCACAGTACGGCACTAGGTGCTGTGTTGATGTTCTAAAATCCTACACTGTTGAGGGACATTAAAGTACACTGGAACTCAGCAGAAGTTGTCCCCGTGTTTATCCTAGTCACGACCCGAAAAAGGTTTAATTTAATAAGGTAAGGCTTAACTCTACACCAGACTTACATCAGTAAAAGTTCAGAGCTCAAAACCCCCAAGACTCCCGTGATCGGGACCAAAACGGTACTAGTTTCTTCTGAGCGGAGGAAGATTTTGGTCCGCGGATGAATGCGCGTTAACTAGTAAACACAATAGATTAATATAAATATATTTTTTAGATTAGTATTAATAATCCAATAATCGCGATACAGTTTGTCACCTCCACGACACGTATTGTGACGTGTTTGTATCGCGAAAATTCGTGGCACGATATGTTGTTACACCCCTACTACAGAGTGACCTCCTAAACCCGCGTTGCCTTCCGATGGCAGGAGCCCGCTCTCGGCACGCTCCCCGTGGGCTGAGCTCTCCGAGGTAAAAATAGAGCAGCCGGGTCTCACCCAGGTTCTCCAGGTCCTTCCGGGTGACGAACTTGTAGTCATCGTACACCGTGCTCTCCGGGCTCTCCTCCAGCTCCTCCGTCAGGTTGTCAAGGAAGGAGCACCAGCGAGGCGCGGGCCCCAGAGCCTGCACACACACACACACACACACGCACACATACGGTTCCCATTTAGACTGCTGAGTAAGTATGAAACCTGTCGTACATTTGTGGAAACTAAAATAGAGCGACGGTTCCTGCTCATGTTTCTATTCTGGTGGGAGCTGAAGGAGCAGCGCGTCTTTTCAGGGAATCACAGTGAAACTCTAGCGACTTCAAACACCCGCGGGGCAGTAAAAAGAGCAGCGGCAGCTAACGTGTTACTTATCCTCAGACGCAGCAATCATTTTCACTGTGGCGTGAAACAAAAACCCCAACTAGCAGGTCACTTTAGTGTATCTGAGAACTCTGGTGCAGACGTAGCGTCACCACTGGCTGAACTCCAACTAACGTTTATTTCCTTGTCCATTAATCTAATCAATTATTTTTTTAATTAATCTAATGATTTAAAAAAAAAAAATTTATACATCTTTCTGTTAAATGCAAACAAATTTTACCACTTTTTATTTGTGAAGAAATAAAACAAATTTCATACATAATTTCATACATAAACCAAAGAAAAAGTATCTTAGCGCATCATTTGGTTTATTCAGAACAATCTCCATAAATCTAAAATAACTTATTCAAAGCCCAAAAAGGTCAAACACTGTTTAAGACCTCAATTTGTGTAAAAGTCCCTATTTCTAACATAAAATCTGCCCAAACTTGTAAGTCTGAATGGTTTTCTATCACAAGCGTTGATCGCTGCACGATTCACCTTGAATGTGTTACTTTTCTAATCTTAAATGACCAATTTTTCTGTAAGTTGACGGCCCCGAGTCCCAAAGTAAAATGTAATTTTGCTGAAAACAAACATTGCATTTTTACTCAAAACTCTTTTAATTCACGTCACTTTGGTCCTTTGAAATAAGTTTAACCTCATTATCACCAGAAAATAGCCGCAGGGTTTGTTTAACTCAGGAACGGCCTTTAATACAGCTTAGCGGGAAATCTGAGTGTAACAAACCTTTCTCTAAATCGAGTTTGATCCCGTTTTTAACCACAAACATTTGTGTACAAACTCGTTTCAACTTGTTTAATTGTGATTGCCCTCATACTGTCTCACAAGCAGATCTGGTTTACGGTTCTTTTTTCAGACCAGTTAAACATTTTGTTTAACCTTCAACTTGGTTTATTCTCTAACTGATGTTCTAAAAAAGAATAATCAGAAGATGATGTCATCATATTTTAAGTCAATGCTGAAGAGACAAAACTACTTGTACATCCTGAGACTTAATGACCTTAATATGACGTCCGTCAGGGTCAAAGAGTTGAATTCACCAATAATCCCAAATAATCAGGGACAGGATGCTTATCACCGCCAGAACATCGTGCCAGGAATACACTCGTTTAGGCAAAGCAAGGCTGCGTTTACTGTACACACCTTGGAACCATGAGATCACGTCTGAGTCACCCAACAAACTTGTGGCTTTATGAGCACAACGTCACTAAGAACGGTACACAAACCACCCACGTCTAGGTTTCTGGGTGTTCCCCGAGCAAATGTGAAGAACCGAGACCGGCGCAGACAGCTGTGTGCACATCTGCACCATAAACCATCAGACTCTGATGCAAACGAGACCCTGAGAGCGCCGGAGGAGCAGATGTGTGTTAGGTTCCTCTGTACTCACGGGAATGTAAAATGTGTTCATCTTGGGGTCTTCATTGGCCGTGAACAGCATTCCTGTCAACGAGATGCAAATGTGAGGACAGCAGCAAGCACTAAAACACTTCGCACATTTAGCTCCCGTTGAGCATTTTCAACCCTTCTGCTTCTTTACAATGAAACTGCTCTGACGAACATGTTCAGGTGTAAGTAAGTAAGAGGGGAATTAAAGCTGCAAGCTGCGATGAACGGGCCCTTGCGCGTGCAATTTTCACCAATTAAGGTCAAGGACTCAAAACTAAGTCCGATGACACCACCATGACTCTTTATGTCAAACCATTCAAAAGTTATGGCAGAGAAAAGTATTCTAGCTGTTGAGCCGTTAGGCCACGCCCATTAATGCAAACCATGAAAAATCTAATTTATCGCCAGGCCTGGATTGTATGCAAAATTTGGTGACTTTTGGGGAACTATCAGATATGGACCAGGTGAAGGGGGGGGTGTGCTTTTTGGCGTCTAGCGTCGCCACGGTAACACTTTTGACTGAGAAAAGTGATGCAGGACAGAGACGCACATTTTGATGTATAACACCTGGGTGCACGTTAGGGTTCGGGCCGTATTAACTGCCGAAGGAATGGCATATATTGCTCCAAAATTACACGATTAATTGAAATGGACGACTTCCTGTTCGGTTTCGGGCATGGCCAAGAGACTTTTCTTTAAGTTGCGACATGATACAGGTGGGTACGTGTGTATGATTTTCGTGCATGTACGTCAAACCGTATTGTGGGGCTTGAGGCACAAAGTTTTCTACGGGGCGCTGTTGAGCCATTTTGCAAAGCTCATTAATGTAAACCATGAAATATCAAATTTTTCACCAGGCCTGGCTTGCGTGCAAAATTTGGGGACTTTTGGGACACGTTTAGGGGGAAAAAAGGCCTTCCTTTCGTCAGAAGAAAGAAAGAAAGAAAAAAAAAAAAAATCCTACAGATACAACAGGGCCTTCGCACTGTAAGTGCTCGGGCCCTAATTACAAATCTTGGTTGGCAGCGAGTATGAAAGCACGAAAGTCACGAGCTGAATAATGTTGGAAAATCATCCCAATGCCTTTAAGCCATTAACTTAAGGAGACAAGAATACTGCGTCCAGCCGTTTTTAACGCAGCTGCAGAGTTATGCGACTCAGACTCTGACAGGAACACAAGTCAGTCTGTTCTCAGTCCAACATTTATGCAACCGCATTTTATGTCATGTCATGATTTTTGTTTTTAATTATGTATAATGCCGGGGTTTGAGCTCCATTGCCAGTCGCTGCGTCCCAGAGGCGATCGTCCGCTCCGCTAAAAATACACATGGAGTCTATTTTGGCGCCAGACCGCGCCTGAACTGCGTCAATTGACAACGCAGCAGACCCAACAGTCAGGAAGTCTTATGTGAGAACGATTCTCTGGATTCTTACCAGAATCCAGAGAATTTTCAGAATAAAACAGCGTGAGTGGAATCTAATTTGTACACCGTCATTTCATTAACTTGTGGAGTTTGTGGCTGAAAACTTCACAGGGATCTAGGACAGATCTGAACCACGTAGGCGAAGTTCAGTCTAGAAGTCCAACAGCTCATTTCTTTTGTCACCACTCATTCATTTGACGTGTATAATTATAGAAAGAAGAAGAAGATATGGCAAAATATGTCTTTAAACAAGCAGATTACAGTGTGATTCTCATGTGACCTCAAAGCCTTGGGGGAAACTTGTAATCTCTCAAATCTATCCGAGGAGGCAGGAGTTGTCCTTGGAAGCTTTAGAAAGACTCCCGGCGACCGTCAGAGAAAACTGGACCACGTTTGTTCTGCGCCCTGTGGGACTCGAGGCTCACACTGTGGGATTGTGCAGGTTCTCCTACTTAGAAAGACGAGAGAGGTCTGTAATTTTCATCATAGGTAACTTCAACTATGAGACACAAAATGAGAAGAAAAAAAATCCAGGACGACTGATCCGCGTAGGGAAGGAATGAATGGGGCCATGTATGGTGAGATTTAGAGTGAAAACCTCCTTCCATCAGCAGGGCATTGAAGATGAAACGTGGCTGGGTCCTTCAGCAGGACAATGATCCCAAACACATCGCCCGGGCAACCAAGGAGTGGCTTCATAAGAAACATTTCAAGGTCCTGGAGTGGCCTAGCCAGTCTCCAGATCTCAACCCCATAGAAAATCTTTGGAGGGAGTTGAAAGTTCGTGTTTCCCAGCGACAGCCCCAAAATCACTGCTCTATACGTATTTTCCACCATAATTCACAAATTCATTCTTTAACAATCCCACAATGTGATTTCCTGGATTTTCTTTCTCATCTTGTGTCTCATAGTAGAAAAGTACCTGTGATGAAGATGACGGCCCTATCTCATCTTTCTACGTAGGATAACCCCGACTAAATACTTTTTTAGCCCACTACGTCTCCAGAAGATGTTCTGCAACAGGAAACACTTCAGTTGCTCTGACCTGAATTAGGATACATGCAGACGTCGTTGAGGTTGGCCGGAGGCTGGATGGAGGAGAAGATCTTCCCCTGGGAAGAGAGAAAACGCATGAAGTCACCACAGTGGTGCGAAACCCCCTCCAACACAGCCACTCATGGAGAACTGGAGCACTGAAAACACTCGTGATAATAAACAGTAACTAATAAAACACTAATAATGATATCAAATCCAGGACAACAAATAAAACTGTTCCCGAGACCGCAAATTAAACATATCAAACTAAATATGTTACATCCAAATATCCGAGAGGGCGTGGCTGCAGACGGAGAGGAGCGCCACTGTAACCCAGAACCATGTGACTTCTAGCACCGCTACGTTCCTCAGACCCCTCTGGAGCGGGTCACATGGTTCTGGTCCAGCGTGGAGCTCCATCCTCCAGTGTGGCAGCCAGGTGCTCTTTGGGCGTTTTCATGATTATGAGGTGCAACGTCAGCGTTTTGGACTCATTTACTTCTACATTGGTGGACACCCCGCCTTTATTTTTATTTATTTAATATTTTTATCCCCGATTTTTTCCCATTTTTCATCACCCAGTGCTCATACCTAACAGTCCTGGGCATTGCTCCCTCTACCAACCCAGGGAGGGCCCTGCACTGAGCTCAGGTCTCCTCCTTAACCTGAGGAGTGAGCAGCAGCTTCTTTTCACCAGACAGGGTGGGGATTCTCCAGCTGGACGTAGCGCGTGGAAGAATCACGTTATTCCGGCCGGATCCTCCCCACCCCATCTGGCGCCCCGGCCGGCCAGAGGGGGCATGTGTAGCCCAGGACTGGTACTTGTTTTTGTGAGGGTAGCTCACATTAGCTACCCAAGGGAACCAGTAACTCGCCTCTGAGGCTACACTTGATCGCAGGTCAAGTCTGTTGTTAACAGAATGGTGCGGGATGGCTGGACCTAGGTCGGATTCACTTAACGAGATGAGGACGTCCTCATTCTCAGAGCCGAGGACGTCCTCAATCACCACGTTAAGGAACAGTAATATGCAAGTGGCTGCTAACATGACAGACTGACAGACTGAGGATTTGCAAGAAACGTAATTCAGGGGGGAGCCACTCTGCAAATCCGGATGTTGCTCAGCTTTGATCCGCCACCTGCTCCATCTCCTGCTCCATCTCCAGCGAGGCCGACCAGGCCGGCAGCAGAGCAGTCGTGTTACGCAGTACCACTCCTCTTCCCTCCCCGCAACTCAGCTTCAGGGTCCCAGGGAGCATTTACCGTGCCAGCGTGCATGAAATACGAGTTCTTAATCCTGGGAAAGCAGCAGATCTAATCTAAATGCCTAGAGGGACCAACGTAACGCTGAATTACTGATTTGTGTCTTGTGTCTGAGGCTGTTATGAGAGCGCGCCGCTCCGCTCCTGTAATCACTGATACTTACGGTGTCCTTGTTCCAGATCTTTAGGATCTTGGAGTCAGCGGAGACGACCAGGTCCAGCTGATCGTGGAAGTTGAGGGATATAATTGGCAGGTTGTAGAAGTGGTCTTTGACCATCAGCGGTTGGTTGGAACGTAAGTCGTACAGCAGCACCTGCAAGATGAACCAAGACGGGGTGAGAACAGCGCTCTGAACGTCGGTGGAAACTCACAAATATCCTGAGGAGAAAAAGACAACAACAAAGTGTACGAACATGTTTGAGGTTTTTCTACGTTCTTCAGGCTGCACGCTAGGAATGGGCGATATTTTACCGTTATATATATACGATATACCGTCAAAAAAATTCCCCACAGTAAGAATTTGTCATCTCGCGGTAAAAACGATAAATTCCCGTTGATGACGTTTTTGTGTAAACTTACGTGAAGGAAGGAAGGAAGGAAGGAAGGAAGGAAGGAAGGAAGGAAGGAAGGAAGGAAGGAAGGAAGGATATGAGCCAGAAAGAAAGAAATGAGCCAGAAAGAAAGAAAGAAAGAAAGAAATGAGCCAAAAAGAAAGAAAGAAAGAAAGAAATGAGCCAGAAAGAAAGAAAGAAAGAAAGAAAGATGAGCCAGAAAGAAAGAAAGATGAGCCAGAAAGAAAGAAAGAAAGAAAGAAAGAAAGAAAGAAAGAAAAATTCCCATTGGTGTAGTTTAGTTAGTTTATTCTTTTAGAGCAGTGTTTTTGGGGCTCCAAAGACTGAATGTGGTGATAGATTAATATTTACAAAGGTGGAGTTGAATTGGTATTTTTTTTATCGTCATTTTTATCGTTATCGGAATAAATGCCAGAAATTATCGTGATACATTTTTTAGTCCATACCGCCCATCCCTACTGCACGCAGCCCGACAACCCAAACATCGTGCAACATCATCCGTGTGATCAACTGAGAGCCTTTACGTCAGGAAGACTTGGGTAGAAACTATAGCAGCAGCAACACGGCAGTACTGAGCTTGGTGACATCACACAAACAGTTATGACCAGAAACATTGTCAGCATCTTTGCATCTTTTGCTCACCTGGCCCGTGCTGGTGCCGACCGCCATGCTGAGGGAGCCATTGAACTTGAGGGCACTGATGGAGGGTAAAGCTTGAACTCTGGAAGGAACCACACCAACAATTCATGAGACAAGGAGAAAAATAAGCTGTATTGTTATGACAAAGAGCATAATTCGTCATTTAAAACCAGTTCATACGAAGGTTTGCAGCCTGATTGTCACAAATGAATGCGCCATGTGACAAAAGCTGAAACCAGATAGCATCTGCGGCTGAGAGCTGGTTCTTACTCTGTTCCTTCGGCGAGGCTGCTCAGGGCACAGTCCAGCAGACCCACCCGGTTCCGGACACGAGGATCCCAACACTCAACCCGCCCCTGGTGACCAAAGACCAAAGAAACTGGTGAACTGGGGCAGATTCAAGGCAAGTTTATTTGTATAGCACAATTCAACACAAGGTAATTCAAAGTGCTTTACATCGACATTAAAAGCGGCAAGACATAATTAGACAGTAAATAACAAATAAGATTAAATAAAATTATGAATAAGATGATAAGAAAAGAAGTAAAAAGCTTGTGGTTTGCAAGCTGTTTAAAATAAGGGCAGTAGAGTACAGCAGGTAAGTATTTAATTTAAGAGTACGCTTCAGTAAACAGTAATGTTTTTATCCTGATTTAAAGGATCTACAGTTGGAGCAGACCTCAGGTCTACAGGAAGTTTGTTCCACCGGTGAGGAGCAGAATAACTGAACGCTGCCTCACCTTGCTGGTTCTGGTTCTGGAACCACAACAAACCAGATCCAGATGAAGCTCAGGGGTCTGGGAGCTTCATAGGAACTAACAGATCCAGCATGGATTTTGGTCCAAGAACATTCAGGTCTTTGTAGACCAGCAGTAAGATTTTAAACTCTATCCTTTGACTCACTGGAAGCCAGTGTAGTGATTTCATGACCGGTGTAATGTGGTCCAGTTTCCTGGTGTTTGTAAGGATTCTGTATCAGCGTTCTGGATCAGCTGCAGCTGCCTGATTGATTTCTTGTTAAGGCCTGTAAAGATGCCATTGCAATAATCCAACCTACTGAAAATGTTGATAAATGAATAAGTTTTTCCATGTCTTGTTTAGACAGAATCTGGCCCGATTCAGGAGCTATATACAGTAGAGCTTCAATCAGCATTGGAAAGTTTCCTGGTGCAATAAACAGATCCCTCCAAGTAAATTATTAACTACCCATTTAAAAACATCAATAAACACACAATCAGTCATGTGACGGCTGTGGTGGACGTTACCTCAGAGGATCCTGCTGCAAACAAATGATGCACAGGGTTGATGTCGCACACGTTGTTCTCCCTGGTTGAGAAGAAAAAGAGTTTCCTTGAACATGAGCTGGAAACATCCATCCCAACGTGCGGAAGAAACCGGGCTGTACTCACGCGGCCTCAGTCTGCAGGGAGTTCAGGAAGCGGCCCTGCTCCAGGTTCAGCCTGTACACCTCTGAACTGCAGGCACAAACAGAAACCATCTCAAGAAGCGGACAAGCACAGCTCAGCAAAGCTCGATTTTCATATTAATTCCTAAAAATCGATTCTTATGTCTAAAGATTGATTTTTTTTTCATCATTTTCGCCAGGTGAACTTTAATCCCAGTAGTCGGACACACAGTTTGTCATGACACTTCTGAAAAATGCTAAATGCTTCATGGCAATATGTGTGCGTGGTGACAGAATAAATTAGATAAGCTAAAATGATTTGTTTACTGCATGAACTGTTGCAATTTCTTTCTTTTTTGCACTTTAAATGGATATTGAAAGGCCTGTTTGAGTTATTTATTTCTTAGTTATTTCACAATAATTATTGTGAAATTATTATTTCACTAGTTATTTTACAGTCATATAATTCAGGCAACAGTTCAAAAAACATTTTAAATAACACTAAGCCAAATCAATATCAAATGGGATCGAATTGAATCATGATAATCGATTCTGAATATTAAGAATCTGAATCAAATCTTGACATTTGAATCGATACCCAGCCCTACTGAACACAGAGTTC
The DNA here is from genome assembly GCF_033807715.1 of Cololabis saira. NCBI lineage: Eukaryota > Metazoa > Chordata > Actinopteri > Beloniformes > Belonidae > Cololabis > Cololabis saira. Next base: position 9,087,812 of record NC_084602.1, read on the forward strand.
CTGTCTCACCTGGCTCCCACAAAGAAGAGGTCGCAGGAGGGGTAGTGGTAGGAGAAGCCCCGACCAAACTTGGGGATTCGGGTCCTGTAATAGAATCCTTGCTGCGAGTGGAACTCCACGTGGCGATCACAGTGCAGGAAGACCAGCTGGACAGAAACAGAGATGTCATCACTACAAAAATAAATCCCATTCTTCCCGACACATGAATAGATGTTTGTTTTTAAACAGTTAAAAATAAAAGCTCGGTATTGAGTGGACGCGTTCTGCCTGTGTCTCCCCTCCAGCTCCATCCTTCAGTATAAAAACACACATTTTTGATTATGTTTCTAAATCAGCTGCACGAGTTAATGTGAGCATGCACAGTTCTTTAAAATGTATTTTATTTCCTGATGAACTCTTCAGCATCCCAGTAAATCTGAGCAGGATGAAGTGGGTGTGGAAAGTGGATGGATGGGGTCATACGGCCACCTCTCAGCAGTCAAAAACAGAAGAAGAGGAGAAATGCCCTTTGAACCAGAGTTTTTTTTTTATCTGTACTTTTTTGTAATAATGGAGAGGACCCGAGACAATAGGAGAGCTTCATATTAACTTCATTCAATGTCTGGTGTCTAGTGACATCTGGAGGCACGGATCGCTCATTGCAACCAGCTGCAGCGTTCACAAAGCTTTGTAGGGTAATATTGTTGAAGTTTTACAAGTTTATCTGACCAATGACTACCGAGGGCTGAACTCTGGCGAGATATTTACTAAATACGAAGCCATGAGCACAAACAGCTACTTTTTACTGCAGCCAAATTAGATTAAATTTGTGTTTTCAAATCAAATTAAAAAAAAAATCCATTTGCATTAAATGTTAAGCACACAGGTCACCCATGTGAACTACCAATGACAGAGTTTAAAGGCTATAAATACATTTAAAAATAAAACAGATGCAGTCAAAGATGATTTCATCGGATGGTGTTGCATTTATAAAAAAAACCAGTGAGTGCTGTATTTAAATATATTCACTTCAATATCTAGTTGGCCCTCTTGTCCCAGTAGTTAGCAAAAACACCTTCCACTCTTCTCACGGCCTGGAATGGCCGAAATTTTGACTATTTCCTCAACATTTCGACTTTTTTCTCGAAATTGTACTTCAACATTAATCTCGAAATTTCGACTTTTTTTCTCGACATTTCGACTATTTCCTCAACATTTCGCCTTTCGCCATTTGTCTTCATTCTAAGGCTTATACAAGACATTAAATTTTTTGCAGCTCCAGACATATTTGTTTTTTTGGTCCAATACGGCTCTTTCAACATTTTGGGTTGCCGACCCCTGGTCTAGCTGAAAGATAGGGCCTTTCTGAAAAAGATGCTTTGATTGGAATAAATGTTACGTGATAAACCTGTGTATATATACTCGTCAGCACTGATGCTTCCTTTCAAGATGCGCAAGCTGTCCATTCTAGCAAGACAAAAGTTCTCCAAGTATCTGCCAAACCCAGACCCACCAATCAGGCCGCTGAACACAGAACCGTGATTCAACTCTCCACACACTATGTTTCCACAGATCCACAGTCAAGAGTTGGTGTGTTTTTACACAACTCCATCCAACGCTGGCCTTTGGTGATGACATTTGCACATCACCAACAGCGGAGCTTCCACTGCACTTCCTGTACCGACACCGATGCCAGAGGAAGTTCAGAACTCTTCAGCTCTGGCGACTTTTACGTACCAGCATTACCATTAGTTGACTTCAGTCTGTGATCTTAAGAGATCTCCTGCTTCGTGGCTGAGTTAGCCTCCACTTTCTACCAATATCTTTACAACTGACCGTGGATTATCCAGCGGGGAGGAAATTTCACAAACCACCCTTTTGCAAAAGGGAGCATCCTGTCACAGCACCACACTCAAAGTGGCTGAGCTCTTCACATTGACCTATTCTGGATGGCAAATGCTTCCAAATGGAGACTTCATGGCTTGGTGGCTGATTTTTAACATCTGTGGCAACAGGTCTGACTGAAACACCAGGATTCAATAATTAACCATCAATAACCATAAGTGCAACATCTATGCAATATCTGTCTACCTCACACTCATTCTACCTGCCTTTTTTTTGGCACTGTTTTTCTTTTCCTTCACACTACTTTTTATTTCCATCGCAATGTACATATACTGTTTATATCTTGTAAATATATATATTTTTTACTTTTTACCCCACTTCCCTGCATGTGTGTGTTAAGTGTACTGCTGCTAACATGTGGGTTTCCCCATTGAGGGAGTAATAAAGGATTATCTTATCTTAACAGATGTGGCCAAATCCTTTTGTCCATAAAGGGCATCGCTCAGCCATAATTTCTCACCATTTTTCCTGCTTTGTTTGGCAATTAACATGGTTCATTCCTGCAGACACAGCACTTAAACACAACCGCTGCTTCGCACAAAGTTGAGATGAGGACAAATTTGAGCAAAGTTGTTAGCAGTCACAAGAAGAATTGCTTTTTGGGGCTACAAGCCTGATAAAAGTGTCAACAACATTGAACATAATGCTACATTAATTTTCCTGTGATTACATGAGGAGAAGAGTGTAATCATACTGTATGCGCCCTGCTCATTGCCAGTGTCTTTCCATTAGAGATGACGTGAAATTAATCAGATTAAATCTACTGAGCAGTGTGGGAAAAGATTTTGTGACAAAAAGGCTCCCAGTATCTCACCTTAGAGTAGTCATCAGATAGGATGTCAAATGCTACAACTGTGAGAAGAAGAAGACAAAGATCAACTTTAATTTTACAGAACACGGAGATAGACTTCAACCGCCTATATATTGACTTACCATCAGAATCCAAGCAACGCTCGAATTTCAAGGACAGCTGATGGGTGTCGTAACAGCGAATTCTAGGTTTGTAAGTTCCTAGGGTGGGGGGGACAAAACATTTTGTGAGTCCATAAACATTGCTGGAGGGACACATAACTTTACAGTGAAGTTAAAAGATACATCAAATAGAGACAGGTGATCTAACCTGCTGCCAGGACGAACTGACCATCCCGGGACACTTTGATGGAGGTGGCCACTGTGGGCATCTCAAAGTCCTGGATGAGCTCAATCCTGCGTTGGATGTCTGAAATTAAAAAAAAAGGAGAATTATCTCAGAAAAATGTCAAACATTGTGAACTGTGAACCAGCCAGCGGTGCTGAAACTGCAACTGTCAACTTACCAACATCTTTCTTTTGTAGCTGTCTTTTCTTCCGATCCGACAACCACTGCATTAACGACATGGGTGTAATCAGGATTTAGAAGAAATAACTGCACAGCAACATGTAACCGCTCATATTCAACTTTTGAACAAACACATAAATCATGTTGAGTTACTGAATTTCAGTGTTCAGAATAAGAGTTAATCACAGCTTCTCAGCACAGAGCTTCACTTTAGTATACAGGACCGTCTCAGAAAATTAGAATATTGTGATTTTCTGTAATGCAATTAAAAAAAACAAAAATGTCATACATTCTGGATTCATTACAAATCAACTGAAATATTGCAAGCCTTTTATTATTTTAATATTGCTGATCAGCTTAAGAAAACTCAAATATCCTATCTCAAAAAATTAGAATATTCTGGGAATCTTAATCTTAAACTGTAAACCATAATCAGCAATATTAAAATAATAAAAGGCTTGCAATATTTCAGTTGATTTGTAATGAATCCAGAATGTATGACATTTTTGTTTTTTTAATTGAATTACAGAAAATAAAGAACTTTATCACAATATTCAAATTTTCTGTATATATATATATATATCTGTGTATATATATATATATATATATATATATATATATATATATATATATATATATATAGAATAAAGTGAACTTGAAAGAAGAAAAAAAAATCATAATGATCACAATTTTCTCGTGGAACAGTATGTCACTCATGGTTAGTTAAAGGAAAATCTTAAAATGAATGTACTCATGTTTGAATACAATTATAATTGTTCCCATACTTGAGTCTGTTTTTACACTGAAATAATGTTCAGGTGCTCCAATATTTATGTGTCAAGAAGAAAAAAGAAACTTCATGAACATCTTCTAAAAGTAGATATCTATACATTTATTTTTTGGCAATATTTAAAAACGTGGCAGTGACATAAACCTTTGGTGAAGTTAGAAAAGTTTCCATTGATTTAGCTGCCAATGCTAAGTGTAGCTATAAAGTTAAAGGCTGGCTGACATCGCCGAGGACAAACCCGCTCGTCTTACCTCGGGAAGAGACTTTCCGTAACTTAAATTGTAAATTTTCACATCGTTGACGCTGGATATCTGCATTTTGGATTGTGAAGGAAACACATAACACTTTAGATGTACAAAAAATGATCAGCTTCTGACCCACGTTGCTATCACAACACAGGAAGTTGAGCTGAGTTCGGCCAAGTATGTCCGGGTGGAAACAGCGGCGACGCCAAAGTTCCGCTTATCAAATCAAATCAAATAAATGTAAAAATGTAAAAATGTAGACAATCTTTAGAAAGTCAAAGTCAAATTCGAGTGTACACTCGAATTTTCAACACTCAATTTATTAGGTTACTCAATTTATTAGGTTATTATTTTGTAAAGGAAAGTGTAAATGTTTTTTTTTTTTTTGTGTGTGTGTAACATCCAGTGTACCTCATATGGTGGTCAAATGGATAAAGGACCTGAAAAAACGTACAAAATTCATGAAAACTATTCAAATTACAAACCAAACATTAAATTAAGCTTTATTTTATTTATTCATTTTTCCCCCGCAGTGTAAACAAATCAGGCACCTGTCGGGTGTTAACATAAAAAAAATAATCAGGTACATAATGTGCGGTAAAAACATCATTTTGAAAATAACCAGGAACTGCAACTGTGATTCAAATGTGTTTAAATTCACTGGGAGGTACTTGCAGAAACATATGTATTCATTCAACCTTGATTACCTAATGCACCAAGTGAATCATTGACTGCACACACACACATTTTGCCAAAGCCGGTGACACAAATGATATGTTACTATTTATTGAAGTAATAATAATAAAACAAAAACCACAAAAACTTTTTGGCCATCAAGAAAGTTTTTATATTTTTTTTCTTGTGCTGCAGTTTTGTACTTTTGCTGCTTTGATTTTCTGGGACCTGCTTTCAAAGGGACGTATTTAATGCAGCAGAGCTGAGGCTCATACAGCTTATGGCTCAACGAAAACTCCCTATAATTCATTGAAGTTACTTTTGTCTTGGCTTATTATTAAACTTCACAATTTTTTTTTTGAACCGCCACCTTACTGTGGTGGAGGGGTTTGTGTTGCCCGAGGGATCCTAGGAGCTATGTTGTTGGGGGCATTACGCCCCCTGGTAGGGTCTCCCATGGCAAACAGGTCCTAGGTGACGGCCAGACTAAGAGCGGTTCACAAGCTTATTATGGTTAACAAAACACCAAGGACCGTTACGTCGCCCGGAATGGCGTCACCGGGGCCCCTCCCTGGAGCCAGGCCTGGGCCTTCACGTAGGCCCACCACCCGCAGGAAGGATCGTGATGAGCTGGGGCAATGTGGTCTGGGTAGCAGTCGTGGCGGGGTGCCTCAACGACCCAATCCCTGGACCAAAACCCTCTCAGTGGGGACATGGCATGTCACCTTGCTGGGGGGGAAGGAGCCGGAGCTTGTGCGTGAGGTTGAGAGATACCGGCTAGAGATAGTCGGGCTCACCTCCACACATAGCTTGGGCTCTGGAACCCAGCTCCTTGAAAGTGGACCCTCCACTACTCTGGAGTTGCCCAGGGTGAGAGGCGGCGGGCTGGTGTGGGCTTGGTTATAGCCCCCCAGCTCAGTCGCCATGTGTTGGAGTTCACCCCGGTGAACGAGAGGGTCGCCTCCTTGCGCCTTCGGGTCGGGAAACGATCTCTCACTGTTGTTTGTGCCTACGGGCCGAACAGCAGTGGGGAGTACCCGGCCTTCTTGGGGTCCCTGGGAGGAGTACTTGATGGTGCTCCAACTGGGGATTCATTGTTCTACTGGGGGACTTCAACGCTCACGTGGGCAATGACAGTGATACCTGGAGAGGCGTGATTGGGAGGAACGGCCTCCCCGATCTGAACCCAAGCGGTGTTTTGTTGTTGGACTTCTGTGCTAGTCACAGTTTGTCCATAACGAACACCATGTTCAAGCATAAGGGTGTCCATCAGTGCACGTGGCACCAGGACACTCTAGTCAATGATTGACTTTGTTGTCGTCTCATCTGACCTTCGGCCGCATGTCTTGGACACTCGGGTGAAGAGAGGGGCTGAGCTGTCAACTGATCATTCAACTCACCACCTGGTGGTGAGTTGGATGCACTGGCGGAGGAGGAGGTTGGACAGACCGGGCAGACCCAAACGGATTGTGAGGGTCTGTTGGGAACATCTGGCTGAGCCCTCTGCCAGGGACATCTTCAACTCTCACCTCCGAGAGAACTTCTCTCGGATCCCGGGGGAGGCGGGGGACATTGAGTCCGAGTGGACCATGTTCTCTGCCTCCATTGTCGACGCGGGGGCTCGGAGTTGTGGACGCAAGGTCTCTGGTGCCTGTCGTGGTGGCAATCCTAGAACCCGGTGGTGGACACCGGAAGTACAGGATGCCGTCAGACTGAAGAAGGAGTCCTACCGGGCTACGTTGGCCGGTGGGACTCCTGACGCAGTAGATGGGTACCGGCAGGCCAAGCGAGCCGCGGCTCGGGCAGTCCTGGAGGCAAAAACTCGGGTCTGTTGACACGCCTCTGCGACATTGCATGGAGGAAGGGGACAGTACCGCTGGAGTGGCAAACTGGGGTGGTGGTCCCTCTGTTTAAAAAGGGGGACCGGAGAGTGTGTTCCAACTACAGGGGGATCACACTTCTCAGCCTCCCCAGGAAAGTCTATGCCAGGGAGGAGAGGAGAGGAGAATACGGCCGATAGTTGAACCACGGATTCAGGAGGAACAATGCGGTTTTCGTCCCGTTCGTGGAACACTGGACCAGCTCTACACCCTCCGCAGGGTGCTCGAGGGTTCATGGGAATTTGCCCAACCAGTCTACATGTGTTTTGTGGATCTGGAGAAGGCATTTGACCGTGTCCCTCGTGCCATTCTGTGGGGGGATCAGTGAGTATGGAGTCCGGGGCCCTCTATTAAGGGCTGTCCGGTCTCTGTATGATCGGAGTAGGAGTCTGGTTCGCATTGCCGGCAGTAAGTCAGACTTGTCCCGGTGCCTGTTGGACTCCGGCTGGGCTGCCCTTTGTCACCGGTCCTGCTCATAATTTTTATGGACAGGATTTCTAGGCGTAGCCAGGGGCCGGAGGGGATCCGGTTTGGGAACCTCAGGATTTCATCTCTGCATTTTGCGGATGATGTTGTCCTGTTGGCTTCATCGGACCGGGACCTTCAGCATTTGCTGGGGCGGTCTGAGGCCGAGTGCGACACGGCAGGGATGAGAATCAGCACCTCCAAGACCGAGGCCATGGTTCTCCACTGGGAAAGGGTGGCATGCCTTCTCCGGGTGGGTGAAGAAGTCCTGCCTCAGGTGGAGGAGTTCAAGTATCTCGGGATCTTGATCACGAGTGAGGGAACGATGGAGCGTAAGATTGACAGACGGATCGGTGCAGCGTCCGCAGTTATGCGGTCGATGTACTGGACCGTCGTGGTGAAGAAGGAGGACCGAAAGGACGAGATCGCGGATACAAGCGGCCGAGATGAGTTTCCTCCGCAGGGTGGCTGGACGCTCCCTTAGAGATAGGGTGAGGAGTTCGGTCACCCGGGAGGAGCTCGGAGTCGAGCCGCTGCTCCTCCACATTGAGAGGATTCAGCTGAGGTGGCTTGGGCATCTGTACCGGATCCTCCTGGACGCCTCCCTAGGGAGGTGTTCCAGGCATGTCCCTCCTCCCTAGGGAGGTGTTCCAGGCATGTCCCTCCGGGAGGAGACCCCGGGGAAGACCCAGGAGACTATGTCTCTCGGCTGGCCTGGGAACGCCTCGGACTCCCCTCGGAAGAGCTGGAGGAAGTGTCTGGGATGAAGGAAGTCTGGGCATCTCTACTCAGACTGCTGTCCCCGCGACCCGGGAACGGATAAGCGGAAGAAGATGGATGGATTTTTTTTAAATTTCAGTATTTGAGGTTATTGTTTACCTGAAATGTTTCGGTGGAAGATGTCAACCGAAACACGTCAGGTAAACAATAACCTAAAATCCTTCACAGAGATAAAACAAACAGCGAAGTTTAAAACGTACTATTTTGGAGAATTAAAAAAAAACTTTCATGATTCTGTTGTCACTGTTTCTCAGCGAGTCTTTTCAAAACTACTGCTTACACAGATCAACAACATTAGCACCAGCTTCACATTATGAGGACCTTCCATGCAGCCTAATGAGCAGCAAGATGAGCACAGTTCACGCATGATCTTTTAAGTGCAGTGGGAGTATTGCAGATGATGATCAATTCGGAAACAAATTACATTGATTAATTGTGCTTTACTGATGCTTTAATTCCTCTACTAGATTAAGTTGGTGTTATTATCATCGTTGAGAGCCTTCTGCTGTTGCATGGATGTCAAATGAGCTTCTCTGTAGGGCTGTCCTGGATGATATAGTTTGTAACCACCATAGATCCATCAATGCTGTGGTATCTGGCTTCCCAATGATTTCCAGGATGTCCCTGTAATTAGAGGACAACTGAAATGGAACTGATTCTTTTGAACCATAACTCAGAAAAAAAGCCTAACATTTTACAGAGGGACATTGAAATAGTGAGAGAGATATAACAAGATAGGAGATATGACATATAAAGTTCTGACTCTGCCGTACATGGTAGTGATTCTGTCCTTGATGCAAAGTGATCAATGGCTGGTAAAATCATTTCTATCAGACTATTATACACAAACTCTTTTACAATTGTAAATAAATTGTTAAAAAAATGTTTAAATTAAAGTCTTTACTTATTTACATACATATGTGGTCCTTACCAGGTCTTAATACAAACACAACAGAGGTCATGTCACAACAGGTTGGTCATTATTTAAGAATAAAGAATTCATTCAAAGCAATGTGTGATAAACTAATGACACACATTGTAGAAACACCCTTCATGTCCAACAGTAATGTCAAGTTCTAGTGCGTGGATGCTACCCCTGCAGTTCATCTTCCACCCCTTCGAACTAACCACAAGTTTTAATTTAAGCGTCCAGGTTTTAATTTGGCGGCTGGTGAGTCTGTATGGATGCAGCTGCTGCAGCTCCTGCAGCCTCCTCGTTATCTTATCTTTCAGTGCACAAAGACAAATGTGGTTTCGTAAAAAGACAAACGTCTAGCATGGTTAACAGAGACGGAGGAAGATGTTCTATATAAAAGCAGAAACCATAATGTAGGTGGAAAGTTATTTTTATCTCCAATGGAGATTTCTTTTTTTGACCCCAGTCTGACCAAACTGTTAATACTAAATTCATGTAGTCTATTCGTTTGAAAAAAAGAAAGAAAGAAAAAGCGGCCAATCTTTGGTTCTGGCTGAATATTTCTAAGCACACAGTCGCTTTTAACTGTTAACTTTGGTGCATGGACATTAGTTTAGAAGTGTGCGTACGTGCGTGTGCGTATGTATGAACGCGTGTTTAGCTGCTTCAGAAAGCAAACATCAGCCAGCACAAGTGGCATCTAAAAATGTCATCTCCGAGCTATGGCTTCAATTTCTTACTTTTAGGTTCCTTTGAGAAGTGCCTGATCTTTTGTCTCTTTGATTCACTATGACTTTTCTAAAATAGCTTGAAAATATCTGCTTTGGTCTGATTTAAACTGTAGTTGACTCCGAGTTAGACTTGACTAGTTCTAATATACACCTTCTGGTGCAACCTAGACACATCATCAGTGTTGTATCCGGGGGTCACGGGGTGTTTGGGGTCTCACAACAGACACCCTCGCCCAGGCGACCCAGCCTGGGTGATCAAGTCCCGGCTTGTGTCTAGGTAGCTTTTGTGGTCCACGGATCGCCCCGCTTGATCCACAGCCTTCTCTGCTGCGTCTGCGATGTTCTTGATGGCTTTTCTGTGCTGCAGTCCCTTCACTCCCAGCATCTTGAGTGCCCTGCTGAGAGACTGGCCAGCAAACCCTCTGCAACCGACCTGGATGGGGTTGCATCGGGTCCTCCATCCCTTGCTTCGGCATTCGGCATGACTAACTTTCTTATAATAAATAACAGAGAATGACGCTTTCAATGTTGCACCTGGTGCACAAATTAAAGAGAACGATACGTAAACAAAGTTAATTATTGCTTTTTCTTAACTGTTCCCATCATATCAATGCATAAGTGTCCAACAACATACAAAACAAATGACGTCCAACTGCTAAACTTGAAGGAACTCTGACCCTGAAGTGGAAAGTGGAAATCAAGCTCTTCCACTGATGAGGGTTTACTCCGATTTCCTGGTGTGATAACAGTTTCCTGTGACAGTACGGGGCAGATGGCTGTCAGTGTGACGTGGAGCTGCAGCTCAGACATCAGAGAGTCTCAGGAGGAGCAGCTGATCACACCTAAACCCCCACAGTGCTGGTGACACAGGATGGGCATGACCATAACCTGAAGGTAGGCTTGAAAGGACTTTTTTATTTTTTGGATTTCAAGTTTATTTTACTTAGACTGATGTATCGCTCATGACACTGAAAGTCAATTTAAAACGCAGGAACATAGAGTTGATGCATGTTGATGACAGAGACAGAGTTGATGATATATGTCTGTTTGCTTTTAGCATTTTTGGGGACGATTTCTGACAAAAGCTGCGGAGCATCATGACATTTTGGTTGATTTCCGTCCCGCTGGACAAGACCAGTTCAGCCAGTGCAGAAAAACTGAGGCGCAGCATCACCAAAAGCCGCCTGGCATCCTGCTGGAAGTTCTCCATTCCAGATCTCAAGGTGAGGTTGGGTAATATCTGCATCCTTGAGCTTGAGGACGGAGAGAACTAATACTACTACTGTCATTTAGCAGACGCTTTTGTCCAAAAAGTCTTACATCTGAGAGAAAAAACACACCATTTCGCCTGGTGAGCAATTAGGGATAGGCCTTGCTGAGGGGCCCGAGGTGGTTAAGCTTGGTTGCCAATCCGGGGCTTTAACCTGATCCTCTGAACCCAAGCCCACCTCTGTAGCCTCGACTACCACCCCCCACACTGTATATTTGTTCTTTGTTCATACGGGTGCAGTCAGTACTCGAGTTGTAAAAAAACATCAGGGGGGATGGTGGATTTTATCATATGGGGACAGATAATTTGTGCTGATTACAAATAATATAATATATTACAAATAATAGCAGTGACCAAAACACCTGCAGAAATACTGCAGGAATGACATAGCAGCAGTTAAATGCAGCCTTCTGTAAGCTTTAAATATCCACTGGGCTTACATCAAATACATCAAAACACAACAATAAAAAACAGTTTTCTGAACTTATCAATATGACTCTGTCCTTCACAGGATAAGTAAAATGGATCACTGCAAAAACTCAAAATCTTAACAAGAATATTTGTCTTATTTCGAGTTAAAATGTCTCATTTTAGTAAAAAAAATCTCATTACACTTAAAACAAGACTCACCACTGGAAAAAATAACAATTTTCACCTGTTTAGAGTAGATTTTCACTTGAAATAAGTAGAAAAATCTGCCAGTGGAACAAGATTTTTTGCTTGTAATAAGAAGATAAATGTTGTCCCACTGGCAGATTGTCCTACTTATTTCAAGTGAAAATTTGCTTGAAACAGGTGAAAATTTTTCTGGTGCTATTTTTCTGGTGATGACTCTAAATGTTGAAAATGCAGTAATACCACATCCATTGATGAAATGACATAAGGGATGGAAAGGGGGGATGGCAGTTTTACTGGGGGGATGATTTTGACCGTTTTTATTTCAGGGGGGGATGCCATCCCCCCTCATCCCCCCTCATCCCCCCTCATCCCCCCTCATCTCCAGTACTGGGTGCAGTAGAGGGCACTCGAGGAGGTGATGGTATTTGGTGTCCTCGGGTGAAAGCACCAAGGGTCACGTTTCTGTCTACAGTTAGAGGCAAAATTTCCACCTGACCTGTTTCACCTACAGCTACTGTTCAACTCTAACATAAATAACCTTCAAATGTAATGCTGAATGTGCCCTGTGGACTAAATCCTGCACAGAAGAGTTCATACGTAATGAACCTACGTGTCGCGATGTGAGTTTTCTGTGACATCAGACGAATGGTACACCTGTTACAGTAAACATTAACTGTGCTGTCTGTGGCTGCAGGTGGGAATCCTAGACAGCCTGCTCCGCGTCTCAGATGATCTCTCCCAACTCGATACGCTGACTGAAAGGTAAAGGTCAGCTGCATGTTCTGCTTTCTCTAATTGATAATTGTGTTGTGGACCAGTAACTCTGAGCTTGTGTGTGGTGATTAATTGATGACGAGGGGGAGCCGCTGGTTAGTTTTACCTCCTGATTTTAAATTCATTGTTGGTCTACTTCAGATAATGTGGTGCATAGAGGGGATGTTGTTACCTATTTACAGTCTTTTTAGGAAGTTTACACTCATGGACATGTATTTAATGGAACAAATCTGCTCTTAAACTATTTCTGTATTCTGTCTTCTGGTGCAAAATGATTTTAGAGATCACTACTGATCACGTGGAGGCATATACGTCTGCTGTGACTAAACTAAAATACTAGGTACATCTCGCTGGTCCAAGCGCATTTAGACGTGCGTTACAATTCAATTCAATTCAATTTTATTTATATAGTGTCTAATACAACACGCTTTCCAGAGACCCAGAACATGACCCCCGAGCAGTTATTACATAAACAATGGCAAGGAAAAACTCCCCTTTAGGAGGGAGAAACCTGGACCAGGACCAGGCTCATAAGGGGGGACCCTCCTGCCGAGGGCCAGACTGGGGGGTCAGGGATGTCAACAGCACAGCAGGCAGGTGGAAGCAGCAACGAGATTACCAGGGGTGGGGACCGCAGGCCAGCACACAGCTCCCGAAGCTCCGGCCCAATCATCAAGCCCCAGGTTAGGTTCAGGGTCAGGGAAAGGTTGAGAAGGGGCAGGGCCAGGGAGAGGAGTCTTGAGGGACAAATCTCTCCCCCGCCTGACCGGGCCCTGCCCCTCTCACTCCCATGCTGCAGGTTCCGGTGTTGTGCATTCAGAGATGCTCTTCGCCACCGGTAGAGGATGCTGCACCATGTACAAAAGAGAAAAAAGAGAAGAAAAGGGGGGGCCAGCACAAGAAACTACAGGAGCGACTCTAACACACTAGAGTTTACACTACCTAGAGATTTACCAACACC